>NW_019154089.1:44000010-44013314 GCF_002288905.1 Enhydra lutris kenyoni
AAAAAAAAAAAAAAAAGAATTAGCCACCAAAGCAAATAAACTGGTTTTGAACTATACAAGCTGCCCACAAAATGTTTCTGGGCTTTTTGACCCTGTTTTTCCTTTGAGTAAACAGAACTCAAGAACATGAATACCAATGCTGACATAAAGTTCTTAAACTTCACTTACTGAATCCTTACTTTCACTTGTTTCTGAAATGATGCTACCCCTCCAGATAGTAACAACAATCTAATATAAACCTTTAAGGCCAATCTCACTTTCTTCAGCTCAAGTACATTTTAAAGTTATTTTGACAGAAGAGAACAATAGAAGCTAACATATCATTTTACCTTTCTGGAAACATTTCATGTTTTAAATGTTTTACATATTTATATTCTTACTGAAACAAAGAAGTAGGAAATAAAGTTGTGCATGACATTCATAGAACAATGATAGTTGTAGGCCATGTGATGACAACTGTCTTTTATATAGATTCTGTCTCTGACAGCAGAAGGAAAAGGCAACCTTACTTGTACCTAGAGAACTAATCTGAGTACTTTATTGCCCCTGTATTTAAAGATTCTGTTTTTTCTGGACTGACTAGTTCTTAGAAATAATTCTATGTAATTTGCTTCACTTTGCTTCCTACACAATTATTTCAGTATCTTGGTTCACTGTCTCAAGTGTACCACCTTCTCAAACATTTGAAGAATATTTGAGACAAATATTTGAACAAACGAATAATGTATATTGAAAAATAATTAGGAAAAAACAAAAACCACACCCTGATGGAATATATAATGTCCCTCTAAAATAACTACTTAACCTGCAAATGGGTCGCTTTTAGTGTGTTTACCTTTCTACGATACTGACTGCAGAAATACCAGATGTTTTTACTTAGGTCACTGTGGTGGCCTGAAAATAATTATTTCCTCTTTTGAGGGCCTTGCAGACATGTGGCAGAGAAAAAATACTCAATGCCTCATAGCTCTGGTGGAGACACACTTAATGATACATCTATCATCAAGGTAGCTATGAACATAGCAGTGCCGTATCATATAATGTGCCTTGTAAAACAGAGGCCAAAAAATCTTTATTAAGGAGAGAGGAATCCACCATGTTTCAAGTCAATGTTTTGAAGAAAATTTAACATTTAAGTTAAAAGTAAATAAAAGCTGAACCATATCCAGACCACATCTACGCTTCACTTGCAAGTTATTATCTATAAATAGGTTCACCCTGTAAGCAATTCAGAAAGACAGACTTTTTTTTTTTTTTTTTTTTTTTTTTAATGAAATTCACAGTGACACGTTGGGTTCCAAGAGATCTGAAGGCCTTTCCAACTGTCACCTTCAACAGGCTTGTTCAGGAAATCTTTCTTTTTTTTTCTTTCTTTCTTTTTTTGGGGGGGGGGTCCCTTCCTTATAGCTTATTAAGCATATGTTTTTGGGTGATAAGATGCCATGATGCAGATGACATGCCTTTTCTGTCCACAAATTATTTGAACTCAACCAAAACTATTTCAGATCTATTGTTAAGAACAACAGTTCTTGTCAATCTGTGTTGCATATAACAACTGCTGAGTTGTGAGTGCACCATCAGAGATTTGAAGTAACATCAAGAGTATGTTGAACCATGAGAAGTCCAAACCAATGAATAAATTATTTTCTTTGAAGGGCTCTGAAAATCCAAATCAAATCTTGACCAAGCTTCTAAATAACATCCTGTATGTGGAAAAATAAGTTAACTTTACTAAATTAATGAGTGTCCAGTCATTAAACTCCACTTCAGAATTTTGTTCAATTTCAAATTCTTCATACTAGTACATAGCAATACAATTGATTTTTACATTTTCACCTAGTTTCCTCTGACCTTGCTAAACTCAATTTTTAAGCCTAATACCTTTTTTGTAGGTTCTGGGTATACTCTTCATAGACAATCATGCCACCTATAAGTAGAGTACATTTTAATCCTTTCTCTCCATTCTGTACGGCATTTATTTATTTACCTATTTACTACCCTTGTTGCACTGGTTAGGACTTCCAACATAATGTAAAATTGAAGTGAAATGAGACTGAGCATACTTTCTTCTCTCCCACTCTTAAGGGGAAAGAATTTGGTCTTTCACAATGAAGTATTATGTTACTCTATTTGAGGGGATGGGAGGAGGGAAGAAGATCTTTTTATTGGGTTGAGAAAGTAATCTTCAGTTTTTAGTTTGTCAAGAATTTTATCATGAATGGATGACGAATTTTGTCAAAAGTTTCTTCTGTATAAATATGATCATATGGATTTTCTTCTTTAATTATTGATATCCTAACTGCATTGATTTTGAGTACTGAACCAGCCTTGCTTTTTCAGGATAAATTCCACTCAATCTTGGTGTCATTAACATTTTCTTAAAATTGTTGATCCTAATTTCATTATATTTTACTAAGGATCTTTTTATCTGTTTTCATGAGAAATACCAGCCTACAGTTTTCTTTTCCTGTAATGTCTTTTTCTGATTTTGTTAAAAGGCTGACTTGGGCATCTGGGTGTCTCAGTTGGTTAAGTATCTGTCTTCAGGTCATGATCCCAGGGCTATCGGATTGAGTCCCACATTGGTCTCCCTGCTTGGAGGGGAGTCTGCTTCTCCCTCTCCCTCTGCTCCTTCCTTTTGCTCATGCATACTCTCTTGGTCAAATAAATAAAATATTTGAAAAAATAATGATAAAAAAATAAAACATTTAAGGGACTTTAATTTCTCCTTCACTACAGAAGAATAATTTTGCTGGATATAGAATTCTAGGTTAGTGAGTTTTTCTTTCAAACTTTAAATAATTCAGTCTCCTTTCTCCTTGTTGGCATGATTTCTGATGAGAAGTCTGCTGTAATTCTTATCCTGTGTCTCTATAGGTAAGGGGTTTCATTCCCTCTGACTTTTTCATTACCTCAAAATTTTCTCTTAACTTTTGATTTCCTGCAGCTTGAAAAGAATATATCCTAGGAGTATATATCTATATTTTTTTTATTCTGCTTGGCTGTAATTATCTGGAATCATCAATCTCTCTACATTTGAAGACCATGGTTTTTCCCTATGACTTCAGTCTTTGGTAGGTTCAACAAAAATCAATGATTTTTAGGTTGTTCTGAACTTTTCTTGTTATAAGGACAGGAATGATGACTTCTAAGCTCTTTATATGTTAGAGCTGAAGCCAGAAGTCTTAGGGGGCTTTTAAAATCCAATTGGATTCGGTTATTGCCAGGAATTTGGGTTTTTTTGGGGGGGGGTTGTTTTTTGTTTTTTTGTTTTTTGTTTTTTTTTACTTCCCTGAATGGATATAATGTGTAGCCAGTATTAACAGCCACTTCCTTAGTTCTTTAGATCTTAAAACATTTCTAAATTATATCACAATTTAAGTCATTTAATAAGAGATAATGTGAAATAACCTATTTATAATTTTCTTCCTGACAAATGTTACATGCATATTCATTTAATAGCATGTTTCTGTGATGATCATTGTACAATGTGAGAGCACAATTGTGGCACCTCTTAATCCTGCATTTCAGAACCAATCTTCCACTTTTACTTAGTACGATCATCTATCACTCCCTAAAAACACACTCACATCTGGGACAAATGACTCTTGATCAGTTACCTTTTACATACTGAGCCTTGCTATTATCCTAGAGAACTTCAAAATCCATACAAAAAAACAAACCAAAACAAAACATAGTTTCTAGTCTTATAGATTCCTGAAGTCCTGAGAACTTTACTTATACTTCTCTTAAATAGCCAACTACATGGTTGCCCTCTTTACCTTACCTTACCTCAATAACACTTAGCAATGTTGCTCACTCTGTGCATGATAATACATTCCCCCCATTCCTGTCATAATACTTTTGGCAACTCTTCTCTTTGGCTATTGCTTCTTATTCTCCTTCATGAACTTTTCTTTTTTCATTCTCCCCCCTAATTTTGTGTGCTTCCAGCATTGCTCTCTCTCCATTCTTCGTTTTCTAAACCCTTCCCATGGGTAATTTTATCAACATTTTTGGCTTCAATTATCACCCATCAATGAAACCAAAGAACTATGCCTCTACTTTCTCTAAGAAAACATATTTAAAAGTAGGTATCTATACTACTTTGGTTGTATATAATTTATATGTATCATATTTGAAGGTGCATAGTTGGAATCATTTTCATTTTTCAATTACATATAATAATTTAAAAACTATTCCTTTTGAAAAAAAGTTTCAAATTTAGCCATCAAATTCAACAAGAGCTTACCACCAAAAAAAAAAAAAAATTAGTATCAGTAGTCTAGGCAAGGGATATGTCATTTCTAACTGATCAACCGAATTTTAATCATCAACATACTGCTCCAATGCAAATATAAAAAGTAATATTTGTCTTCTGAGGAGAATTATAATTGCCATCAATTACTTGCTTTTATTTTCTGTATAAAGGTCTAGTCTTCTGAACTATATAATAATCTCCTCTCCCTTTGCATAAAAACTTAGGTGTTTCACTTATTTAGGATAATTCTTTCAGAATAATGAAACTCAAACTGGGTTAGCAACATTTCTAGTGCCTATCACCACCTGCATTTATAAATTGCCCAGATGATTCTGTTACAAACCACAGTAGCTCAGTCTGGTCCAATGCTGAAGACCTAGTGGTGACTAATACTTGTTAATTGATTGATGTCTATCCAAAACTGCTAGAAATTTGACTCCACATTTAATATATAGAAAAAGATGACAGCTTTCTAATAGGTAAGACAGTTATTTTGTTGTTTGGCTTTGCTTTGGCTTTTATTTCCTCTTTAGCAATTTGACGGATGCAAATAGGATAACTTTCTCGCATTAATGGGATTATTATCCCACAATTTTCTTTGAAATAAGAAGCTAAGAGTTATTATATGAACACATGATCTACAAACCCTCCAAAAATTCTCATTAGCTTGTAGAATATTTTCCTTTTTATAAAATAATTATTTATTCATAGTTATTCAGCATACATCATGATTATTTGTCATCTATGACTTCTACTATTGTTTCTTTCCATTTTTTCTAAATAAGCAGTCACATTTTCATCATTAAACATCATTTAAATCATGATTGTATCTAGATACTGTATCAAATATGGAAGAAAATAAAATCTAGATTCCTGTACCAATCATGAACCCTGCTTAACCAGAGGACACATAGTTTGAGAAGCGATATGTGACACAGCCTTAATTTTAGCCCCTAAGCACAGTAAGATGTTTAGTGGGTCATTATTTTCACAGTTCATCACAATGAGTAGCTTTGCCATATTTGCTTTACAGAGAAGATTTTATTCATCCCATAAAAATCTTTTTCCCCTCCCCTCTTTAAGCAAGGGTTGATAATCAGAAATTGAATTTTAATAAGTGTAAGAATATCCCAGTTCACCAAGATTAGAAGCTCCCATTTATAAGATTCATTCTGGCTTCAGGAAAACTTCTCTAACACTCTCTAGCATAATACATTGCTACTGCTTTGACTTTCATTCACCAAATTACTCCAAATTACCAGCAACCAGACTTCACTTCCTTACGATGTTTTGTGCACCTGGTTTGCAGACGGGATGTAGTAACAGAAGCCGACACAGCAAACCCAGACCGCAGTACAGGCCAGAATGTTGGCTACTCTCAACTAATTTTATGTGTCTGTGGAAAACAGAGCTTTGGAATTCAACCAGCTGAAATTACTGTTTGCTATTTCTCTATTCAACACCAACATTGTTCTGTACAAAGTCAGAACAAGGAAAGTGAATTTTCAAGATGGTGATCAAGTCATCATCTACTTGCAGAACTATTCAAGTAACTATGGAGTCACATGTTGAAATAGAACCCAATAATTTGGATCTTTGTCATTGACTTTGCATATTAAGTGCAAGATATCTTTCTAGTAATAATTTCCCAATAAAGGCTGAGGGCTCCTCTGGAAAAACAAACAAAAAATGTCATAATATACTGCCTTTTATTTACCATTTATGCCTGTATTAGTTCAGGAAGTTGAATGTCTACTTAAAATAAGTCTTAAAATGCCTTCTCTGCATGTGGCATGAGCTCCATGCCTGTTATATGTCCAATAAATATTTGGGGGAAAGAACAATGCTTTGTTTTTATTGTGAAATCAGTCTCTCTTCCCTATCTCTCACATTAACCTGTTCTGCCATATCCAGTGATGGTTTTCTGATAAGAAACTAGCCACAGGAACTGTCTTTAGAACTTGCCTCCCTGCGATCTTTCCAATAAAACCTCCAAATAAAAGTGTTGACAGTGTTCTAGGGAACTGTCCCAAGACCAGGCATGTAGGGAGTAAGGAGCACACTGTCTAGGAGGGTACGGGAAGAGTTCATTCCCCACTTTGACTAGGGAGTTAAACTGAACTAAAGATACAGATGGGGAAAAGACCACAGCATAATTCCTCAACGATCTCCAGCACAGTTGAGTTAAAGCTGTTAACTACAGACCACTTTTAGGTATGTTACAAAAATCCTTAAACACTAACTTCAACACTCTAGAGTAAAATGCAAAAAGATGTACTCTTGGGATGTATATGCTCTCTCTGGACCCCAAGGACTTTGATTTAGGCAGGTCTGGGATCACAAAAACCAATGCAGGGCTGCCTTCAGCACCACTCTGTGACACCCCAAGAAAGAACCAGAATATTTACAATAATTATAACACACTATTCGAACCACATTTATTTTATTTCCCATAATGTTATCAAGAAAAATGGAATGAGGAAATTGATTTTGTAGGAAGACCAAGGGGAAGGGGCAAGCATGATAAAAATATTTAAAGCTACAGAAAACTGGAAATCTAAATTTTTTTTCTCTCTTAAGGATATGGCTACTTCATTTTAAAATTAAATGGGACTTGGCTCCAAAAAGATTTAATATTCTAATTTTTTTCTAAAGTAAGAACAAATATGAAGGTAGAAAAGTTGCTGGACTATACAACAAAATGAAATCTGCAACAGCATTTCCTCTAATAATGATTTCATCATTGAAGAAATAATTGGAATTTTTCTACTAGAGTACAGACTTTGATAGAAATGTCAAAAGATTTTTGTTAACTTTATCTTTTAATCTTAGTCTTTGTGGCAATTATTCCCAGACCTTATTGTGGTTTCCTGCACAAAATTATACCCTTAAGCAAAGCAGCCTTACATTTACTACAGGCCCAGGACAATAAAAAGTCAACAGCAGGAGAAAAATATGTTTTATATGTTCAGTTAACTTTACACAGAACTGGAAAATACTGGCAAGTGGCACTTAATTATGTTATTCTAGTTTCTTTAATATATATAAAAATTGCCAACCCAAGTGGAGATTAATAATTTCTGGTTATTTAGAGATAGAATAACTATTTCTATTATTAAAGCCTTCAAATAATAGCCTCTGCATTCAAGACTTTTTAATTTTTTCCCTACCCAATTTAGAGCATTATCATTTATTTTTAACTTAAATTATCTTCAAATATAAAATGAAGGAAAAGTGATTTTATTTGAGACATATAAAAATATAAACTAGATCTAATTTCTTTAGCAAGTTGTTTCGAGACTTGTATTAATTTAATATCATTTGGGTCAGAGATCTTCGCATTGGTGGTAGAGCACATATTCAATAATTATATATTGTTATATAATGAATTACTCCTAAACGTGGCTGCTTTAAATAACAAACATTTATTTTTTCTACAGTTTTAGGGAGCCAGAAATTCAGGGGTGGCTTCACTGAGCAATTCTGGCTCAGGTTCCCTCATGAGATTACAGGGAAGATGACAGCGAGGGCTGCAGTCATCTGACTGCTTGGCTGGGGCTGGGGGATCAGTTTCCAAAATTGCTCACTCTTTCATGCTTACTGGCAAGAGGCCTCAGTTCCTCGACGGTTGTTGGCAGGAAGCATCAGGTCCTTGCACATAGGTTTTTCCACAGGGCTTCTTGAGTGTTCTTACAAAATGGCAGCTGGCTTCCCTCAAAGCAAGTCATATTAAGAAAGCAGGAAACCACAATGTCTTATCACCTAGCTTCAGAAGTCACATTCCACCATTTCCCCAGTATTCTATAGGTTACAAGAGTTATCTCTGTTCCATGTGGTAGGAAACTATACCAGGACGTGATTACCAGGAGGTAGAGATGGTTCAGATGAGCTATACCAATTGAGTCCAGAAAAGAAGAAGGAAGAAGAAGAAAAGGAGAAGGAAAGAAGAAAAAAAGAGAAAGGGAGGAAGGAAGAGGAAAAGAAGAAGAAGAACAACAACAACACAACAACAAAAAGAAAAATCCCCATAAACATGAAAGATGGACTGCAAAGTCATAGACAGTAAGAACTTCAGAGCATGACTAGTTGGAACATTTTTAGTATTAAAACATTTCTGGGGGCCGCCTAGGTGGCTCAGTTGATTAAGCGTCTGCTTTCAGCTCAGGTCATGATCCCAGGTCATGATCAAGCCCCTGCTCAGTGGGAAGCCTGCCTCTCCCTCTCCCTCTGCTGCTCTGTCTGCTTGTGCTCTCTTGCTCTGTCAAATAAATAAATAAAATCTTTAAAAACAAACAAACAAACAAAAATTTCTGGGAAATAGCTGCACAAAAGCTACTCACACTTTAAAATAAAATACAAATGCAAGTGACCAAAACCTTGTGCGATTCTAGACATGTACCTGCCTTTTATTCAATTATTTTAATTTCAATTCTCAAAACTTTCAGTAATTGATACTTATTATGATTGCTGCTTGGATTTACCACTCCCTCTAAGCACTAAGAAGATAGAGAATAACATGTATAACAAGGACCTCATGAAATTTTGACAACAGAAATTTAAATCAAATGATATAAATAATAATTTGTTACCACTTAACTCGTAAGCTGACACCATTGGTTGTTATCAGCCTGTGGCTATGTAACTAAAAAGTAAGATTTGTAAACTATAATCTGACTTTGTACATATATAAAGAAAATCTCTGCTGGAAATGCCATATGTCTATCCTATGTGTAAACCTACATGTAATAGAGACCATACGGAGATATAAACAAAAAGGATTTTTGCAGTTTCTCAAAGTCCTATTGGATGACTGACTCACTGGCCCTACTTTTTTGACAAGAAATCTTCAAAGGAAACATCATGTAACCTGGATTGGCTTTATTTCCTCATTACTGACTTCCCAGTTGCACTCAAGGACCTATACCCTCCAGAATGATGATGAACTCCTAATGGAGTTCAATAGTGTCCCCCACCATCCAGGAAATGACAGAGAGAAACTTATCAATGGTGAGGTCAAGCACTTTATTTGCTCATGTCTGTCCATAGTAACAAATGGCCAGAAAACACACAGCCTTAAATTAGAGATAGACATTAGCCAGAAGGGAAACAGTGAATCTAAGTCCAAAAGATGGTAAGTGAACACAGTAGGAAGAAGAAGAAGAAGAAGAAAGAAGAAGAATAAGAAGAAGAAGAAGAAGAAGAAGAAGAAGAAGAAGAAGAAGAAGAGGGGGAGGAGGAGGAGGAGGAGAAGGAAGAGGAAGAGGAAGAGGAAGAAAAAAAAAAGTAGCACCCGCAGCAAATGGGCTGAAGGAGAAGAGAAACAACAGAAAGGATAAGCTAAGTGTACATGGAGCAAGGAATGTATTACCAACTTCAGGTGGGAAAAATAAAACAAAACAAAACAAAGAAAAAACCAGAGAGAAGAGAGAGAAAAAGAAAATCAAGGGTATGGGAGAAGAGACAAAGAAAAGCTTTATTAGAATTAGCATCAAGCACAGGAGGTGGCCAGAAGCATCAAGTACAAGCAGAGATACTCTGACCCGCACAGACACAACAGAAGAGACTCTCCAGACTGCAGCTGGCTCTCTAGCCAGACATGAGGACTGCAGTTAGAGACAAATCTAGGTTTATATTTAGCGAGTGCTCAGCCTCATAGAAAAAGGCTCGTATAGGTCTGTACTGAGGGTAAGGGTAGGAGGAGGTTGGAAGGAGCTCAGGGTAAAAATGTGGCGCAAAAAGTCAGGAGATTCCAAATGGCATCAGGTGTCACAACGGAGCAAAGGAGATTGGAGAACAGGACCCAGACAAGTTCTGGAGATTATACTCTTGGTAGTTTATTTTCCTAGACACAAATGACAGAGCACCAGTACTAAAATCACCTAATGGCACAGAGCAGCTTATCACAAGAAGATGACCCATTAATCAAGAAACCATGAGTCAAATACTAATTATCCATGACACAAGAGACTGTAAGACTCATAATGCCAAGGTGGCTTTACTGAAATCCTTAATTTGCAAAATTCTGTATATGGAGTTACATTCATATATGTAGCAAATTACCAGACACTCCATGGATACTAAATAGACTATTCTTTCACTCGAATTTCTTACTTCCTTTGGACTTAAAAAATGTAAGAAAAAAGTAATGCTACCTTTGGGCATTTTTAGTAGGAGGCTAAACAAATGTGAGTGGGGTTTAACCATGTAGCAATCAAGGATGTGGCTCAAAATATAGAGGTGGAATAAATTGAAGAGCCAAGTAGCTCTACAAATCTGTGGTTCTATTGACCACATGAGAGTATCAATTTATATAAACAGTGCACTTTTAATCTTTTGAAGTACTTCCACATATTTTTCCATATTCCATCTTATATCCTGGCAACAGTCTTAGAGTAAGCTGGATAGGTATAATTATATCTGTTCCTTTAGCTGGAGAAGTAGACTCACAAAGGATAAATGGCCTGAATAAGCTGGTAAGGAACAGAGCTATGGCATGCAAGAACCCTGAATCCCAGTATGGCTGGTTTTACCCAGACCATGCTTCTGGAACTTGAAAACAAATCACTAGGAATCTTGCTGAATTATATATTCTAATGTAGTAGTTCTAGGGTGGGACCTAGGATTCTGCATTTCTAACAAGCTCCCAGGTGATACCAATGTTACTGGACTGTAGTTCTAAACCAGACTGCCATCTAATTTAGTAATCTCTTAATTCATCACTGTTCATCAAGTATTTTTTAAAATATGGATTCAAGAGCCATAGCTCAGGACCTTCAGTAGGTCTGGTGCAGAACATTGACCTCTGCATTTTCTTTAAAGTTCCATGAAAGGTTCTGATTAATAAGAAGGGCTTAGAATATTTTCGCACTTACAAAGTCATAGCACCTGTATTGTATATTTAAAAATCTTCAAGCAAGTATTCTCATTGCAACTATTAGGAATTCTAGTTCCATGCTAACTCACCACAAGAGAATTTTTTCATACATTTGTAGAATACTGGACTCTTTCAGATTTCTATCTCTCATCTTTTGATCTTGAGATTTTCATTTCTCTAGTTTCCAAGATACAAAATATCTCACATCTCTATAATATCACAAGATGTCAGTTTCACTCGTTTTTTGTTTCAAATAACATCACTTACAAATTTCAATCCCTATTTTCTTGGACCTTTTAAGATGTCTATGGTTCTTGGAGAGCTTATTGTCAGGTGTAATTTTCATTATAAGGCATGTTTTAGAGGTCTGTACAGACAGATAAGGAGAAAGTGCTCAAGATATAAAAATCATTTCAAGAATTACATTTTGGGGGGAGGAGTCAAGATGGCGGAGAAGTAGCGGGCTGAGACTACATCAGGTAGCAGGAGATCAGCTAGATAGCTTTTCAAATCATTGCAAACACCTACAAATCCAACAGGAGATCAAAGACAAGAAGAACAGCAATTCTAGAAACAGAAAATCAACCACTTTCTGAAAGGTAGGACCAGCGGAGAAGTGAATCCAAAGGGATGGGAAGATAGACGGCGGGGGGAGGGGCCGGCTCCCAGCAAGCAGCGGAGCAACGGAGCACAAAATCAGGACTTCTAAAAGTCTGCTCCACTGAGGGACATCGCTCCAGAGGCTAAACTGGGGTGAAGCCCATGCAGTGTCACAGAACGATCAGGGGTGTCTGAGTGTTGCAGAGCTCACAGGTATTAGAGCGGGGAAGCCGACTACAGAGACAGAGCCAAGGAGTGAGCTCTCAGCTCGGGGTTACATTGAACGGGTCGCAGGCTGGGTAAGCTCGGAACACGGCCAGAGGCCAGGGAGATGGGACTGACTGGGCTCTTTTCTCTGAGGGTGCACTGAGGAGTGGGGCCCCAAGCTCTCGGTTCCTCCAGGCCAGAGACTGGGAGGCTGCCATTTTCATTCCCATCCTCTGGAACTCTAGAGAAGCGTTCAGGGGACAAAAGCTCCCGAAAGCGAACCCGAGCTGATTACTTAGCCGGGCCCCTGGTAAGGGCGGTGCAATTCCGCCTCGGGCAAAGACACTTGAGAATCACTACAACAGCCCCTCCCTAGCAGATCAACAAGAAATCCAGCCAAGACCAAGTTCACCTACCAAGGAGAGCAGCACAATTCCAGAAGAGGAGAAAGCAAAGCATGGAACTCATGGCTTTCTCCCCATGATTCTTTAGTCTTGCGGTTAATTTTTTTTTTTAATTTTATTTTTTTTCTTCTGCTAATTTTTTTTAAATTTTACCCTTTTCCTTTTTAATGTTTTTTAACTAGTTTATCTAATATATATATATTTTTTTCTTTTTTATATTTTTTCTTTATTTGTTTACGTTTTTTATTTTTTTTTTATGAACTTCTTTTTATCCCCTTTCTCCCGCTTCATGATTTGGGATCTCTTCTGATTTGGTTAAAGCGCATTTTCCTGGGTCTTTGCCACTCTTATTTTTTATTTGCTCCTTCATATACTCTTATCTAGACAAAATGACAAGGCGGAAAAACTCACCACAAAAAAAAGAACAAGAGGCAGTACCGAAGGCTAGGTACCTAATCAATACAGACGTTGGTAATATGTCAGATCTAGAGTTCAGAATGACGATTCTCAAGGTTCTAGCCCGGGCTCGAAAAAGGCATGGAAGATATTAGAGAAACCCTCTCTGGAGAGATAAAAGCCCTTTCTGGAGAAATAAAAGAACTAAAATCTAACCAAGTTGAAATCAAAAAAGCTATTAATGAGGTGCAATCAAAAATGGAGGCTCTCACTGCTAGGATAAATGAGGCAGAAGAAAGAATTAGCGATATAGAAGACCAAATGACAGAGAATAAAGAGGCTGATCAAAAGAGGGACAAACAGCTACTGGACCACAAGGGGAGAATTCCAGAGATAAGTGACACCATTAGATGACACAACATTAGAATAATTGGGATTCCAGAAGAAGAAGAAGAGAGAGAGGAGCAGAAGGTATATTGGAAAGAATTATTGGAGAGAATTTCCCCAATATGGCAAAGGGAACAAGCATCAAAATCCAGGGGGTTCTCTGAACCTCCTGGAT
>NW_019154089.1:44618314-44808822 GCF_002288905.1 Enhydra lutris kenyoni
TATCTCAGGTTTTTGTAAATATTTGTGTGATGGGCGAGTGAAGCAGGTGTTTTGGCAGAAATATTTGTCTAAGATTATTAACAAACTGCACAATAGTGCATAATTAAAGTAACTGGCTAATTATGTTTGTGGAGTTGAAGATTACTACTATGTATACTTAAAAGACCCCATAGTTGATGACATTCTACTATAATGGAATGCAGTGTGGCAGTTTGACCATTGTACAAAGTGGCTGCAAGTCATAAGGACCTGTTATGCTATTATGAGATAAAATGTCATCCCCAAAGTAGTTTTAGTTCATAAGCTGAGGGTTGCTTACTGGCTTACCCCCTGTTTTAATGCAATGAAATATTTATTAAATACCTTCAGCACATTAGATTTTATGCATGAGAGGCTTAAAAGAAAATTATAATTACTCTTGAGGGAACTACCCAACAAAAGTAAGTATGTAGACTAAACAAAGTTATTTTACAGTTTTTGAGGTTTCAGGGTCCATTCTGTTTGTAGGAGAGGGAAGGAAGTGGCAAAAAGAAGAAAAAGGTATGAAGAAAAATGGGTATACTTGGGTGTCTTAGAGACAATAAATAAAGGCAGTACAATTATTAATGTTCTCCGCCCCCCAAAATGTGTTTTTTTTTTTTTTTTCTTATCAGAATCTAAGCCAAAGATGTTAAATCTATGCACTAATAGAGTGGAATAGATGTCAGAATTGTGTTTCTGGAACCACAGTTATACCTTTATAAAAATGGAAAGAGTATTGTGTTAGATACCTACTACTATATAACAAATCACCCCAAAACTTAGAGGCTTAAAACATTTAACAAATATTATCTCATTGTTTCTGTTGGCTCAGACTTTGCAAGGGCTTAGCTGGGTGATTCCAGCCCAAAGGCCCATGCAGTTGTCATCCAGATGTTTGCAGGGCTCTGGGCACCTAAAAACTTGACTGGGGCTGAAGGATCTACTTCCATGTTCACTCATTAGCTTTTTGTTCCTCTCTCATCAAGCAAACTGTTTTATACTTTCCATTTATAAGATGCTTTTTGTGTTGTCCCATTAGGTGTATGTGTTCCTCTTCACAAAGCATGGTATTTTTTTTTAATTTTTTATTTTTTTATAATTTTTTTTCTAATTTTTATTTATTTGATAGAGAGAGATCAGAAGTAGGCAGAGAGGCAGGCAGAGAGAGAGGAGGAAGCAAGGCTCCCTGCTGAGCAGAGAGCCTGATGTGCGACTCGATCCCAGGACCCTGAGATCATGACCTGAGCTG
The DNA here is from genome assembly GCF_002288905.1 of Enhydra lutris kenyoni. Lineage (NCBI taxonomy): Eukaryota > Metazoa > Chordata > Mammalia > Carnivora > Mustelidae > Enhydra > Enhydra lutris. The sequence continues at coordinate 44,619,585 of NW_019154089.1, forward strand.
AAGGCAGAGGCTTAACCCACTGAGCCACCCAGGTGCCCCAAAGCATGATATATTTTTATAAACAATAAGGTTTTCTTTTTCAGGTCACTAAATTTGGATCACCACTTAAGTACTTGAAGTGATCTTTTGATGTTTCACTTTGCTCGTAACATATCATAAGCTCCCTTATTCTTTTAGAATCTGAACTTATGTAAAACACAAGGTTAGTAACATTTAAATATATTTGGGGGTGATAAAAATTGTTCCAAGAGTAAAAGAAGGTGGATGTCATGCAGCAGCTTTAGCGTGACATCATGCAATTTGCAGTTAAGTGGATAATGACCTCTTAATATTTGTTCCTTTCTGGGATAAGATTTGAACATAAATTTGTAATAAATACAGATTCGAGCATAGTTTGAATGACAGCAGAGCTTTTCTGTTGGGCTTTTGCATAAGTGTGTCCAGCCTACATTCTTAGACCCATCCACCTGAATAGCCTTCTTTCTTCTTGAGGCTAAATTGTAGGCCACAGCTTACTAAAGGAGGGGAATGTTGCTGCTAGTGTAGCACCTCTCCAGCATGGTCATTAGGTGAGATTTGTGTGTCCCAGTTCCCATCCAGCTAAGTGGATACTGGCATCTATCCTTGGTGCAAAGGGATATTTTATAAAACTTAAAATTATATGCACTGAACCTTTAAACCGGTTGACTAAATCCATGCAAGGTTCAAGAGTTTATTTTGTAAAGTAGAAGCAAATGATTCATAATTTATGGAACTGTAAATCCTGAGGTTTATAGAAAGGTTTCATGACTTGGAGGTATCTTTTGCATTTTTTCACTTTGGTCTTGTTTGAAAGTATGTTGAACTCACTCATTTCTTCATCCTAGAAGAATCTGTACACTTTAACCTAATCTTAGTGCTTTTCAGAACAATTTTCATTATTGCAAATGGCCAAGAATTTGAGGATTGTTGCAGACTCCATTATCATTAATAAAACTGTTGTTCTGTGCAAAGCAAGTCTTCATAATATGAAAGAATTAAAGGAATCTATAAGTTTATTTCACCTGCAGATAGAGAAATCTTTGGTACAGACTTTGCCTATGTCAACTAATACATAAATATAAAAAATAATTTTTATATTATCAATTTGGCTTATAAGAATTACATAAAATTTTTAGTTTATTGATGTTATATATTATTTTTATTAATAGATATTTATAATGTTATAAGTATACTTCTACTTTTCAAAAATTACACCTTTAAGGGACTGACTTTAGCATCCTGGTCTGAGTTATTTAGTGACTTCTTACTAATTTCAGAGTAGCTCTATTTGCTTTGTGGTCAGAATAGGAAGACATTGGAAATGTTTAGGGAATTATGGGCACCTGGGTGGCTCAGTTGGTTAAGTGTCTGGCTCTTGATTTTGGCTCAGGTTGTGATCTCAGGGTCGTGAGATCCAGCCCTGCTTTTTTGGAGCCCAGCATCTGGCTCCACACTGGGCTTGGAGCCACTTAAGATTTTCCCTCTCTCCTTCCCCATCTGCCATCTTCGCCCTTGCCCTCCCCCTCACCCATCAACTCAGGTGCTCTCTTGCTCAAGCGCTGTCTCTCTTGGAAGAAGGAAAAAAAAAAGGAAAGAAAAGAAAAGAAAAAAGAAAATGTTTAGGGAATCCAAGAAAGGGGGGAAAAGTACTAATCATATGTAAGCCCATGGGTGAAATATAAAGCAAGTGGACAGTTTTCTGTATTTTTTAAATGTGCAGTATATGTACATATTTTTTAACAAAAATTAACATTTTACATATTTTATAGGCTTCCTTTTAAATTTTAATATGTTGAGTATCTTTCCACACCAGTAAAGATGGGAAGAGTTATTATAGTTATTTTTTTAATGGTTGCATAATATTGTGGCATTTATTTCACTAGTCTCATGACTAGTGACTTTGGACATAACAGTTTCTTATTTTTCCTTATAATAATGCCATGCTAAATATCCATATGTAACTTTTTGTATTTAAATCTGCCTATTTTCGGGTTGCCTGTGTAGCTCAGTCAGTTAGGCAGCTGCCTTCTGCTCCTATCGTGATCTCAGGCTCCTTGCTCAGCGGGGAGCCTGCTTCTCCCTCTGCCTGCTGCTCCCCGTGCTTGTACTCTCTCTCCCTCTCTTTCTGACAAATAAATAGATTTAAAAACTTTTTCTAGAAAATAAACTAAAAATGATTTTGACCTCCTCTCTAAAAGTCAAGCTAGCTGAACTATGTAAAAAAGTCTGTTTACAAATTCATGTAAATATCCCAAACTTGATAACCAAACTGATTACCAAAGCTATCTAATCAGAGATATTTTCCAGGCAGCTAGTCAACAAAACTGATTCCCTTTCTTATTTTAATCAGGGAAATGTTCTATTATATTGCAAAACTCTGGTCCATGTGGATGTGACATTTTAAAACCTAGAGTTGTTGTTTTCTTTTTTCTTTTTTTTTTTAAGATTTTATTTATTTATTTGACAGAGAGATCACAAGTAGGCAGAGAGGCAGGCAGAGAGAGAGGGGGAAGCAGGCTCTCCGCTGAGCAGAGAGCCGGTGTGGGGCTCCATTCCAGACTCTGGGATCACGACCGGAGCCGAAGGCAGAGGCTTCAACCCACTGAGCCACCCAGGCACCCCAAACCTAGAGTTTGATTAAACAACTCTACTGTATTAAACTATGCATTGCAGGTTGAACCCATGATCCAATCTCAGGTTTCATCTGAGGATTGACTCTCTCCAGTACTACTTAGCAATTAAAGCCTAACAGACTAACTACTAGCATGCACTCCTCTTCCTGTCCAGCATAGTGTATTTGTGAGTATGCTGTTCTTACACGACTGAAAGAAACAGACCCCACTTTCTACAATATGTGCTGAGAAGGCCAAATACTCTTTTCCAACCTCCCTTGCAGTAGTCATGTGATGTAGGCTCAGCCAGTTGGACACATACCCTGTCCCCCTCTAAATATTATATGAAATCAAATAAGCAAATACTTGAGATTTTACTTATTTATTTGACAGACAGAGATCACAAGTAGGCAGAGAGGCAGGCAGAGAAAGAGGAAGGGAAGCAGGCTCCCCGCTGAGCAGAGAGCCCCATGCGGGGCTGGATCCCAGGACCCCGAGATCATGACCTGAGCCAAAGGCAGAGGCTTTAACCCACTGAGCCACCAAGTGCCCCAAAATAAGCAAATACTGCCAACAGTCTTCCAAGGCAGCAGCAGACAGCCCTGTCTGCACTGGTGCAGTGCCAGGGGTAATATCTGGTGACAGGTTGGGCAGTGGAAGCTGGGCTCAGTTGTGGGGAGGTCTTCATGGGACAAGTTGTTGATGTCCTTTTCACTGAGGCGCTTGAGGCATAGCACTGAAGCCTGGCAAATCTGTGATTTCCCCATGTCCTTTTTTTTTTTTTTTTTTTAAAGATTTCATTTATTTATTTGTCAGAGAGAGAGAGAGAGAGCACACAAGCAGGCAGAGTGGCAGGCAGAGGCGGAGAGAGAAGCAGGCTCCCTGCCAAGCAAGGAGCCTGATGCAGGACTTGATCCCAGCACCCCAGGATCATGACCTAAGCTGAAGGCAGCGGCTTAACTGAATGAGCCACCCAGGCGTCCCTCCCAATTTCCTTTTAATGAAGTGTTTTTGCATGTACTGCCCAAATGTTTTCTTTTCCATGCACTTAAGAATCCTAACCAATACAGGATTGGAGTTAAATAACAATTGTTCCTCTAATCGTTTAGTATTCTATACACATTCCCCCCCCCCAATACACACACTGATTGGATTTCTGGTATTCACCTTTCAGTACTTACGTTACTCTGCTTTTCCAAGTTTATTGTCATTAACTCTCCCCAATGAAGTTTAGAAACACTTTATGAAGTTCCTAAAAGAAAAATCCCGGTATGATTTTATTTAGAATGATATTAAATTTATAGACTCCATTTGAGGAGAATAACACCATCAATGTTGTCTTCTTATTCAGTAAAATGGTCTGGCTGTCTTGTGTTAGTTAAGTTCCATTAAAGAAGCAGAAGTACTTTTCCTGCCAAAGAGTGTGGGGTTTATAGAGGGATTAGACATTCTATAATTGCGGGGGCTGAGAAAGCACTCTGGGCAGACTCCTGCCTCTGAGTCCGTAGTTGAACCTGAAGCAGTTTTAAGTCAGGTAGACAGACACAGTCGAGAAGGGAAAGTGGATGTGGAGAAGAGCAAGGACCAAGTGGAATCTGCACTGGCTTCTCACCAACTCCAGTTTTGATGCTGGGGGTGATCTACAGGAGAGGCTAGCACTCTTGACCCTGGGATTGCACATGCAGACCCAGGATTTGGAGAAGCTGAAGGAGCTGCAGGCCAGCCCGCTTCCCGTGCCAACAAGGTGAGCTAACATCATATGCAAGCTCCACATGCAATAAGACAAGCACTTCACAAGGAAGGGAATTCTGGAATCTGTGCTTTTTAGCTAAGCTGAGCTGACATAGTACAATTGATTGATCTTTGTGTCCTTTAATACAGATTTGTTGTTTTCTTCATAAATATTTCTTGTTTAGTTTATTCCTTGGTATTTGGGTTTTTATTACCGTTGTGAATATTCTTTCCCATTGATGATGGCTTGTCTGTTATATAGATTAGTTTAGTATTTATCTTGAATTAGCCACCATTCACAACTTACATTCTAATGATTTTCAGTGGATTCTCTTGAATCAGCAGTCATTTTCACTTGCAAACTAATGTAATTATCTTTTTGTTGCTGGTAAGGTAATGATACATTTTCTTTCCCCCTCCCTCTTCCTTTCCTTGCTTCCTTACATGGAATGAAACTGCCGGAACAATATTCTAATAGCTATACTATTTCTAAATTTAAGGTAATTGTCTCTTGGTTTTCATCATTTTGGTTTCTAGTAAACTAGTGTTTCCTCAATGTTTAGTGAATATAGAAATTACTTGGTATTCATACTTGCTAAAAATGCAGATCCCAGGAATGGATATTATATTTTGCTAAATGCCTTTTAAATTATTAAATATGCAGTTCCTGCTGGATAACAGATCCAGTGTATGAAGATTTTTTGTGAATTCATTCAACACTTATTGAGCACTTAGTATGCATAAAACGTATAGTAGTGAACAAAGTTGACAGAGTCCTTGCTCTCTGAACTTTTGTTTTCCTTCCTAAAATGTGTATAGAGCATAAATACTTGAACCAAGTCTTTTGGCTCTAAAGGTATTACTTGAACCATCATTTAAGCTTCGTTTCTTTGAGCTAACTCGGCCACTTTATTTTTCTTTTTAACCAGTTTAAAAGTGATGAATCGTATTGCACTGTGGTCAGAGAATTTGGTCTGAACAGTTCCAGTTTTTAGATTGTATTGAAGTTTTTCTTACAGATGAGTAAATGAGTAGTTAACTTTTGTAAGTGTTTCATAGACATTTGGAATGTGTTTTCTGTGTAAAATATGTAATTTTAGACCTGCATATGAAATCAAACTTGTAATTATATATTATTTAGACTATCTATACCTATTTTTGGCTACTTGATATAATTTACATATTTTACTGCTTTGCAGTTTGTCATGTAAGCATCTTCTTTCTTTGAAGGTTCTATTTATTTATTTTTAGAGAGAGCAAAAGTGCAAGAGAGAGCAGGTGCAGGGGGAGGGACAGAGGGAAAGGGAGAAAGATTTTCAAGGAGACTCCATCTGAGCATGGAATCTGACTCAGGACTTGATCCCATAACCCTGAGTTCATGACCTGAGCTGAAATCAAGAGTCGGATGCTTAACCAACTGAGCCACCCAAGTGCCCTGTAAGCATCTAACTTTACTGTGACTTGAATATTTTACCCCTTTTATCCCACTAAGTCTTTTGCCATGAATTTTGTATTTGATATTAATATTATCATGGCTGCTTTATTTGGCTTCTATATTCTAGGTATATATTTTTTCATCTCTTTATTTTGTATATTGTTGAGACTTTTTGTTTGAGATATTTTCTTGTGAACAATAACTTGGATGTTTCCTTTTGTCCCAGTCTGTATCTTTATAGATATATGTAATACGTTCACATTTATTGTGGTATTTGTGTTTGATGTTTGGTCCCTTTTGCTTTTTTGGGAGGGTTGGGGTGACAGTAAAGTCTTTTTTTTTTTTTTCCCTTTTCTGTTTTGCTCTACTGATCAAGTTTTCTTTATTCCTCTTCTTTCTCTCTAGTAATTTAGTAATTTATAAGTCTGTTCCTCCATTCTTTTCCCCCCAGAAATTGTATATAGCTGTTATAATTTATAAGGCAAAACTATTGAAATTCATGATTGTCACAGAGGTGTCATAATTTAATTTAGGTAGAATCCTACAGTCATGATCCTTTTCTTTCAGAGGTTTATTAATGTTGCCCCACAGTATTTTGGCATTTATTTTTGGTATTAATCACATGCTGTTTTTGCAGATAACCTTTTTGGGTGAAGAGGGGCATGATCTCCATAAACTCTTGTTTTCAGAGTGCTCCTTTTACATGAAAGCCTGCTGTTGTTATTGATAATAAGGTACACACACACACACACACACACACACACATATATATATTTTTAAAGATTTTATTTATTTATTTGACAGAGATCACAAGTAGGCAGAGAGGCAGGCGGGGGGGGGGGGCGGAAGCAGACTCCCCGCTGAGCAGAGAGCCCAATGTGGGGCTTGATCCCAGGACCCTGGGATCATGACCTGTGCAGAAGGCAAAGGCTTTAACCCACTGAGCCACCCAGGCGCCCCTCTTTTCATTCTCTTAACATAGTCTTTCAAAGAGCAGATGTTCTTTATTTTGATGAAGTTCATTTTATCAATTTTTAAAAAACAGATTGACCTTTTGATGTTGCTTCTGAAAATTCTGCACAGCCCAAGGACCCAAAAATACTCTCTTTCCTTCCAAAATTTTTATAATTTTATGTTTTACTTTTAAGTCTGTGATCCATTTTGTCTTAACTTTTGTATACTGGAGTAAAGTATGGTCTAAGTTTCATTATTTTTGTATGTGGATATCCTCTTGTTCCAGCACCATTTGGTGAAAGGAATGTCTTTTCTCTATTTACTTGCTTTTGCATGTGTGGACCTACTTCCTTTTTTTTAAATTTCTTTTTAAATTTATTGTTATGATTATTAAATAGGCTTGATACCCAGTGTGGAGCCAAACACAGGGCTTGAACTCACAACCCTGAGATTAAGACCTGAGCTGAGATCAAGACTCAAGTGTTCATCCAACTGAGCTGCCCAGGATCTATTTCTGATCCCACTTTCTGTTCCGTTCCATTGCTCTATTTGTCTGTCCTTATACCAACACTGCATTGTGATAATTACTGCAGCTATGTAAGACTTGAAGTCGGATGGTGTAAGTCCTTCAACTTAGTTCATCTTTTTTCAAGTTGTTTTCCTGTTCTAGGTTTTTTGTGTTTCCCTATAAAATGAGCTATGGGTAGTTTTTATTATGAAATGGAAATTGAATCATTCTTAATGATTTAGTCATTTAGTTATTCTTTAGTCACAGAATTAAAACAAAACAATACAAAACAAAAACTTCAGGTATCACATAATATTGATAACTTTAACTGGATAAGTGATTTCAGTATTCTATGCCAGTTAACTACTCAGCACAGAATTATGATTACCTTTTTACCAATTAAAGTTCTGTGGTTAGAGGCAACAAAAGAAAAAGGGATTTATTGGAAGAATGCTGGGTTAGGTCATAGAAGTAAAGGGTAAGCTGTAAGAGCTAAGGAACTTGAAGATTGAACCTGAGGAATCGATGTCCTTAAGTTCTTTTTTTTTAGGCTGCTCCATGTAGTGGAATCCAGGTCTGTAAGAAGAGAAAATTCTAGAAGGAAATCTGATTGGTCCAGCCTGGGTCACCTTAATGACCAGATTATTTATCACCAGTCTAATCACTACTAGAATATGATAACTCATTAGTAATTGCTAACTAATTACTACTACTGATAAGAGAAACAGAGAATTCTAATTGACCAGCTTCAGAGTTTGGGTACTGGATGAGCAGTTTTCCTTAAAAAAGGACATGCTGTTTTCAGAAGTCTGGAAAATAGTTGCTGGGTCAACAGACACAATAGGTGCTCACTACCATGTAGCACGCATTCCTGAGCATAGAACTATTTGATGACCTCAAAGTAGTAGGTTGCAGTTGGGGGGCTTTCTTAAATTCACCTTGATACATACTAACATGTAAACTCTTGTTCCTGTAAAGCTAACCTATTCTCTTTGGACAGCATGGCATATTGTATATAACATGTAAAAGTACAATTTTGTTATATTTGAAAGTACTAGGAGAGTAGTCTTAAATGTTCTCACCACATGCACAAAAAGGTAACTATGTGAGATGATGGAAATGTTAACTAACCTTATTGTGGTCATCAGTTGATAACATGTTGTATATGAAACCATCACAGTGTACATGTTAAACTTAGTAAGTGTTCTCTATTAATTATATCTCAGTGAGGCTGAGGAAAATAAAGTGAAATTACTGACAACTGTTAAAAAAAAGAAATACCAGTTTTTACAGCTTGGTTTTCTTTTTCTTTTTTTTTTTAAGATTTTATTTATTTTATTTGACAGAGAGAGATCACAAGTAGGCAGAGAGGCAGGCAGAGAGAGCAGAGAGAGTGGGGGAAGCAGGCTCCCCGCTGAACAGAGAGCCTGATGTGGGGCTCAATCCCAGGACCCTGAGATCATGACTTGAGCCGAAGGCAGAGGTTTAACCCACTGAGCCACCCAGGCACCCCACAGCTTGGTTTTCTATTTGTGAAATTATTGCTGAGACTGTTTTATTTAAATGTTTCATGGCATCAAGCTTTGCGTGGTGGTGGTCTTGTAGCCAATCAGGTTTATCCAAGGTGTGATTATTGCTAATTGAAATGTTATATGGCATTAACATTTTCTTCTGTGTTCTATTTTAGGGTGACTGGGAATGTAAACAAGAATAAGCTGTTTCCTGATGGCTTTTAGTATATACTGACATACTATCTGTGATGGCGTCTGAGGCTGAGAAGACCCATGCTTTACTCCAGTCTTGTAGCACTGAGTCTCTTATTTCCAGCCTTGGTCTGGGGATGTTCTGCCTAGTAGCCGACAGACTTCTTCAGTTTTCCATAATTCAGCAAAATGACTGGCTTCGAGCCCTTTCGGATAACGCCATACATTGTGTGATTGGCATGTGGTTGTGGGCAATAGTCATTGGCGTCAAGAAGATGACTGACTTTGGAGAAATCATGTTAGCTGGATTTTTAGCCTCTGTTATTGATGTAGACCACTTTTTTCTAGCTGGATCTTTATCTTTAAAGGTAAGAAACATATATGTTTAATATTTCTGGTCTTTAATTTCTTTAGCACCGTTATATTGATCTTCATAGCATCCTTTTAGAGCTAGAGAAGATTATCCTTATTTTAAAATAAGGAAGCCCATTCATCCAGTTGTTTTTGTGAGCACTTAGTACTTCCCTGAAGGCAAACACAGACATGTTGCTAATCAAGTCATTGGCATCACCAAGTGCCAAGGATGCATACAGAGCTAAGGACTCAGTAAATGTACCTGAGGAGTTCTGTGCTGACTTTACAGAGGATGGTAAGTCTTGAAGGACACATTAATTAACTGGCTTAAAGTAATGGGGATCATTCTCAGGGCTCTCCTGGGTCTTTTTCCACTGTTCTCTCTTCAGGATCACACTTGTAATTTCCCCCTTATTCTTCATGTTTCACAGTTAGTATGTGGCTTCTTAGTGTTCCCTTACAGGAGAAGAGCTTTAAGATGATTCTTAGTCCTGGGGAATGACTTCCATGGATTCATTCCCCAGTCCCTTGTGGGGCCAAAGGTGTGCATTTCCATGGGCTGATTAGGGCACAGTCCCTGGTGGTGAACGTTGATGAGTTTCGATGAGGTGTTTAGCTATACGGTGACCTGTTGGCTTTGCAAATGAACTAAGCCTGAAATACAGTTCAGATAATATTCTCTAAGTGTCAACAGATTTTCCTGTCTTTTCTGTGTTTATGATCTGTAAACACTCACAGAGCAAGGACTTTGCTTTATTCACCACTGGCCTGGAACAGTGCCTGGCTCATCTAGTAGGCATCCAGTAGATACTAGTTGAATGAATGAGAAATGATCATTTCTTCCTTTTAGGTGTCACATACCAGGTATTTCTCAGAGGTTGTCTTACTTATTGAAAAACTTAATCAGTAAGGAATCAGTAATTCCTGATTAAAGACAAATTAATAACATGTATTTGAGATTGGAATCAGAAGATGTGAATTTGAATCCTAGTACGTGGTGTTAGCAGAGTGCTTTCTTCAAGTCTCAATGTCCTCATCTGTAAAGTGTGGGTTCTGTCATTACTTACCTCACAGGGCGCTCATGTGTGTTAAATGGGCATGTTAAAGGACAGACCCCGACAAATAGTTCACAGTCAATGTTAGTAGAGATTGGGATAAGCTATCACGCATCATAAAAAGTGTGGTTCATAAATGCATTAATCTAGAACTTAGTGTAATTAGAAAAAAAAATTTAGGCTCCTTACTGTATTTATTCTTTGATTCACTTAGAAGCAGTAGTGTTGAGAATATAAGCCAGAGAGACAAATTCAGTCTCCCCCTTACCCCCTGTACAACCTGGGGAAGCTACTTGGCCTCTGTGAGCCACAGCTTCCCCCTCTGTGAAATAATCCCTAACTCATACAACTGTTACAGGGATTAAATGAGATAGTGCATATTAGGGTAGCACAGTGCTGGTATTGATCCTTTTTTTTTTTTTTAATGAAATCTGAACATTTTTTCACCATAAGATTGTATGTGATCATTAGTAATAAATACCAAAACTAAAATAAGTATTTATGATACTAAGGTTTTTTTTTTAAGATTTTATTTGTTTATTTGACAGAGATCACAAGTAGGTGGAGAGGCAGGCAGAGAGAGAGGAGGAAGCAGGCTACCCAGTGAGCAGAGAGCCTGATGTGGGGCTCAATCCCAGAACCCTGAGATCAGGGCATGAGCCAAAGGCAGAGGCTTTAACCCACTGAGCCACCCAGGCGCCCCAATGATACTAAGTTTTAAGTGTCTGTTGTTCCTTCCATTTGTCAGTGATCTATTTTTACTTCCTTGATTTTATGATCATGTCCTTTTCTTCTTTCATTTTTCATTATTTTTCTATGAATGAAAAAATCTGGATTGAGATTTTACACATCAGCCAACAAACAGAAATTTCTTGTTTCTTCTTTAGCATCTATTAATTTAAATAGACTTCACAAATGAAAGTGTAAAGAGTCAGTGTAACTCCAAACATCCAGAACATAACTTCAACTTCAGACTGTTGCCCTCTTCCAAGTAGGGCTTACCACAGGCTTCCTCACCCTACCCTGCTATTGAGGAGCCTGGTTCAGTGTGGCTGTGCGAGGAAAAACCAAGGTGGAGAGAAGGTTGTGATAACAATATAGAAATGTGGGTGGTTCATGATCCCAGGGTCAAGGGATAGAGCCCCACATTGGGCTTCTTGCTCAGCGGGGAGCCTGCTTCTCCCTCTGCTGCTCCCTGTTTGTGCTCTCTCTCTCTCTGACAAATAAATCAAATCTTAGGAAAAAACCTAACAATGCAGAAATGTTATGTGTTCTGCCAAAGTAGAAATAAAACAGCTAAAAATAGGGAGAAGGAAGAGGAATGTAGCATAAACTCTTTGATATTCAGTCAGTAGGTGAGAGTTAAAGACACTGGTTTAAGGATTGTGTGACGGCACATGGTGGCAAGGTACAGTCTCTTTAATAGACAGATGCCTTGCATTTTAATGGTGGGAAGTTATGCCTCTAGTTTTTTTTTGTTGTTGTTTTTTAATAAGGACCTATTTTTTTTCTCTTCCTTTTCTTCTTTACCACCTAGTGTCCAGATGATTCCTCCCCCTTCATTTTTGCCATCTTCTCCCTCAGAACCAATGCCTTTTAAAGCCTTGAATTATGTACACTTTTAAGTCCTTGCTTTGTAGCCAGTGCTCTGATCAACTAGGACCCTTTCCAGTGTTTCTCTTTCCAGTGGTAATTATAGATCAGTCTTAGGTCCCTTCATCTTTCCTGGCTTGTAGTGGAAGTGTGAGAGAAAGTGCACTGATGTAGTCTGTATTTTAATACTTAAGAGTGTTTGAAGTTTTGGGCACCCTCTGACTTGTGTCTGTGCTGAGTGGGGTTTTGTATAGTTTTATTTGCCCTTGTCTGTAATGTTTTTGAGGATGTGTGGGGAGATTCGGTTTAGACAATCTTCACTGCCCTTAGCTTCCTTTTTATTTAAAAATTATCTTATTGAAAATTAGCCTTTAGAGTATGTGAGAACAAAACCTCACTCAAGAATCATTCAGGGAGTAACCCTGAAATTTTCATTTGTTTAGTTATTGATTACATTTTTTATAATGGTTTAACATTTTTACTGGAGTTTAACTCAACTTTATAATAATTTTTTAAAATAATAGACTCTTTCTGAATGTTATAAGTGCATTCTGAAAATATTCAAGGCTAGTATAAAATGGTTACAACAAAAACATTTCCCTTTCATGTCTTTATTAATAGAAGAATATTTTATTCACTTGTGAGATTTTTTTTCAATGTTTAGAGGCCCCAGATAATTCCCTAAAACCAAATTTACACAAACCACACATTTGGGATATAAATTACATTTGGGGGCGCCTGGGTGGCTCAGTGGGTTGAGCCTCTGCCTTCGGCTCAGGTCATGATCCCAGGTCCTGGGTTCGAGCCCCGCGTCGGGCTTTCTGCTCAGCAGGGAGCCTGCTTCCTCCTCTCTCTCTGCCTGCCTCTCTGCCTGCTTGTGGTTTCTCTCTGTCAAATAAATAAATAAAATCTTTAAAAAAAAAATAAATAAATTACATTTGTATTGTGACTTTTCTAAGCAAATAATAGGAAACTTTACAAAATTAATCACCATGTTCTTGAGATCTTCAGAGAATTTCCCACTCACTTTTCTTTGCTTTATAAGTAACTGACTTAATATATGTATTCAGAGGTGACACAGAAAATGTTTCCATTGTATTTCTAATAGACTCCTAGAAAATGTTTTAGAATGTTAAGAAGCATCTACCAAATTTTGTTTGCCAAGAAGGAAATGATGCTAGCTACTGCTCTCCCCTGCAGGCTGCTTTGACTCTCCCACGAAGACCTTTTCTTCACTGCTCTACTGTCATTCCAGTTGTGGTTCTGACCCTGAGGTTTACTATGCACCTTTTCAAGCTCAAGGACTCATGGTGCTTTCTTCCCTGGATGTTATTTATATCCTGGACTTCACATCATATCCGAGATGGAATTCGTCACGGCCTGTGGATATGCCCATTTGGAAAAACCTCTCCTTTGCCATTCTGGCTTTATGTTGTCATCACCTCCTCTTTACCTCACATCTGTTCATTCATTATGTATTTCACAGGGACCAGACAAATGATGTCTTCAAAACATGGGATCCATATCGATGTCTGAGCTAACCGTATGCCAGGCTTCAAGAAGCAGATGGTTCTGATAATGACAATTAAGGGTAGCTAACATTATCAAGTGAATTTTTAACAATATATTATATTAATTATTATAATTCCCGAATCCTCTTGCTCAGGAGGCATGTACACTTTTTTAAAAATTATATTAAATTATATATTTGCTGTAATTCTACTTCTCTCTTCTCTAACACTCTAGTACAATATGAGAGTTTGATTTATCCCATGAGAGATTTTGTTTGTTTCTTCTGTTTACCTGGCTCTACTAATAGATCCTAGTAGATTCAGATCCTGTTAAGTTTTTGGTATGCGTTTGAGGCAGTCCCTTTCAGGATGAAAAACAGATCAAATCATAGGGTGACTAATTTGCAAAAAGTCACATTTGTAGCCACATTTTCCTGAGATACTGCAACAGTGCAACAGCCAACATAAATGAGATCATGCATAAGATGTAGAGTGAACACTCCCATTTCTGTATTTCATGTATATTGGTCCTGATTATGGTGTGATTGGCCAGATACTTCAGCGTGTTGTGATTACTGCAGAATCCTTTTCCGTACCCTTGTGAGAAATCATTATAATATCCATACGAGATAGTAACTAACCATAGATCTAGATTATTGTTTCAGGAATCACTTTAGGAAATAATTATTGTAATATGTTGACTGTAGTAACATCCTGCTCAAGTATTATTTTTTTAGTATCTTTGTCCAAAAATCTCATGTGTTAGTTTTAACTGTTCTGAAAAAGTAACTAAATTTGACAAAATATTTGTTAAAAGTTAACAAAATACTGATACTTGGCTTATAACCATGTAATTTGAACTGACACAAAAAAGGACTTAACCAGTTTCTTCAAATGTAAAATCCTGAATGTGCCATTAAAATTGTTTTAGTTGCTGCCAGTTTGTTTACACACTATTTTAAAGTGTATCAGTTAAATAATTTTTAAAATACCTGCCTGATACTGAGAAACAAAACATAGGTTTTTCAAAATGAAGGATTTTTAGGAAATTTGCTTTTGCCTTCATTCTTGCAGGTTGATCTCTTAAAAATGATTAACCTTTATTAGAGAAAGAAAATTTAGTTGCTGTAAAATTTTACATTTTCAGTTTAATATTCCTTTGATATAAAAGTCAGTGTCCTAACAGCACTTGCTTTTTTTTTTTTTCAGTATCCTATGTACCATTTGCTGTCTTTAGATTTTCTTACACATTTGTGATTTGTAATGCTAGTGATTGTGTGCCTTATTCTCCGAGAAATGCTGAAGCAATGCCTTATCCAAAGCATATTTTTCTTATTTATTAAGTTAAACAGAGCTCTGTAAATTGTTGTAAAGGTTCACATTCTTTACTTTTTCTTTTTGTTGTTAACCAGTTAGTTGCAATCAATTATGTTTTAGAATCTATTAGATTCTAAATCTGTTATCTTTCATGAGCAATGATTGTATCAGTTTGTTTGGTATAATGAATATTATATAGTGGGGGTAAATTTGAATAAGGTAGAGATTTTTTAAGTATATAATTTCAGAAATCCATGGAAATAAAGCATATATCTTGTATCACCTTTTCTAAGTTATAAAACTCTACTTTTGTCTTTCTCCGTATCAAACCAGGGAATACCATTAAAATATAGGGCCTTATTTAAGAGTGTCACTCTGGCATTTTGGGGACTGTCCTCTAACTTTTTGTACTAGATGGGAATTCACTTTGCCCATGACTCCTTGCTCAAAACAATAACTACAGATTTTAAGTGTGGATTTATCCTTGTTCCTTCCTCTACCGTCAGAAATGCTCCTTGTCCTCTAAATGGTCTATAATAGCTGTGGTTGTATCCTCTAGAAATAGAACAGCCAATTTCCCATGCCACCATTTTGCTTTTTTTTTTTTTTTCTTATTTAAAAAGTTTGTGTCAATACAACATTGTATTGAAAATTGGATTCTATCTTGTTTGCATGTAGGTGTTTTCTCCAGCCACTAGATGTCCTCCATTCACTTAATGGAGGCTGGTCCACTGACCTGACCTTACAATCTACTATTTTCTTGAGGCATGTTAGCTATGCTAACTACTCAGAAGAACTTCCACCATTGAACTGTTTTCCACTCATCCTCAAGCCTAGTTTCCGTTAAGTGGTGGGCTGAGTTAAAACTCCTATGTATCCTCCCTCACAAGGTCTTCAACCTGGGCAGCTACCATCACTACCTCCAATCAGGCGGACACTCCCCGGCTCCTTTTCCTTTTGACAATTACTTAGTTTTTCCCATTTTCCCAACTAAAGAGGAGAGGAAAAAGGGGCTATTCTGGTCCTGGCTCACTGCTATCATGGCTAAACCTTTTATCCACCATAGGTATCAGTTTTCTTTCATTTGATATCCCAATATATTACTCATTCTCGAGCTTATCCTCACAGGCTACTCTCTCAGACTCACTTTCACTTTCTTTGATGATATGAGCAGTTGGATCTCTTTTTTCCTTTTATTCCAACCCTTGATTTTACCCTCAGTCATCAGATGACTCACCTAAAAATTCCCTTCTTCTTCTAACCACTGACTCATCACCGCATCACATCAGCCATGCACCAGTACAACAGTCCTCCGTACCTCTTTGGAGGACATTGCTAATTTCTGAGATCTCAGACGTTGACTTTTTCTAGGTCACTGGTTCTCAAACTCTAACATACATCAGAATCATCTGTAAGACTAGTTAGAACAGGAGTTCCTTGAGACCTTCGTCCAGAGTTTTGTCAGGGGGTTTTAAAATGCAGCCAGGAGTCCATTAAGGAGGTAGGTCTTTTGCACGTCCTTACTGGTGGAACCATGAACTTTTGAACTGGGCCAGACAGCAGATAGTCCAAGGACTCAGCCTGAACACCTGCAGCTTGCTATAGTAAGAGACTTTGCTTAGCGATAGCCTTAGTAACCAATTATATTGAGTTAAGAGTAGCTTTCTGCCCTCAAAACCAATAAATTCTTTGTAAACAACCTATACAAACTTTACTTTTTTCCTTTAAAAACCTGACTTTGCTCTCTAATGGGACACTATTTGGGTTACTTCCCAAATTTGTGTACCTCGAATTGTAATTATTTAATCCCAAATAAACATTCTTTCTTAATTATCGCCTCCTAACAATTTTAGGTTGACCGTAGAACGCTGCTGTTCAGGAACCACACTTTAAGTACCATGACTCTAGACCCATCCTGTTTCTTTTTTTTTTTTAAGATTTTATTTATTTATTTGACAGATCACAAGTAGGCAGAGAGGGAGAGAGGAGGAAACAGTCTTGCTGCTGAGCAGAGAGCCCGATATGGGGCTCGATCCCAGGACCCTGAGATCATGACCCGAGCTGAAGGCAGAGGCTTTAACCCACTGAACCACCCAGGTGCACCCCCATCCTGTTTCTTTAATTTCATTCCCTTTCTCCTCTTTCTTGAGCCAAGTCTTTGCCTTATCGTTACCTTTCATTTTTCCTAGACTTCTTTTGCCCCCAGGTCCGTCCAGTCCTGTGCTAGGTACATTTAACTGTGTTCCTGTCTTACCTACGCAGTGCTGGAGGTCACCGTTTACTGTTTCAACAGTCCAATGCCCAACTGTCCTCGTGCACTATCCAATTAGCCAATCCAGAATAATCCACATAGTCTGCTTTCCCTAGTTCTACTTCAGGCCGCACGTCTCTAAAGTTGTTACAAAACCCTGCTGACTCAGCCTGCTACCTAACTTCAGCCGTGGATTTAATAATACTTTGCTCACTAAGAACAATTTTTTTTTCAAATATGGACCAGAAGGGATGAGTCTCAGAATATCTACCCCTATTAGATCCAGCCCGAGCCAGGAAACACAGCATTCCACTGATCTGAGAAATTCTTATTGATAGTCAATCTCCACAGTTAATTTGCACTTTGCATAAACCCATGGCATTGCCACGTGTGTCCCCTTGACATTTCTTTACTTCCCAGGAATAATGATGCTAATTTAAGTGTTTCTGAGGCATTTTGCTCTTTGTCTGACCTTGCAAGTTTATTGGCTTACATACCCAGCAGCGCTAAGTAAGTTTGCTTCAACATCTGGCAACAAGAAGGGGATGTCAAATTCAAGCTCTAACATTCATTCGGATCCCCCTCAGTACTCTCTTAGATCTTTCAAAGAAAGCACCCATCTGAATTCACACACCCTTTCTCATTATTTATCTATTATTATGAATATTTGAGAATCGTTTCTCAAGTGTTCCTTTGACTTAATTCAAGCCCCGCCCAGGTTCCTAAGTCAGCAACATTGGTGCCATGCACATAACGTGGAAAGGAAGACAGAGAGGACATTTTCCTGAGCTCTCTGGGTGATGCTAAATCAAGTATAATACGTGGGCTAGTGGTTATGAAACTGACCGCATGCAGGTATAACATGCCTAAATGACACAGGGCATACCTTGCTACCCTCGGCTTTTGCCCACGGTCACAGGGAATGCTTGGAGCTTCTTAGAGTCCTCATGAGAGACCCTGCTATAAGGGCCTCCTTGTGTGCTCTAGAGGCCCTGCTCTTCTTAGAGACCTGCGTATAAATACCACCCTTCTGGCTTCCTGGACTGCCATGGCTGTTTGCCCAGAGTCTGCAACAATCGTCCCTCAGTGCTGGGCCTGGTCTCCTCGCCAGCAGCGACTCTAGGGTTTCTCTAGATGCTAAGCAGATTGGCACAGGACGGCTCTTTGTCAGTCTGGTTTCGTGAAGGGTGGCATGGAGCCCAGCCGAATCCTTCTGGAAAGGGCTCTGCCATTTCTCAGGTGTGGGACCCAGAGCTAATCCCTTTGTAAGCCCTCTGCTCCCATCTTCACCTATTGATCCGAGGGAGATGGGATTAAAGTAAACCTCAGGGGAACCTTCGAAAAGGTAAAAATACTACAAAAGAGTGAGAAGAAGGAATGGAAGAGAGATGGAAAGCCTGTCCACTCGGCCTGCTCAGGGTTTATAGGGTGCGTGCCTGTGTGTGTCCCGAATTAGTCTTCTTTTGCTGCTGTAACAAATTGCCATGAATTTAGTGACTAAGTGTATTATCTACAGTTCTGCATGTCAGAAATCCAAAACAGGCCTCCGTGGGTTAAAATCAAGGCATCAGCAGGGATGAGGTCCATCTGGGTTCCTAGGGAAGAATCCGTATCCTTGGATCCTTCAGCATCCAGATGGCCGCCTACAGCCCTTGGCTAGTGGCCCCCTTATTCCGTCTTCAAAGTCAGCAAGGTTAGGTCAGTTTTCTTCTTCACGTGTGTCTTTCTGATCATCTTTCCATTGTCACCTCTCTCTCAGGCCACAGCTGGGATGATTCTCCGATTTAGGGATGTGTGTGATTAGCTTGGTCCCAGCTGGATAATCCAGGCGACATACCCCATCTCAAGGTTCTTTATCACATTTGCAAAGCCTCTGCTGCCATGTAGCGTAAGGTCCATGTAGTCCATGTAGTCACAGGTCCCAGGGATTAGATGTGGAGATCTTTGGGGGCCATTCTTCTGCTTATCCCTAGAGATTTTTAACTATTGTTTTGTTTTTAACTATTGTATTGTTTTAACTATTGTTTTGTTAACTATTGTTTTGTTGCTTTAACTTTTGTTTTGTTTTATTGTTTTAACTATAGTTTTATAACTATTTTTAACTATTGTTTTATTGTATTAACTATTGTTTTTTGTTAAAAATTTTTTTAACTATTTTTTATGCTTTTGTTTAACATGAGCGGGCAGAACACCTCTCACATAGTTAAGACTGCTCTCCTGAATCCCGTGCACTGGACCAGAATCTAGCCTTGATGTCTTTGGACAAGTCCCATGTCCTTTTTGAGCCAATGAGAAATAGGCCAAATGCCTTCCAAGACTCTCTTCATGCTCTAACCTTCTATAATCCCAGCTTCTTGTACCAAAAATGGTGGGGCTCCTCCAGTTCTGGGAGATAGCCTCCAACTTGTCTCACCAGAGTTACATTTGTTCTTGGGAAAATAATGTCCCTTTTTCCTTTGCTATTGACACCATGGTTCTATTTGTCATCCATTTTCTCCATGTAGAACTGTTGAATCTTTGTACAAACTCTTTCTCTATTCTCCATGGAAAAAAAAAAAAAAGATTTAAATTTGTAAAAGCCTTGGCCAATTAAGCATCCCATAGTTCATTTGGGAGAAAATGGATACAGTACTTGCCCTCATACAACACTGGTTCAGTTGGTCCCTGAACAAGTGTTTAATGTTTCTACTCAATATCAGGCCTTGTATTAAAAAGTAATGTTCTGGTTGCCTGGGTGGCTCAGTGGGTTAAGCATCTGCTTTCATTTCTGGTCATGATCCCAGGGTCCTGGAATCAAGTCCCGCATCAGGCTCCTTGCTCAGCGGGGAGTCTGCTCGAGATTCTCTCTCTCCCTCTCCCTCTGCCCCTTGCCCTGCATGTTCTCTGTCTCTCAAATAAATAAGTGAATCTTAAAAAGTAAAACGAATTAGGACATATTTGGGCACTTACCACTTACAATCAGTTAAAGTAAAATGCTCAGCTGAGACAAGTGATAGCTTGGGATAGTAGCCCTAGGATATTGGTTATGGAGCACCCAGTGCAGAGATATGTTAATGGAAGGGATAGGACTGTCTCATCACACCAGCAGTTCAAATGGGAATTAATCTTTGGGTGCTGAACCACTTTGGCCCTTACCTTTCTTCCCCAACCTTACTGGTTGCTGAGTAGCAATACCTGGGCAGAGGAGGCAAGGACAGGGACGCAAATCTGCACATCACCACAAGGCATCTGTGAGGCTTGAGACATGATTATTTCTGTAGGAAGGTGCCAGAGCAGAGCATGGGGTGAAGGCATGCTATGGGGAGAAGGTTACCAAAAGGGAGGCAGAAGCAGGAAGAGATGGCAAATGACGCCTGCCCGAGGATCCCTCTGAAGACCCAGGGAGAAGGCCCCACAGGAGGCTTGGGGAACAAGGCCTTGTCCTGAGAAAGAATGGCTCACACAGTGTGTGTTCACTTTGAAGAAGAATGTGAGGAAGTACCAGGGAGATTGATAGATGAGTTACTCCAGAGGTTACTAGACTTTCTTGGCTTACAGTTGGTGTTCTTAATGTCAGGGATTTTTTCCCCGTACCACTAGGCCAAAAGAAATATCAAACAGCTCCTGTTGTTTAGTTAGATCCAAATGATTAATAGTAGTTGGGTGGTGTCCAACAGACACCTGTAGTTTCCCTCAATAATTTAGAATACCCCACAACACCCCTAAGAGTTCACCTTAGCACCCTGGGGTGCCTTGGTACACAGTTTAGGATTTCTTAGTAATTTAAATGCAATGGCAGCCTTCTTTCTGAGGGTTGGGGTGCTGGGAAGCATCCTTCCCTGACAAGACCAAGACCCAGCTGGAGACCTGTAAGGGGTTGTCTTGACTTTGCCCACTTGAGCGAGTAACAAAGGACTCATCCTGAGGGACAGAGAAAGATGGACCGACCCTACCACAGGAAGTAATATTGATATGGTTGTTTCTCTTTCTCTCTTCCTCCACCAGCATTGGTTTCTTGAGGGCAGGGTCATTGTCTACATCTCTTCCGTAGGGCTGTGCTCAGTGCAAGGTGGAAACTCAAACATTCTGTTGAATAAATGAATGACTGGATGGTTATGTTTACTTCATCCTTCCCTATTTTCTTAGAAGATAAGAGCTGACATGTCCTAGATAGTTCTACCTCAGGAGTCTTCCCTGAAATGTCAGCCAAAAGAAAGAAAACAAAATTATTCAGGTTCAAAGCCAGCAGCAAAGACCTGATAGGAGCTTAAAATTTCATTTGTTCTCCACCTTAAGGGAAATGTAAGGGGGAAAGGTGATCTAGGAGTATAAAAACAGGAAAAAGAAAGATAGACATTACTGTTTTATTATTTAAGATTGTGGACCTTTTTCTTGATGCTTTTGAAGAAAAGAATAGCTAAATTAATTGGGATGGTTTGAGAACAGACTAGCCCTGAGATAGTAGAGTCAATTGATTGACAATTTGTGGAAGATTGACAGCAGTATTTTAGGTCCTCATGTTCTTCTAAAATCTTACCACTCACCACTGAGAGGTGAAGTCTATTTTCCCTGCCTTTCAACCTCGGTAGGACTTTTTGACTATCCAGATTAATCCAACACAGAAGTGAACTGGTATAAATTCCAAGATAGGTCATGAAGGGCAGTGCAGCTTCTACCTGGCTCGTTCTCTCTCTCATGGGGCATTTGCCCTTGGAAACCCACCACCATGCTGTGAGGAAGGCAAACTCATCACATGGAGGGGTGCATGTAAGGAACAACTAAGGTTCCTGGCCAACAGCCAGCATCAACTACCTGTACAAGAGTGAGTGAGCCCCTCCAGATTATTCTAACTTCCAGGTTCGAACCACTCAGGGTGATGCTGAGTGGACCAGATGTGAACCATTCTCTCCCTGAAAAACGGACTCATGAGCAAACCAAATGCTGTGGTAGTTTAAGCTACAAATGTTGGTATATTTGTTGTTTAGCCTCAGACATTGGAACATTAAATTCTTTTTTACCACCATCTGTATTTGCCAAATGTATGCAGAGTGTGGCATGGAATGCAGAACTCTGGACATAGACTGCTTGGCTTGCATTGCTGGCTCCATCACTTAAAAGCTCTATGATCCTGGGAAACTATTTAAACTTGTGCCTCTGTTTCCTTACCTGTAAAAGGGAGGAAGAGTTCCTACTTCATAGGCTTGTCCTGACCATTAAGTGACCTAATATACACGAAAGGTTTGAAACAGTGCCTACTACAAAATAAGCTCTACGTAAGTATTAGATACCATTGCGGTGGTGATGGTGGTTTTATACGTGGCCATATTGGTGTGGTAAGCAGAATTCTAAGAAGAGCCTGGGGACTCGTGCTTCCCGGTATCCACCCACGCCATTGTACAATACCCTTGTCTTGAGTGCAGGCCGGACCTGTGATTTGATTCTAACCAATAGAATGTGGCAACAAAGAAGGAATTTTGCAGATGTAACTAAAGTCCTTAAAGTTGACTTTAAGTGAATCAAAGATGCGATTATCCTGGGTGGGCCTGTTCTAATCAGGTGATCTGGAGATCAGAGATTCTCCTGCTGACCAAGAAGAAATCACCATGAATTCAACAACTGCAAGGAAAAGAATGCCAGCTACCCCATGGGCTTGGAAAGGAGCCTAAGCCTCAGATGAGACTGGGGCCCTGGTTGACCCTTTGATTGCAGCCTGGTGAAATCCTTATCAGATGATCTGGTTAGGTCAGACTTGAACCCTGACCCATGGAAACTGTGAACTAATAAAGAAACAAATGTTGCTCAAGATGGGATCGGGAGGGAGACAAACCATAAGAGACTCTTAATTTCACAAAACAAACTGAGAGTTTTTAGGGGTGGTGGGGGATAGGGAGAGGGTGGCTGGGTTATGGACATTGGGGAAGGTATGTGCTATGGTGAGTGCTGTGAAGTATGTGAGCCTGATGATTAACAGACCTGTATCCCTGGGGCAAATAATACATTCTATGTTAATAAAAATAATTTTTAAAAATGCTGCATATAAAAAAAAGAAACATGTTGTTTTAAGTCACTAAGTTTGTGCTAATTTATTATTCAGCAATAGAAAACTAATGTACTTAATAAAAATTCAAACAATAAAAAAGTACATAAGATGAAAAGGAAATTGCCTACCACCCTGGACCTTTACCCTTCACAGAGGCAACCACTAATAAGAACTCGTGTTTCATCGTTCCAGAAATCTACATATATATAAGCATGCACGTGCATCTGTGTGTTGTGTGTATGTAGTGAAACTCTTACATCAAAGGATATCTTCATTTTAAATTGATATGTGTTGCCAAATTAAAGTCCTAAGATTTTGCACCAATTTACACTCCTACTACCTACAAATGAGTCAGTACCTGCTAACACCACATAATATGAAACACTTCTCTCTTTGTCAGGCTTGGCAGGTGAAAAATGTGTCTCATTTTGTTGTTTCATTGGTGTTTAAGTAATTCTGAATAATGTCAAGCATTAAGAAAATGTGTATAAGCCTTTTTATTTCTGTGAACTACATGTTCATAATCATAGCCCATTTTCCCATTGGGTCACTTGCCCCTTCCTTATTGATATACAAGATCTCTTTGTATAACAGCCCTTTGTCTGTTGTCTATTGTCTTACAAATGTCCTCTTTCCCACACACAAGTTTTTTTTTCAAGATTTTAATTTATTTATTCGTTTAAGTAATGTCTACCCCCAGTGTGGGGCTCAAACTCATGACCCTGGGATCAAGAGTTGCATGTTCTACTGACTAAGCCAGCCAGGTGCCCCTCCCACACACAACGTTTTGCCATTTGTCTTTTATTGAGTTTTATTTTTCCATTATGGAATTTAACTTTTTTGTACAATCAGATTTTTCACTCTTTTATTTTTGGTTTCTGAATCTTGTTCTTTGCTTATAAAGTCCTTCCCTGCCCCAAAACTTGAAAAAAAAAAATCTGCCATATTTCCTTTGGATTCTTCTTTAATTCTTTATACTAGATTTTAAATACATCTGAAATTTAAAGCTTCAACTTAATTTTTTTTCCACATGGTTAACCAGTTGTTTCAAAACATTCATTGAATAGTCTATAGTCTTCCCTGATGTAGAATGCTAACTTTATTATATATTAAATTCTCACAAGCATTATATCTTCTGGATTTATGCATTGCAATTTTAGTTACAGTAGATTATATATATATGTATGTATGTATATATATATGTATGTATGTATGTATATACATATATATATATGTAAAACAGTATATTTCAGTATATTTTAACATCCAGAAAGTTACCAGAAAGTTACCATTGCACTCTTCTTTTTTAAGATATTCCTGGGGGCATTCTTTTTGTTCTTATTAGATTGAGATAGTATTCTGCTCTATGATTCCCAATTTGTTGACTAATCTAGTTAAGTCACCTAACTTTTGCGCCTCATTATACTCAGTATAAAGCTAATAGCAATGATATTGGAAAGAATTTGGATTATGTATATATCTGGACAGCATGAACACTAAAAAAGAAAACAGTTATACATTTATGTCTGAAAAGGAAACTAAAATGTTAACCAGGAATAAGAAATTCAGTGCAAGGGAAATTCCCTACTTAGGCTCTAGGTTCAAACTCTGTTCCCACTGATTAGCCCTGCATTTTTTCTTCCCTGTTTTCTTTGGCATATCTGATGCCCAGCCCTATCACATGTTTAATTAACTACAGTGTAAATCATGAAACCATAGCCTGGCTTGGCTCTCACTCTCCTAGAAATCACCAGAGCTGGAAGATGTCTTATCTTGTTTTTAAAGAATACAGATTTCTGAAATATCACACACACACACACACACACACACACACACACACACTCACTGCCCTTGACCCTAGTTTCAAGCCTATAAACATAATTTTATTTTTTTTTTTAATTTAGTTGTTCTTAATTTTATTTAATTTTATTTTTTTTAATTTTATTTTTTATAAACATATAATATATTTTTATCCCCAGGGGTACAGGTCTGTGAATCGCCAGGTTTACAGACTTCACAGCACTCACCATAGCACATACCCTCCCCAATGTCCATAACCCCACCCCCCCCAACCCCCCTCCCCCCATCAACCCTCAGTTTGTTTTGTGAGATTAAGAGTCACTTATGGGGGCGCCTGGGTGGCTCAGTGGGTTAAGCCGCTGCCTTCGGCTCAGGTCATGATCTCAGGGTCCTGGGATCGAGCCCTGCATCAGGCTCTCTGCTCAGCAGGGAGCCTGCTTCCTCCTCTCTCTCTACCTGCCTCTCTGCCTGCTTGTGATCTCTCTCTGTCAAATAAATAAATAAAATCTTTAAAAAAAAAAAAAAAAAAAAGAGTCACTTATGGTTTGTCTCCCTCCCAATCCCATCTTGTTTCATTTACTCTTCTCCTACCCCCTTAACCCCCCATGTTGCATCTCCTCTCCCTCATATCAGGGAGATCATATGATAGTTGTCTTTCTCCGATTGACTTATTTCGCTAAGCATGATACCCTCTAGTTCCATCCACGTCGTCACAAATGGCAAGATTTCATTTCTTTTGATGGCTGCATAGTATTCCATTGTGTATATGTACCACATCTTCTTTATCCATTCGTCTGTTGATGGACATCTAGGTTCTTTCCATAGTTTGGCTATTGTAGACATTGCTGCTATAAACATTCGGGTGCACGTGCCCTTCGGATCACTACGTATAAACATAATTTTAAACCTAGTTTTAAGCCTGATAACATAAGTATTTTTTTTTTTAACATAAGTATTTTTATCGCTTATCATCCTCCATGCTTTAAGGAAAACTCTATGTATAATTTTTTTGTCTTGTTTTCTATATGGCATAGAAAACAATTCCTTCTGAGAAATGAACATTTAAAATATTACTACTAATTAGGCTATAGTTACTCAGAAAAGAACAAGAGTACCAACTGTAGACTTCTATGGCCACACCAGCAAGATTTTGCCCATGTAGTAAAGGACTGCTTATTTGAATAATCCAATTGCGTATTCATTCAACAAACACTAAGCCTCTAATATTTGTTGAGCACCGAACCAGGCACTGGGATAGAAAGATTAATAAAATACAAGTCCTCCCCTCACTGAACCCTACTCTACTGGAGGATAGAGGCACATATAGGTAGGTGTTCACAGTACTGTGAGATAACTTGGCAATGTATATTAAAAAGTGATTTAAGGGACACCTTGGTGGCTCAGTCAGTTAAGCGTCTGCCTTCAGCTCAGGTCATGATCCCAGGGTTCTGGGATGGAGTCTGAGTTGGGCTCCTTGCTCAGTGGGGAGCTTGCTTCTCCCTCTGCCTCTGCCCCTCCCCCTGCTTGTGCATGTTCGCAAGGTTTCTCTCTCTCTCGTCAATAAATAAAATCTTAAAAAAATAAAATAAATAAAAAGCAATTTAAATGGGCATACCTGGGGTGCCTGGGTGGCTCAGTTGATTGAGTGGCTGCCTTCAGCTCAGGTCATGATCTCAGGGTCCTGGAATTGAGCCTCAAGTGGGGAGTTCCTGCTCAGCAGGAAGTCTGCCTCTCCCTCTCCCTCTGCTGCTCCCCCTGCTTGTGCTCTCTCTTTTGCTCTCACTCAAATAAATAAATAAATACAGCTTAAAAATAAATAAGTAAATGAGCATACCCTTTGAGAAGTTCCATTTCTAAGAATTTGTTTAAGAATATATTGAATTGAATGAACAAAGCGCATAGGACCTACTATTATTGCATTTCCATAATAGTAATAAACACCAAAAGGTAACATAACCAAACTACCTAAATAGCCAGCATTTGGGGAAAATCAAGGAAATAAATTACAGCAAAACCACATGATTGAATAGTATTAAACCACTGCAAGAGAAAAAAATTACAGATCTATAAACATGGCTATAGAGGGCTATTTCTGATCTGTTAACTAAAAATGAATCTCACAAACAGGAAGTGTTTTATAACTCTGTTTTTGTAAGAATAAAATATACTACTACTTATGGACAAATCAAAAATATCTAAAAGGATATACATCCAAATGTTAAAGCGGAGTTCATATTTGATGGACTACTTGGTTATGAATGATTTTATGTTTTCATATAATATTTTGTTATATACATAATTATATATTAATATGAATTAAAATATTTTCTATTGATATGAATATTTTACAAAAAACTTTCTTTCTAAGTCAGAACAAAAGTTTATGAAAACATAAGGTGTTGAGTGCAGTAATAGTGATACTTTCCTGCTCTCAAGGTGCAGCCTGGACAACTAGGGTTAAGAAAGCAAACAAGGAGGGCAGGAAGCTGCACAGGGTGACTTTGGAGCTGTGTCTTAAAGAA
The DNA here is from genome assembly GCF_002288905.1 of Enhydra lutris kenyoni. Lineage (NCBI taxonomy): Eukaryota > Metazoa > Chordata > Mammalia > Carnivora > Mustelidae > Enhydra > Enhydra lutris. The sequence continues at coordinate 44,646,971 of NW_019154089.1, forward strand.
TGAGTAGAAGTTTTCTAGATGGGCTGAGAGAGAATGGGAGAGGATGCTTGTTCCAGGCAAAGGGAACGAGATCAGAGAAGAAACAGGAAAATCAAGGTTGCTGTGGACAGTTGTACAGTTTGTGCACTGTGGAAGGCAACCTGCTGAAAAAGGACTGAGGGGTGAAAATATAGTCTTTTTTGCTTGCCAAGTCATACACCCTAGTTTCATTTTCCCAGAGGGAAAATGGAAGACTCTGAGTTACAATGTTAGCAATTGTATGCTATCCCCATTTCCCCCCTTTTTTAATAGAGAAAAGGAGCTTCTTTTTTTTTTAAAGATTTTATTTATTTATTTATTTGAGAGAGAGCGAGAGCACAAGTGGAGGGGGGCAGAAGGAGAGAGAGAAGCAGAGTCCCCACTAAGTAGGGAGCCTGAAGTGGGGCTCAATCCCAGGACCCTGAGATCATGACCTGAACCCATCATGACCTGAACCAAAGGCAGACGCTTAACTGACTGAGCCACCCAGGTGCCCGGAGAACAGGAGCTTGTTTCTGCAAGTACCTTCTGCTTGTCTCACTGTGGGTTCACCCAGAGAGGGACACCTTTTCCTATTTACACGAGGTGCACTGAGGGTGTCATAGGCCTTGCACAAGAAAGTTTTTAAATCCTGACTTGGTGAAAGAGATCAGAGGACAGAGCTCCCTGCCATGTGCTCTCCAGAACCATTTTATTTATTTTATTTTATTTTTTTTTAAGATTTTATTTATTTATTTGTCAGATAGAGATCACAGGTAGGCAGCGAGACAGACAGAGAGAGAGAGGAGGAAGCAGGTTCCCCGCCGAGCAGAGAGCCCGATGTGGGGCTTGATCCCAGGACCCTGGGATCATGACCCGAGCCGAAGGCAGAGGCTTAACCCACTGAGCCACCCAGGCGCCCACCAGAACCATTTTAAAGCACATGATTTGCTTTGTATCATTAGAGCCATCATTGCAGGACACTGGAAAACTGTACAAAGTATTGGAGAAAAACATGTAGGTAAAATTTTCAGCTTAGCCTGAGTATGTATCAAAAGCCTTTCAAATAACTATAACCTTTAACCATGGCAATTCTGCTTTTCAAAATTCATTCTGAAGAATCGACATAAAAGTTTGAATTATGGAAGTGATCTGATGAAGAATTATTGATGATAGTGGGAAAAAAATCCACAATCTAGAATAGAAGTTCAGAATTAAGAGGTGGGTTCAATAAAATACAATATCTCTGTATGATGAAATACTAAACTGCACAAGAGTTAAAAAGACTGGGTGGCTCGATCGCTTGAGTGTCAGGCTCTTGATCTCGGCTCAGGTCTTGATCTCAGGATCGTGAGTTTCAAACCCTGCATTGGGTTCCATCCTAGGCATGAAGCCTACTTTAAAGGGGGTGGGGGAGGGCATCTTTTCCAGCTGGTTCATTTCCAGACAGGGTGAAACGTCACTGCTCTGAGTGCCCTAAGCCCTTGCCAGTATTGGCACTTAGCAGACTATCTTATGGCTTGCCTAGTAATCCGGTCCTCCCTGCGCTGGAGACCGTGGCCCCTCTACAACATCTTGCACATAGGAGAGTCCCAGTAAAAGTTTAGTCAGTGTATGAATAACTAGACCTTCATAGAAAGAAGACTGGAAGGATATGCAACAACAGGTTAAGAAAGCTTATTTCTGGATATCTAAACATTTTCTTCCTTATATTTTTCTACACGCTCCAAATTTTCTACAACAGATCTAACATCATTTTGTAGTCAGAAAAGATAGCATACAATTACTAACATTGTAACTCAGAGTCTGCCATGAAATACTTGGACCCTGGTTTTTAATGAGATCCCTGTTTGTCTCTGCCCTGTTTCATCAAATCCATTAAAAATCAGAACTCAAATAGCACACATATTAAAAGATGATTTTTCTTGATACCAGAAGATTCAATGAACCAGGAGGTTCATTTACAGATGAACTGTAAATTCTTCTGAGACAAGACATGTTGATATTGTCTTTTTTTTCTTTTTAAGATTTTATTTATTTGATGGAAAGAGAGAGAGCATAAGCAGGAGGAGTGGCAGACAGAGGGAGAGGGAGACGCAGGCTCCCTGCTGAGCAGGGAACCAGATATGGGGCTCCATGCAGGGCTGGATCCCAGGACCCAGGGATCATGACCTGAGCTGAAGGCAGATGCTTAACTGGCTGAGCCACCCAGGTGCCCCTGACATCATTTTCAAAATAGTCCATCTATCTACTTATTTTCAAAACATATCTTCAAGAGAAGTTCACTGGCTTAATTTTATTTTGTGAAAGCTACTGTTTAGAAATTTTCATCCTCTTAATCCACTGCATTTTACCTACAGAGTGGATGGTATCAGGTATTTCTGAGGTTTATACTTATTTTTCTTTAAGGTGAAACGATTTGTTTTTTCCTGGTAAAATTTAAAAGAGAATTGTTTTTTTTAAATTTGCATCCTGACATCCTTAGCCAGGGACGTTTCACAATGGAAAACACAAAATGATACATAGTTTTAAGTTATCCTGAAACGGTTTCGTTCTATGGCTCTACCCTCCAACTATCCCCTAGATCCTAAAGGCACAGTTCCCAGGCTTCTCCTCACTTGGTTTTATAGAAGCTCCAAGCCCAGATAAAAATACTTAAATAATCAAAGTTGTTCTGCAGTTAAATGCTCTACCACTGAGCTATACCCCCTCAAAGTTGTTCTGATCTCACTTTTTTTTTTTTTTAAGATTTTGTTTATTTATTTGAGAGAGAGAGAGAGATAGAGATCATGTGAGAAAGGGAGACCATGAGCAAGGGGGACAGGCAGAGGGAGAGAGAGAGAAGCAGACACTCCACTAAGCAGGGAGCCTGATTCAGGACTTGATCCCAGTACCCTGGGATAATGGTCTGAGCCAAAGACAGGCTTAACTGACTGAGCCACACAAGCACTCCTGATCTCGCTTTTGAGACTCCTTCCAAGTAAATTCTGGTCCATGTTCACTACCTAGTGAACATCCTGTCACATATGTCACCCCATAACTGTAGCTTGTACCATGTGTTCCTCAGGCAAAAATTCCATCCTTCCATTTGCCCTCACTCCAATCGAACTGATCTGCCCAACATTCCTCTCATTCTTGTTACATAACAATACAGCAGAGGGTTTTCCAGTGGTTTATTGGTTCCTGCTGGTGGGTGTCAGGCTTGCCTTTTTTTTTTCTTTTTTTTTTTTTAAGTAGCTGTGTTATTTACTTATTTTTTATTTTAATTTTTTATTGACATATAATGTATTATTAGCCCCAGGGGTACAGGTCTGTGAATCGTCAGGCTTACACACTTCACAGCACTCACCATAGCACATACCCTCCCCCAATGTCCATAACCCAACCACCCTGTCCCCACTCCCCCACCCCCGTCCCACACCCCTCAGTTTGTTTTGTGAGATTAAGAATCTCTTATGGTTTGTCTCCCTCCCAATCCCAACTTGTTTCATTTTTCCCTTCTTTACCCCCCAAACTCTCCACTCTGCCTCTCAAATTCCTTCTATTGTCCAGTGGAAAAAAGTCTTGCCTGTTAACAGCAGGCTGACGTAACAGCCTTACCCCAAGGCGGTTGTTCTAATGGTGGTAATTTCAGGAGTGCTGCCTGTCTGCCATACCACCATCTCATTGCAGTGGCTCCCTGGGGAAGAAGCGGGAAGGAGAGGGAAAATGCTAATCACCTGAGACAATTCAAGGAGGAGCCCCAGTATTGTCCAAGTGTTTGCATTCAGTCCCTCTGCCTTCTTCCTGGAAGTCCCTTGGTGACATTCCCTACCGGAAGAGCAGCACATGGTGAAATGGAAACTGTCCCATCAAATAGAGAAGCAAATAAGAACACAATGGTAAGTACACTGAACCCAGCCTTCTTGTTGGATTATAAATGGAGCCCAGGGGCGCCTGGGTGGCTCAGCCGTTAGGCGTCTGCCTTTGGCTCAGGTCATGATCCCAGGGTCCTGGGATTGAGCCCCACATTGGGCTCCCTGCTCAGCGGGAAGCCTGCTTCTCCCTCTCCCACTCCCCCTGCTTGTGTTCCCTCTCTCGCCGTGTCTCTCTCTGTCAAATAAGTAGATAAAATCTTAAAAGAAAAAAAATGGAGCCCAGCCTTCCTGTTGGATTAAAAATCTCTCTGGGTTATCCAATAGTCACCCTTCATTCTATCTGAACAGAGGCTTTTTTCTACTGTGGAGAAGCAGGTCACCTCCACAGGTTCTCTGTGCTGTTTTCTAGATGTGTGGAAGGGACCCCTTGCTTGGTGGCAGAGTCTGGAACTGCTGCTCCGCGGGACTAGGTCTTCAGGCTGCCATCTTTGCCTGGACCCATGTACTCCAAAGCTCCCATTTGCTAGTTTATTATAGCTCCCGTCCTTTTTCTTTTTGCTTCTCTTTCTTTTTAAAAACTTTTTTTTTATTTTTTAAAATTGAAGTATAACTGACCTTCAGTGTCATATTAGTCTTACCTGAGACTAATGTACAGAATGTTTCAAGAATTCTATACAACTCAGTGTTCATCGTCAGTGTGCTCTTAACCCCCTTCACCTTTTTCCCCACCTCCTTATCCATCACCCCTTTGGAAACCACCAGTTTGTTCTCTGTATTTTAGGAATGTGGTTTTTTGCTTATGTCTTATTGTATTTGTCTGTTTGATTTCTTAAACTCTATACGTGAGTGAAATCAGATGGTATTTGTCTTTCTCTGACTGATTTATTTCATTTAGCATCATACCCTCTGGATCCGTCCATGTCATTGCAAATGGCGAGATTTTATCCTCCTTTACACCCAGCTGTTCTTAATGGTGAAACTGGAGCTTGTGTAAGTACCATGTCTTGACAGCTGGGGGACAATTCTGACCTTGCGCTCTTGACCTTACAAAGCAACTGCCCAATGCAAATATAAAGTAAGCTACCTATGTAACTTAAAATTTTCTGAGTAGTCATGAAAAAAATAAAAAGAAACAAGTGAAGTTAATTTTAGTAGTATTTTATTCTACTCAATATATCCAAATACATTTATACCCAATTACATTTCAGCATGTAATCAATATGAAAATTAATGAAGTATTTCATATTTTTTGTACTAAGTCTTTGAAATCTGGTATGTATTTTGTGCTCATAGTGCATCTGAATTTGGACTGGCACATTTTAAATGTACGGGGGCCACACGTGAACAAAGGCTACTGCACAAAACACAGCAATTATAGAGGAAGTATAGCAGGATTTTGGAGATTGTCCAGGCCGACTCCTTATTTACAGAAAAGTTAAGTACATACTCAGAGGTTATGCAACCAGTTAGTAAAAAAGGCAGAATAAGAATCCAATTATCCTCACCCTACCCTATGGTCATATTCTTAAAGCTGATTAGCAACAAAGTTGAACTAGAACTCACATCTCCTTATTCCTGCTCACACCTGCTCTGGACCTCTCTTTTCTACTAGGCAAGCCTAGAGGGAAGAAGAGTTTCTACCTGTCTTACTTTCCTCCTAAATAGACTAACAGCTCCACTGGAAATAATCTGGCTGTAAACCAAGACCAGAGTGAGGTTGAATTTTTCCATATCTTTCCACCAGATAATGTTTTTTTTTATGACTTGTCACCCTTGTCCCCGAAACCAGAAACTCTTAGTTTCACCAAGCTACTTAAAACACTTGGATTCCTTTAGGCCATGGTTCTCGATAGAGGTGTCTATCAGAATCACCTATGGAGCTTCCAAAGAACTCAAATGATGCCCCCCCACCTCCAATCCTGATTTATAGGTTTGGGGAGGAATTCAAGTAGATCACTATTTTTTAATGGTTCCCATGTGATTCTGATGCACACCCCCAACTCACAATGGCCTCACCCACTGCCAGATCCCCGCTGACATTGCCGGACCCCCAGGAGTCTGACCAGGATGACCTCACCAGACCAGACAGGTCGGGTCTTAAGAACGAACCTGGTCTCAAGGAAAGAAACATGAGAAATAGGCATCCCAGCACCTCCTGGGGCGGGGCTTCCTGGCTTCCTTTTCCTCCACATGTTCTGCTCCCAAGGCCACCTCCAGCCTCATTTCCTGATCATCTAGCCTCACCCGCAGCGCAGCCCTGGCTGGGGAGGCAGGCAGGAATGCAGCAGACGGGACTTGCTCTCATGGTCTTGGCCACCTGTGTGGCCCTTCCCAACTCAGAAGGTGAGTGGGGGTGCTGTCTCTCTAAGCCTCCAGGGGAAAGAGGGGGTACTGCTTCTCAAGATGGAGCTGGAAGGACTGAGGGGCTGGCGGCAATGTGGGGCATGAAGTTCGATCTCCTCGGGCAGGAATTTGCAATTACTTACAAGAGAGTGGCGTAGATTTAAGTTCTCGACCTTCAAGAAGGAAGAAACCTCATTTGAACAGGAATGGTAGTAATTTGCCACATGAAGGATGAGATTCTTCCGCACAGCCACTCTGAGCTGTGTTTCCTTTTCTGACAACAGTGTCTTAGAAAATCCCCAGGTAGAGGTTGGAGGAAAGCCCCTATTATTCATCTGTCTCCCCCCTCACCCTAGCCTGCTGCACTGGATACAAGTGTGCATGTTCTGACAGGAAAGACAGACTTGACCTTTCTCAGTTAGGGGTTTGGTGAGCAACAAAGTCAGCCCAGTGGATGCTGAAAACCAAAACTTCAATCTGACATTGAAAAAGGGATACAGAAGAGGGGCGCCTGGGTGACTCAGTTGGTTAAGCCTCTGACTCTTGATTTCAGCTCAGGTCATGGTCTTTTGGGGTCTTGGGGTCATGGGATTGAGCCCTGCTTGAGGCTCTGTGCTCAGCAGGGAGTTTGCTTCTCTTCTCCCTCTGCAACCCCCCCCCACCGGTTTCTCTCTCTCTCTCAAATAAATGTGTATTGGGGTGCCTCGGTGGCTCAGTTGGTTAAGCATCTGCCTTCGGCTCAGGTCATGATTCCAGGGTCCTGGGATTGAGACCCACGTTGGGCTCCCTGCTCAGCAAGGAGCCTGCTGCTCCATCTCCTTCCTGCTTCTGCTCTCTCTTGCTATCTCTGTCTCTCTCTCTCCAATAAGTAAATAAAATCTTTAAAAAAAAAAAAGTGTGTCTTTAACAACAACAAGAAAGGATAAAGGATAAAGAAGATTGAACCATACAAATTATATCAAAGGGAACTTAAATTGTGAATTGCTAACTTACATATGGAGATTATAACTGCATTTGGACCAGAAGCAATGTTTTCTACTGTACGTAGGAAAACCTAAACATAAGTACTTATTATTTCACTGATTTGACTCTTATCCCCTTTATTCTGAATAGATTCTCTAAATCCAGAACAGAGGTGAAATGTAAGTTTTGTTTGGTCTGCTTTGGAAAACATTAAACCAACATTCAAAAACAGAGATTTCAAAAAATAAAAAATAAAAACAGAGATTTCATATACACATTCTCACACAGACACACAAATTGGATTTTAAAACTTCTCTTGAAAAATCATAGCTGGCAACAATGGTTCCAAGTCCCGTGGCAAGAACTGGCTGGAGCAGACCAGTCTCTGTCCTTCTCTGAAGTTGGCTCTCATCCTCTTAACTGCCTGGTTCCTACAGGCCTTTGTTCAGAGGCCCCAGTACAGGACCCCTGTGTACTGGGTTATATGACTGAGTACAGAAAAAAATCTGTGTGATCTCTTCTTCATTTATTATTTTTTTAAGATTTTATTTATTTATTTGACAGAGAGGGAGAGAGCGAGAGATCACAAGCAGGCGGGGGGTGGGGGGAGCAGGCTCCCCGCTGAGCAGAGAGCCGGATGCGGGGCTTGATCCCAGGACCCTGAGATCATGACTTGAGCAGAAGGCAGAGACTTAACCCACTGAGCCGCCCAGGCACCCCTTTTCTTCATTTCTATGAATCTGTCTTATCAAGACAAAGACACAGTGTGTCATTTTATATGTTTCTGTAAAATTTTTTCAGAAAAATGCACCATGGAAATTTTAGGATTCACTTTCACTGTCTCTCAAAGGCTTACCTGCTAAGGTCTTATTCCTAGTTGGCAATGCAAAAATTTTTTTTTCTTCCCACATAAAACTGTGAAGTAAAAGTGTACATTTCTTCCTTCAGCTTCCTGTTTCCAACAGTCCCCTCAGCAAGAGCAGCAGCCCCCCTATCCCCTGCCATGGGAGAGGAGGACAGGCAGAGGGGCAGGGGTAGTAAGGGACCCCCCTGTTGGACCCAGGGCCAAACTTCATGTGGGATGGAGTCCTGACAAAGAGGGTGGGACCACAATACACGGAGATGTTTGAAAAAGGCAGAGTTGATGAGGGTAAGAAAGAAAGAGAACGGAGGAGACCCCAGAGGAGACCCCGGTGACCTTCTGGATTATTCCCAGGACTTTTTTCCAAAGGTAGTTTGGGCCACAGGAAAAATCACATTGTCTGCGAAGCACCAACCCTCTGCCATTTAAAAATGAGCCATCCCTGAGAGCAGTTGTGGAACCGAGAGTGGCAACCAATGAAGGGCTTTCCATAAAAGACATCCACTGAGTACCTCCATGTCCCACGTGTCCTGGGGGAGGGTCCAAGGGATTCCTGCCTGGGAGCGGGAAGGCAAGAGAGGAAGGGGAGTTGGGGACGGGGGAGAACTGAGCAGGGCAGGGAAGGGGGAGCAGACAGCTTTGGCAACTGTCACAGGCGGGGGCTGGGGATCAGGAAGTGGCCTGTGCCAGTCTGAGACTTGGAGAAATACATTTTGTTCTTACAGGGCATCAACCGTTCCATTATCTTAGTGTTGCCTGTAAATGACCATTTCAATGTTATGGCTCAGTAATTGGCATTCCCAGAGTGTTATGCATAAATCAGGAAGCAGTTGACTTGCCTGAAATTAAAAGGCTTGGATTCCACCCAAAGGTAGGAGGGCAAGCCCTCTAGCTGCTGACGTGGCTGCTGGAAACCAGAACTCATTACTGAGTCCATAAAAATGTCTATCATCCACCCTCAGTGGCCCTGAGCCAGATTATTTGAAGCTGCAATCTAGGGCTTTGTGGGCCTGGCGTTTTGACTGTACATTGAGACTAAGGCTCCGCCTGTGTCCAGCAGACTCAAGGTGGCAGATTTTTCTTCAGAACCCAAATTGACCTCTTTTTTCTGACAGCCTGTTTTCTCAGAGTAGAATGGCCCTTCCTTACGCGGATACTTGCTAGGGACTTGCTGCTGGCATCCTTTTTTTTTAGATTTAATTTATTTATTTAAGAGAGAGAGAGAGAGAGAGAATGAGCAGTGGGGAGGAGCAGAGGGAGAGGGAGAAGCAGACTCCCCGCTGAGCAGGGAGTCCCAACTAGGGCTCTATCCCAGGACTCAGTGATCATGACCTCAGCCAAAGCCAAGAATCAGCCACTCAACTGATTGAGCTACCCAGGCACCCCCCCCCCAAAAAAAACCCCAGGGTGTTTTAAAATGTTCTTTTTATATCATAATGAATGACATAACGGCAATCTTCTCAAATCAGAGTCGTATACAGGCCCCTTTAAAGGAAAACATTCTTTTTTACTCTCAGTGATGACCTTTAAATTATTTTACCATGTTACTTGATATATAAACATGAAACCAGTTATAAACCCCCAAATAAATTTAAAATTTAAATAAAAACACAACTACAAAGCCAAGAATATTTCAATATAATAATAATAATTTAAATTAATATTAATGTTTGGTCAAAACTAACATCATCATTCCAAACATGAATATAACACGGATTCTTAAGATGCAGATTTTGAGTTGTATGTGCATATATTACCACGTTCAGAATGAGAAGTGTTTTTTTCCCTACCACACACCCAGAGGCCCCCTCCTATGAAACCCAGTTTGAGAAATACTGGCCAGACTGGAAGAGTCACTTTGGAATCCAAAAGGCCAGGTCAAAATTCCAAATACATGAACTTGAGAAATTGCTTAATTGCTCTGAGCCCGTTTTCTTAGTAGTAAAACAGGAACAATAATGTCTCTCTGACCTAGTTATTCTCATCATTAAATGAGATAACATAAGGAAAGTGTTTGGCATAGAGGAGGTGCTGAATAAAAGTCAGTTTTCAGGGTGCTCAGTTAGTTGAGCCTCTGCCTTTGGCTCAGGTCATGATCCTGGGGTCCTGGGATCCTGGGATTGAGCCCAACATGGGCCTCCCTGCTCTGGGGGGAGCTTGCTTCTCCCTCTGCAGCTCCCCCTGCTGTGCATGCTCTCTGTCAAATAAATGAATAAATGAAATCTCTTTAAAAAGAAAAAAAAAGTAATAGTTTCCTTCCCTTTCCTCTCACCAGATTCTATCACCAAATTTTTAAATTGAAATTATGACAAGTCACACAAATCAAATAATTTAATTCCTAAAATTATAAAAGTAACACGTACTCAGTATAAATTTTTAAAATAGAAAATATAGCATCAAAAATATGAAAGTATCCTTCTCCATTCCTTTCATCCCTCTCCTCTATCCAGAGGTAATAACCCCTCTGGGTTTTGTGTATCCTTCCAGAACTCTCTCTGTGCATTTACAAATATGCATACAGATTTTTAGAAACATAAAAAGAACTATTTACACAGTACCTACTATTTTCTTCATTTAATTTTTAAAAAGATTTTTATTTATTCATTTGAGAGGGAGAGAGAGAGAGAGTACAAGCAGGGAGAGCAGCAGAGAGGGAGAAGCAGGACCCCCCACCCCCACCCCAACAAGGAGCCCAATGCCAGGATCTATCCCTGGAATATGGGAACATGACCTGAGCAGAAGGGAGATGCTTAAATAACTGAGCCACCCAGGCACCCCTTCATTTAATTAACCATAGATAAGAGTATAACTATTTAACACATAGCCATTTCTTAAAAATTTGAATCACTCATCTTAAAAACAACATACAAAATTCTGGGAATAGTTTGAAATATTGAGGTTCCATTTATTTATTCATTATCAGCGAGAGTCTTATTAAGAGACAGAAACCTGACAAAAATTTGAACAGGGAAAAATTAATGTACCAAACGATTAACTATATCAAGAGATGGGCTAGAAGGAAGCACACAGAGCTCTAAAGCGTATGGGGATGGATAGGGCTGTTATTGGGAGGGCTGAAGTGGAGTTTTGGAGGGAAGAGATCCTCCCCCTGTCCCGCCCAGCTGAGACCCTGTTGGAGAGGGCACAGCCACAGCTCACGGAATGGCCAAGAAATCCCTTGGTCTGCCCTCCAGACTGCACGGGGCAAGTTCTTCGCAAGGAAATGTCCCGCTGGAGACATTGTGCCACCAAACCTCCTGAGCGGGTGCGGCCAGCGGTCGTGCGCTACCAGCGCCCCCCACCCCCAGAAGCGGCAGCCCACCGGGGTGGGGCCGGCGTGAGCCCACCCAGGAGGAGCACCTGCCGCCTGGAAGGAGAACCCCTGCTTGCAGCAATGCCGTTCCGGGGTCCTCCATGACGGAGTTTAATGGCAGGCGAGCTGGTGAAGGAAAAACATTTAAAGGGCTCATGTTAATTCCACAGAACTGGCAATTAAGGACGAACTTGAAGCTGAGAGGAAATGGACAATGGGCACATTTCACAAACGCTTAATATTGACACTGGATACCCACTATGGAGCAGGCAATGCAGTTTTGTTTCTAGTTATTATTATTATTATTATTATTTTAAAGATTTTATTTGCTTATTTGACAGAGAGAGAGAGAGAGAGAGCACGCGCACAAGCAGGGGGAGCAGCAGACAGAGGGAAAGGGAGAAGCAGGCTCCCTGATGAGCAAGGAGCCCAGTGCGGGTTAGATCTAGGACCTGGAGATCATGACCTGAGCTGAAGGCAGACGCTTCACTGACTGAGCCACCCAGGTGCCCCTTGTTTCTAATTATTGAGTGTTTAACATTTGTCACTTTGTTCTAAACACTTAAGTATATAAACCCATGCAACCCTCATAACACTCCTGTGAGGTCGGTGCTATCACCACCCCCATAGGACAGATGGAGAAACTGACACAAAGAGAAGGAAGTAACTCATCCAACATGAGCTAGTAAGTGGTAAAGCCAGGGATTGAATCTGGTTGTTTGTCTCCATACACTTAACTACTGTGCAGTAATGACTCTTAGCATGTTACTCTGGCTCAAAATTATCCCCATCCCCTTCAGGATTATCCCCCAACCACTCCAAGTGTCCATGCTGTGAGAAGTACTAATGACCAAATGGCTTCATATTTAAGTAAAGGAAAAAGCCTCATTCTCTCTCCACTACCCAAACATTATCCCATCATTCCAAAAAGGATCTGGGAGGATATTATTCAGGCATAGCAATTTCATGCATCAATGCTTGGTAAGTCCTTCCTGTTTCCTTGGTGTTAGCAGTGGACACCTTCCTTTGTAGGCATCTGCAGTGTGATGTAGCTCCGTAAGGGGTGAAGTCCACTAGAATAGGGAAATGTATCCTTAACCAAACACATTCAAGACATTGTTTATTTACATATTGGCCTTCTTAAATGGCACTCACAAATTTGAAATACTGACAGCTGGCAAGTGAATCTTTCTTATTGTTTTGTTCTTTACCCTGGGAATCCTTTCTCTAATGGTAGCATAAAACTTTGCTTTGTTTCTATTTTACTGTGTTCTTTATACCAGTGTTTTTCAAACTGCATTTCTAATAAGCCCTCGAGTGATGCCATTGCTACAGCTCTGGGAACCACACTTTGAGAGGCCAGAGACTATACAATACATCTAAGTAAGAGAGGAGGCTGGTTCCTCATTCTATAATAACAGGATCATTTCCTTGAAACCCAGAATCTAATTTTTATATTACAAATTTGATGTGTAGTATTTTAGCGTTCATCTTAACAGATATTGAGCAGGAAATTTTTAAAGCCTTCTTACAAAATTGGATCACAGGCAGAACCAAATCATGGACAGACATATTTGGGAAATGACCCACCCAACTCTCTGACAATACTGGAAATATTACAATGACAAAACCCAAATCCAACAGACTCAATAACACTTTAATTAATGAGATAAACAGTCATACTTTTTAAATTAACATATAATGTATTGTTTGCTTTAGGGGTATAGGTCTGCGAATCATCGGTCTTACACAATTCACAGCATTCACCATAGCACATACCCTCCCCAGTTTCCATCCCCCAGACAACCTATCCCTCTCCCCCCAACCCCCAGCAACCCTCAGTTTGTTTCCTGAGATTAAGAGTCTCTTATGGTTTGTCTCCCTTCCCCGTCTCACTTTGTTTCATGTTTTCCCTTGCTTCCCCCATGACCCCCTCACCCTGCCTCTCAAATTCCTTCTATCAGAGAGATCATATAATAATGGTCTTTCTCGGGGCACCTGGGTGGCTCAGTGGGTTAAGCCGCTGCCTTCGGCTCAGGTCATGATCCCAGGTCCTGGGTTCAAGCCCCACATCGGGCTTTCTGCTCAGCAGGGAGCCTGCTTCCTCCTCTCTCTCTGCCTGCCTCTCTGCCTACTTGTGATTTCTCTCTGTCAAATAAATAAATAAAATCTTTAAAAAAAAAATGGTCTTTCTCAAACAGTAATACTTTTAATGAGATACTAATATCTTTAAATTATCAAATATAATGGACAAATGATTTATCATATTTAGTTGACCCCTAATCCTTAAGAGACAGCGGAGGGATAATGTTTCTGAAAAGCATGTGTAATTTAAGGACATTTGGGACATAAGACCTTGATCAAATACAGATAATCTTATCTCCTTAAAAAAAGGAAAATTATTTTAATAGTATTAAAAGGCTTAAAACAAGATACAATGAAATTAAGACAGAAGAGCTTAGTTCCACTTAGGAGACATTTATTTAGCATGAATACCAGGTACTGTGCTAGGTGGTGTGGTACAAATATATACTGTGGGTGCTCACAGTCTAAAGACACAGTCATAAACTCTTAATTTTATATATGGCAATGACAGGAAAGCACAGGATGTTGTGGGACCAGAGATTCACATAAGAAAACAGCAAGACTAGGAAAAAGGAGATAATTAATGACATCTTGAACTTGGTCATTGGTTAACAGGGATGGAGAGGGGGGAGACAAATCTGAGAAATGTTAGAGTAAAACGTACAGGAGTTTGTGACTGGCTGTGGGGAGTGCAGAAGGAGGATGGAATGACACAATGGTTTCTGGGTAGCTGTAAATGACCATTAAATGAGATGAGAAAAGGAAAGGAACAGATTTTCAGTGGTAAGAAATAATGCCTTCAGTTAAGTTTGGGGAGCCTGTGGAATATTTCAAGTGTATGTTCAACAGCAGTTGAATATATGTCAGGATTATTGGGGTAGAGGCTAGAGTAGACAAAGATATTTTCAAGTTACTGACACAGGTAGTAATTCAACGTATGAGAAGATGTGAGTGGAAAGAAGAGTGGAAGGTCAAGGTGGAACTTTGAGGACTGCTAACTATTGAGGAGAGGGCAAAGGAGGAGGAGTTCGAGAGCAGAGAATGTAATTTCTCAGTATTGGGAATATTAGGAGAGATTAGTGTCTTGTCAACCAGGGATATGGAAAATTCCCAGGAAGGAATGGGTTCCAATGTTACACGCAGCCAGGAAGACCGGAAAGATAATGTTAGACAAACATCTGCTCTTGGAAGCATCCTGAGGGCAGGTACTTTGACTAATTTTTGTGTATTTAGTGCCTAGAACAATGAGAGACACAAGGTAGGCACTCCACAAATGCTTATGGAATTTTATTGACCTTGCAATCACTTTCATTAGTAAAATGATAAATTTACTCAAATGATTCAAACTCAAAAACGTTTGTGAGATGGTGTTGCTATTTTTCCAAGGGAGTTCTCCCTTGACATAATCCAGGCTAAATTTTCAGTAAAAAATAAAACAAAATAAAGGAAATGTAGAAAACTTATCAGTCCAATGAAGGAAACGGGGAAAATGATAAAAAGAAAACACAAAATAAGGTGTATAAGTAAATTTAACCACAAGGTTAGTGTCACAACATTAATATCAGAAAAGCATAATTTAGGCAAAAACTTGCAACTGGACTAAAGGAATGTTACAGGAGGATAAAGAGTATCAGTTCACCAAGAAGGTACATATAAGACTGTCATGCAAGTGCAGGGTCCAATTTCGTTTTTATTGAAAATTGTAGTAAGGTTGATCCCTGAACATCCCAGGGTTAGGGGCCCCCATGTCACCACACCCTAGTGGAAAATCCCCACCTGACTCCCCAAAACTTTACTAGGAGTCTACCATTGAATGAAAGCTTTACCAATAACATACACAGCTGATACATATTTTGTATGTTACATGTATTATATACTATGTTCTTAAAGTAAGATAAAGAAAATATTAAAACCATGAGGAAAATACATCTAGGGCACTGTATTTATCAAAAAGAAATCCCTTACAAGTGGACCCACACAGTCTAAACCCATGTTGTTCAAGGGTCCACTGTATTTTATTCATCAAAGACTTTTTTTTTTTAAAGAGTCTTTTTTTTTTTTTTTAAGATTTTATTTATTTATTTGGCAGACAGAGATCACAAGTAGGCAGAGAGGCAGGCAGAGAGAGAGGAGGAAGCAGGCTCCCTGCTGAGCAGAGAGCCCGACTCGGGGCTTGATCAGAGGACGCTGGGATCCTGACCTGAGCGGAAGGCAGAGGCTTTAACCCACTGAGCCACCCAGGCGCCCCGCATCAAAGACTTTTTCTGTATAAACTTTTATTTTTAAAAAATTGTCTAAAAATATTATTTAATCTCAATTACTGAGTTTTGGGGGCACTCATTTATATTTTGCGCCTGCTGCACCTGGGTGGCTCCGTTGGTTGTCCGCCTTCGGTTCAGGTCAGGATCCTGGGGTCCTGGGATCCCGCCAATGGTCTCCCTGCTCAGTGGGGAGTCGGCTTCTCCCTCTTCCCTTTGCCCCTCCGCCCTGCTCATGCTCTCTCTCAGGTGCTGTCTCTCTCTTAAATAAATCTTAAAAAAAAAAAAAAAAAATTGCCCCTGAGGCTAGTGCCTCACTCCGATCCCGGCTGTGGACAGAAGCGTACTTGTGTGCCTCAGAAAATATAACCCCAAGTGATATATTGCAAGATCGTAACCAAAAAATCTGACATAATCTCGACAATAGTGTTAGATTTTTAATATACTCGCATCAGACACTGCTCAATCAAAAAAACTAAATTCTCCCCGCAGCTCTATGACGGGGAGGCGGCGGGAGGCCAGGCCGTGTTCGGCCCTCCGCGCTGTCCCTAGGACGCCGGGGCAGAGGCTGGACTCGCAAGCCGCCTGGGGAAGTCCCACGCCAAGCAGAGCAGGTGCGTGCACTTCCTCCCGGCCTTCCCGGAAGTGGCAAGCGCCTGCGGGCGACCGGGGCCCCTCCTCTGGGCGTATTCCTCATTGCGCTTGGGCCTTTTCTTGGTCATCGTCCTTTCCGCGCGCCGCGCGCCACTCACGGGTTAACGGAAAAGCCGCGGGACTTCGCCAGGTGCGGCAGGCCCGTTGCGCACGCGCATAGGCCGGAAGAGAGGTGGGACGTGGCCCTAGTTTATTAAGGGAAACGCCGTCCGCTTCTCGTTGCAGCCTTTCTGCCCTGGGCTCCGGCCTGGGCTCGGGTTCCAGCACCAAGTCTTCCGCTTCCTGCCTCTCCTACTCCACAGCCGCCATGACCGCAGACACGTGAGCGCGATAGCAGTAAAGCGCCGCGACGTCGTGCTTTTGTCTTTTCCCCATCTTTGGTTTGGTTTAGTTTCTTGATTTTTCTTTTGCAGGTTCTTGGGTAGAACGTTTATTTTTCGTGCGTGTGTTTTAAATAAATGAACTTAAGCTAAGTTTATATCTCACCCCTTGTAATAAGTAGTACTTCCACTTTTCAAATTAAGTATTGGGTGATTTTTTTTTCCTTAACCTATGAATCGAATAGTTTTTAGTTTCAAAACAAATTACATTTGTAAGTTTATAAATAGTTTGTATATTATTTAGACCCAGACTTTGAGTGGTTACTTTGCACAGGAACTTTCTCTTCAAACACTGTTAAGAATTAAAAAAAAAAAAAAAAAGCAAGCCCTAACTGCAGATAATGCTATGCAACTTTGTGATGTAGGGGAGGAAAAAACCCTTTCTTTCTTCCTTTCTAGGTTCTTGACTGTGGCCCCTAAACAAGACATTAAAAGGGGTAAAGCATACAAATCTATGTTAAGTTTTAGGTGGCATGGGAGCCTTCATAAGGAAATGAAGATCCAATGGGGCAGGTTGAGTCAGCAATTACAAAGTTAGACGGAGTGATAAATTGTGAAAAAGTAACAGACGATGGGACATGGCCTAGGGCCGTTAATCATGAAAGTGACCAGGGATATAAGAGTTAGTTTAACAGGGTTGGTTTGTACAGATTTCCCTTGGCCTCAGCTTCTTCCCCCCGAAGTGAAATAACACTATCTCACTACGCTGAGAGGGGTGAAGTGCCGCCCTCTGGTGATAAAAATGTCTTTCTTCCTCCAAGTGGGAGGAGGGCACCTTTTACTTGGGAGTTTTATCTCCTGCTTTTAGGAAACTTAGAATGCCCTTTTTGCATTGCTGTTTTTTTAAGTTAAGTTTTTAAACTTAAAATCAATATGCCAGAGTGGCATTTCTGGGGAGGTGGAGTTTGCTGAATGCCTTCAGTGAAAATAAATTAGAAATTGTAGACGAAATGGGCAGCTTCTTAGAAAACTAAGATACCAAGATTGACTGGAGAAGATACAGGAAACCCCCCAGAAAAGCACATAACTATTAAGGAAATTAAATCAGAGTTGAACATGTTTCTCTCAAATAGACACCAAGCCTAGATGATTTCAGAGGTTTTAGGAAGCAGTGGAGGAACAGAATCCTCACCTTATACTGATTCTTCAAATATAGAATAACAGAGAAAGCTACCCAGTGCATTGTTGAGATAAATATAACCTTAATACCAAAACATTCAAGATTGACATCAGGGGATAAAAGTATGGGCTACTCTTGTTTATGAAAATAAATGCAGAATTTTAAATAAATAGCAGATCAAACTCAGAATCATATAAAAATTAGTACATTATGACCAACTTTGTTTTAGCCCAAGAGGGCAAGGAAGAAAATAGATTAATCCATCATAGTAATTTAAAATTTGTGTATTGAGTTTACCATGGGCTAAACACTGTTCTAAGTATCTAGCAAAGTAATGAATTAAAGGAGGAAAGCCTTGGATTTCCTGGCTGGCTCAGTCCGTAGAGCATGTGACTCTTGATCTTGGAGTTGTGAGTTCAAGTCCCATATTGGGTGTAGAGATTACCTTAAATTTTTAAAAAAAATTTTAAAAAGTAAAGGAGAAAATCCTTTCATTGCTATAAAGAAGTTGAGAAGGAAGAAATAAAAACATCTGTTTACCAGAAAAACCAAAGAATATCAGCTCTGAACTATTATACCTAAAAAAAGTTCAGCAAAGTTGCTGGATACAAGATCAATATAAAACAATCCATAGCATTTCTACACATCAAAAATAACTAATTAGAAAAAGTAATTTTTCAAAAGACCATTAACAATAGCACAAAACCTATAAGGTACCTAGGAATAGATCTAAGATAAGATATATGACAATATTATTTTCTTCATAAAGGTCTGAAGGACATCAAAGAAACCTTGAGTAACTGGAGAGATAATTCCACACTTACGGATGGGGAAAATATTTTTCAGTTGTCCGGTCTTCCAAAATAATTAATAAATTCAGCACAATTCTAACCAAAATTTCAAAGATTTTTGTAGAACTTAACAAGCAGATTCTAATATTTATAAGAATAGTAAAGAGCCAAGAACAGTCAAGACAGTTTTGAAGAACAAGTTGGGTACGGACACTTAAGTGTGTTGGGTATTAGGATTAAAAAGTCCTTTCAATTGAGACAGTGGTGAATAGAGCAATGAATCCAGAGAAAGTTTAGAAACAGCCCTATGGGGGCGCCTGGGTGGCTCAGTGGGTTAAGCCTCTGCCTTCGGCTCAGGTCATGATCTCAGGGTCTTGGGATCAAGCCCCGCATCGGGCTCTCTGCTCAGCGGTGAGCCTGCTTCCTCCTCTCTCTGCCTGCCTCTCTGCCTACTTGTGATCTCTCTCTCTCTCTCTCAAATAAATAAATAAAAAATCTAAAAAAAAAAAAAAGAAAAGAAAAGAAACAGCCCTATGCATATATGGGAACACGAAGACTTACGAGGTGTCTACGGTATCCGTGAGACTGGGCAGTTCGACTGTGAAAAGGAAGCTATCCGGCCAACAGAAGATCCCTCTACTGATATAGACAAGAGAACACAATATATTATTGAGTGAGCATTAGCAGATTTACAAGCCCTTTGAAAGTGACTCTGAAGTTAGGACAGAATCGCACATATTTTATACAGGAAACAAGAAGCAAGAATAACATCTCTTCAGAAAAACAGAGGTTTGCAACTTTGGCAGTCCCCGTACATCCTGTGAGAGACCCTGAGCTAATTCCAGAGGCATGTTTTTACATATCTAGAGGTTCTTTGGCAGTGACCTTAGATATATAGCTGTAGTATAACAACTGGAGACTGGATTTAATCCTTAGGGAAATTTGCCTCTGTTGCAAAGGTTAGGGTAAGGCCTCAGATTTTCACAATGTCTCTAAGGAAACATTCCTAAGAGAGAAGGGAAGGGGAAAATGGTCTCTTTGTCCTTTATAAATGGAGAAATAATTTTTATTTGCCTTTATGGTTCTGAGATTTTGGTTATCCTTATGCAGACAGTTCCTTTTCTGGCTAACAACATAAACAGCATAAATTCTGGGTATAAAAGACAAAGCTTTTTTTTTTTAAATTTCAAAATACTAACTGAACACCAATTATGTCCTAGACACCAAGGATATGAAGATGGATAAAGCACCGTCCTTTCAATCAAGGAGTGTAGATTTGCGCAAAGGAAATAGATCTATAAACCAAAACAATGAAGACTCTGTAAGGAGGTAAACACTCCATAAGGAAGTATAGGGCGCCTGGGGGAAGCCTGTTGAGATTTGATGATGGGATCTGATGCCAGGTCCCAGGTCCTCAACTGGCCACCCTAAGATACGTTTGCGGGGGAAATTGTCCAGGAGGCAACTTTAATTAAGGAAGGATTCACCCTGGGTGGAACTTTAGCCTCAAGCCTCAGCATGGAACCTCAGGCCTGGTGAATTGGGCTCTCTGGCGAGAACGGACAAACTCCGTTGCTAAAAAGCAAAGCTTTTAAAACAAGATGTTATTTTTATGACTTCTGGCTAGACAAGGATTTGCTAAATATGATATAATAGCGAACTGTAAAGAAAAACTTTAAACATAGTTAAGAGATGAGCTACCAAGTGGAAAAGAACAGTTTCTAATAAAAAAAGATTGGAATCCAAGATATTTTATGAGTTCCTTTAAATAAGTAGTTGGGGGAGGGAACAAACTAAAAAATAAACAAAAAAGCTGGTAGAATAGGATTTAGCAATTTAAAGAGTTAATTTAATAGCCATTCACTCATATAGAAATTTAGGCCACGTTGCAATATCATTTCAATCCCCCCAGATCGGCAAAATTTTAAAGTGATATTATGAAGTGTTGCGGAGAATGTACAGAAATGGAACTTGAATCCACTGCCAGTGGGAGTGTAAATGGGTATCATCACTTCGAGAGCAATTTGCCCATATCACATACAGGAGAAGGTGCACATTTCCTCTCTCCAGCCTTCTGATTTTAGTGTATGTGCTGCCAAAACAAGTATATCCTACAACCTAGCGATTCCATGCGTAGGTCTGTTCTTCTAGAGCAGTGGCTCTCCGAGTGTGGTCCAGAACTGGCAGAATCAGCATCACCTGGGGAGTTGTAAGATGTGCACATTTTCAGGCCTCATCCCAGATGTGCTGAATCAGAAACCTAAAGTTGGGGAAGGATTGACGGCAATTGGGTTTATTTTATTTTATTTTATTTTTTTAAAGATTTTATTTATTTGACGGCACATGAGTGCACACAGAGGAGAGCAGACTCCCCACTGAGAGGGACCCTGGGATCAAGACCTGAGCTGGAGGCAGATGTTTAACCGACCGAGCCACCCAGCTGCCCCATAGCAGTTGGGTTTAAAAATTCCTCCAGATGATTCTCATGCACATTTAATTTCGAGAACCACTGCCTTAGAGAATTTCTCATACAGTTCTGGGGGAGACATAGAAGACCAAGCAAAGCTTAGCTTAGTAGTTTTAAAAAAGTGGTCTCTGGCTTCCAATCCCAGCCCCACCATTTCTTGTCCTGCCCTTTAATCTGGAGAGAGTTATGTAATGTTTCTTCTTATTAATAACCCATCTGTGAGGTGGGGATAAATAGAGTACTTTCAGCATGGAGTTGCTGTGAATGAATGACTTCGCATATGGCAGTGGATGGTCCAGAGTAAGCATTCAACAAATGTAACCTCTTATTATCATTAGGGTATTAATTGCAGCCGTGCTTGTTAACAGTCACAGGAAAGTATTGAAAACATATTTCTTAAAGGTAAGACTGAAAGCAAATGTGGAAAAGGATTAAAATTGGTAAAATTTGGATGGTGCATATATAGGTGTTGTATCCTTTATACTTTCCTAGGTGTTATTTCGCAAGCAAGGGAAAATAACTGAAGTGTTATTAGTTATCCCTCCACACTTAGATTTCTACAGAAAATTGTTTAAGTAAATCATGATGTTAGAAATATTTCCATAGATGTTACTGAGCTTGTGTTTTTGGCAGAAGGTGTAAGGTATTGTGGTCCCAGCACACTTTTTGTATCTTCCTCTTACAACTTGGACTCATAATATTCTATAATCCCCACAAAATATGCATAAATTCTGTCTTTTCCCACTTTTGTGCCTTTGTATCCATTCTCATCCACATTTATGGCCCTATTCAAAGTCTCCATCTTCCAAGTTCCCAGCTCAAATTCCACCTCTTTGATGAAGATGTACGTGGATCCCTGCTATAATTTATCTCTTCTGCCTCTTAATGTTCCAGACACTGATTCTTTCTCATAGAGCCCTTGCCACATTCTGCCTTCTGTCAGAAGTGTTTTCCTCCTACTTTTGTTTTCTCATTTCTTATGTAGTAACAGTTGCAGATCGTCTTTAGTAATGGGGCAAAGATCAGGACAGTCTACAAAATATTTGAAAGATGATACAGGGGTGCGTAGGTGGCCCAGTCAGTTAAACATTTGATTCTTGATTTTGGCTCAGTTCATAATCTCAAGGTGGTGGGATCGAGCCCTGCATCTGGCTCCGCACTGAGCATGGAATGGGCTTAAGACATCCTCTCTCCCTCTCCCTCTGCTCCCACCCACCTCGCTCATGCTCTCTCTCTTAAAAAAAAAAAAAAGAAAAAAAAAAGATTCAAACATTGACTTCAGTTCACTGAATACACACATCAGATGCTACCCATGGAGACTGTATGGTCCAGGCTTCACTGGCCAGTGAATAGAAATTATGATGTTCTGAGTCCTGGCCTTCCCTAGTCAGTCATTATAGGTGTTTTCCCAGGATCCCCAATACAGATATTCTTGATAATTCTCAAATCATGGGTCATAGAGAAGGGTCCTTTCCCTCTAGGAGTCTGAGACAGGTGGTCTGATAGTAATGAAGGATAGTTAGAAGGCAGACAGGCAGGGACAAGGGGCCCCCACCCTAAGAGGAAACCGCTCTGAAAAGGATTTTACACCACCCTGGAAGGAGCCTTCCACCCTTTCCCATATGATAGAGAGATGACAAAGAC
Source organism: Enhydra lutris kenyoni (assembly GCF_002288905.1). Taxonomy (NCBI): domain Eukaryota; kingdom Metazoa; phylum Chordata; class Mammalia; order Carnivora; family Mustelidae; genus Enhydra; species Enhydra lutris. The sequence continues at coordinate 44,669,705 of NW_019154089.1, forward strand.
CTGATTAGATGGCAGGTGTGTGGAGGGTAAATCAGATTAGAACAGCCCACCAACAAGCCCGTAAGAACCCCTAGACTTAGAAACTCTGGTGGCAACCCTCTCAGGTCTCCTCTCTCTTGGGGAGCTTCGTACTATCACTCAATAAACTGCTTTGCTGCCCACTGCTCTTCATCTGGTCTACCTCTTCATTCTTCGAAGCAGCGTGACCAAGAACTGTGGGCAGTGAAGGAAAAGGAAATCCTGTAACAATATGTTCGGGAGGCTGAGCTCTCAAGTAACCAGTGCCCCTACCTGCAGGTTTATGGTGCCCCTGTTGGACAGCTGCTGTTGACCCACTGCTTTCCCCCTGGTGGTTGTCCCCTTTCCCCAGAGGAATGACCTCAGGCCAGCAGGGAACTGCATCTGCTGTTCTCATAAGTCATCTTTCCAGAGAGATTCCCAGGTGGGGCCGACACACTGTGGAGTGACCTTTCCAAAGCAAAGGGGCATGTCTGGGGCAGTCAGGAAAGGGGGTGGAGGGGAGTGGAAAAAGCCTCACAGTAGACCTGAGACCATTGCTCATTCACACTTCTGGGCCCTGTGGTTTTATTGAGCCCACTCGGCAAGACTTCTTACTTATTTGCAAAAATTTTCTTCCCATGTTTCCCTCAGGGAACCCCTACTCCCTGAGACAGATCTGTGTCTATGTAAAGTCCGGTTTGGGAACAAAAGCAGGTTCTTTACCATGGGATTCCTTGCTTTATGCGCAGTGGACCAGCGTGGTGTTTTGGGAAGGCTTAGCTTTCTAATCTCTTCTCAGCTTGTTTTCCCAACCAAGTAACTGTATCAATTGAATTAAAGCTATTTAAATGCGGAAGAAAGGTCACCGGATCCCTTTTTTCAACCTTACTGTCATTTCTAAATCTTTCCGATCTGGAAATTCCGGATCAGCGAGAGAGAGGAAATTCCTATCCCCTCTTTGAAATGGAAATATTCCGGCAGGAGGCCGAATACAAAACCTGTAGGGGGCTGTGTTCTCCAGAAGAATCTTAACATTGCCCTGGCCTGAACTCCCCTGATAACGGTTTTAGTTGCCTGACCTTCTGAACACTCTTCAAAGGATTCCATCTCTCTTGGTGTTTTACATTTCCCGCTGCCTCTGGAGGGCACCAGTCACTTCTGCCAACACGCAGTAAATCTGGCCTGCCTCTTACCTTTCCATAGTTAATCTGTTGTAGTTTATGTGATCTCCAGGTGTGCCCGTCCTACCTTGATATATAAGAAATGTAATCCTGCTTAGTAAATGCATAAAGGTCCTGGGTGCTTTTCTGACTTAAAACTATTCCTTGAATTGGTGTCACCACTCAGATAACTCAAATTCCGGATCACACGTGCTTGCCTATGATTCTTAATTCCCACAGTGCTTCTGAAAGTCCCATTTCTTTTTTTTTTTTAATATTTTTTAAGATTTTATTTATTTATTTGACAGAGATCACAAGTAGACGGAGAGGCAGGCAGAGAGAGAGAGAGAGAGGGAAGCAGGCTCCCTGCTGAGCAGAGAGCCCGATTCGGGACTTGATCCCAGGACCCCGAGATCATGACCTGAGCCGAAGGCAGTGGCTTAACCCACTGAGCCACCCAGGTGCCCTGAAAGTCCATTTCATATTTTACAGCTGCTTGGGTCAAAACTAATAGCAGTGATCTGAGTATTAGCTCTCTGAGGCTAGAAACTCTTCATCTCTCTACTCCCAGGGTCTAGCATAGTGATTCACTATGTACGAATTTATAAGAAAAAAAAAAAATATATATATATATATAGAGGGAGCGATCACTCTGTAAGAATTCACAGAGTAATCCTTACATAGTAAGATGATGAGTGAATGGATGGATACATGAATAAACCCAAAACTTTGCTTGGCGTATTAAAATAGTTTGACTTGGAGAAAAGGCAGCACAGCATTGCTAAAGAAGTAATTGGTCTTAGGAAATGAATGCATTAATAAATGTAAGGACAACCAATGTTCTGTTCTCCTATAGCATTTAAAAAATGGAAATATGATTCACATACCATAAAATTCACCATTTTAAAGTGTGTAATTCAGTGGTTTTTAGTATATTCACAGATTTGTACGACCATCACTACTCTCCAGTTAGCAGTCACTCCCCAATTCCGCCTACCTCCACCCTGGCAATAACTAATCTACTGTGTGGATTTGCCCATCCTGACATTTCCTATAAATGGAATCATACAATATGTGGCCTTTTGAATCTGGCTTCTTTCGCCTTGTAAGCCCGTTCCACTTTGACCATTTTAAAGTGTGTAATTCAGTGGTTTTTAGTATATTCACAGATTTGTACGACCATCACTACTCTCCAGTTAGCAGTCACTCCCCAATTCCGCCTACCTCCACCCTGGCAATAACTAATCTTCTGTGTGGATTTGCCCATCCTGACATTTCCTGTAAATGGAATCATACAATATGTGGCCTTTTAAATCTGGCTTCTTTCGCCTTGTAAGCCCGTTCCACTTTGACCATCAGTCTGTGAACATGTGTTTTGCTGTGTTGTGATTATTTGTTTACCTCCCTGCCTCCCACTGGACTCTAAAATATCACAAGGACAGAAACTATGCCTTGTTTATTTCAACGTTTCTAATGCAGGATTCAGGACTGGGCACAGCGTGGACACTCAGTACATGTTTGCTTTTCCTAGTCCAGTGAATCTGGTTGTTCAGTGCTTGGGTGTTCCTCTCTGCACATTCGTCACACGCATAACAAAATGAAAAGCTCCTTACTGGGTCTAGATTGAGAGGAAAGAGGTGGATCCTTGTGGCATGACATGGCTTGCAGTGGGAAAGGTAAACATCTTCCTTGTTTGGGCTACTGCAGACTTGCATGACAGCTAAATTAAAACAGGAGTGAGACTGAGCAGGACCATTAACACTCTTTTTTTTTTTTTTTTAAGATTTTATTTATTTAATTTGACAGACAGAGATTACAAGTAGGCAGAGAGGCAGGCAGAGAGAGAGAGGAGGAAGCAGGCTCCCTGCCGAGCAGAGAGTCCGATGCGGGGCTCGATCCCAGGACTCTGGGATCATGACCTGAGCCGAAGGCAGAGGCTTTAACCCACTGAGCCACCCAGGTGCCCCAGGACCATTAACACTCTTAATCACTTACGCGCATATATTTCAACTATATTAATTAAAATTAGTGGTTTAAGGGTTATTGAGGGGCACCTGGGTGACTCAGTTGGTTACGCATCTGTTTTGGCTTAGGTCATGATCCCTGGGTCCTGGGATGGAGTCCCCCCCAATCAGGCTCCCTCGCAGCAGGAGGTCTGCTTCTCTCCCTGCTTCTCCTCCCCCTGGCTTGTGCTCTCTCTCTCTCTCTCTCTCTCTCTCTCTCTCTCAAAGAAATAAAATCTTAAAACAATAAAAATAAAAATTATCTAGGGGCATCTGGGTGGCTCAGTAGTTGAATGCTGGTCTCTTGGTTTTGGCTCAGGTCATGATCTCAGGCTCCTGGAATCAAGCCAAGCCCTGAGTCGGGCTCTGAGCTCAGTGTAGAATCTGCTTCCCCTCTCCTTTTCCCTCTGCCCCTCCGTCTACTTGTGTGTATGTGCTTTCTCTCGCTCTCTTTCAAATAAATCTTTAAAGGAATTTAAAAAGTAAAAGTTATTGAAGACACTCTTTTTTTGGTAAATGGATTTATGTAAATATAATTAATATATATGGGGATTATATATATATTTTATTTATTTGTGTATGTGTGTATATATATGGGGATTGTATATGTATTTTAATTTCCCAAGAATTAAAAAAAACATATATTGAGCTGATGCTAAGTTGTTACTGATCTATATCGCAAGCTGAGATTCTATTCTAAATATGGCAGCATTGGGCTATTCAGGACCCATGATGGCACAGGAGAAGAAGGTAAAAGTCTTTCTTCCTGGAGGGAAAGAGCTCCGGCTAATTTTTTACAGATCCTTCTTGAGGCTCTGAGACTCGGGCATTTTCTCTGAGACTCAGGCATTTCTGAGACTCAAAGCATTGAGTCTCAGAAGTCTCAGAAGACTTAGAAGACACCAGGTTCTTCTAGGAGTTTGACTCAGACTCTAGATAGACAACTGAGAAAAGCATTCTTTCTCTTCTACCCCGGTGTTCTGGACACGCAGTTCCTTCTTGGAATGTTCCATTTCCTCTCAATCAGGTGAATTTTTACTCGTCTTTTAAAACTGAGTCCATGGGGCGCCTGGGTGGCTCAGTGGGTTAAGCCGCTGCCTTCGGCTCAGGTCATGATCCCAGGTCCTGGGTTCAAGCCCCACATCGGACTTTCTGCTCAACAGGGAGCCTGCTTCCTCCTCTCTCTCTGCCTGCCTCTCTGCCTACTTGTGATTTCTCTCTGTCAAATAAATAAATAAAATCTTTAAAAAAAACAAAAATAAAATAAAAAATAAAACTGAGTCCAACTTCATGTCCTCTGATGCCAACCCTGTCTTCCCTACTCAGAAATATTGCATGCTTGTTGAAAATTTGCCCCCTGTCTAGAAATAGTCCTTGCTTATAAATTTGGGCGTATATATTTCCATAATTTTTCCCTCTGTGTATCTGACACATTATTTTTATACAAGTGGGATCATTTACAGTTCTTGGACTGAAACTTGCTTTTCTCACTTAACAGTAAATTGTGTTTCTTATAATTAAACAATAAATTATGTTTCTTAAATTCCACATTCATTTACCTTAGTGTATATGTACATAAATACATCATCCTTTATTCCATTTGGATCTACTATTATATTGGTAAACATTTAGGTGGGCTGTAATGTTTTGCTATAGTGAACAGCTGTGTACCTGTCTGTAAGACTTGTGGGAGCCTTTTGGAAGGACAGAATTCCAGAAGTACAGTGGAGTGGGCCAGGAGGATTGTATCCTAAGCATTTGGTTCTGTATGTGTCCTCCTTAGACATACATTCAGGGCCTCAGTAGTGTGATCTCTGTCTATCTTTTGAACCATATCTTCTGTCACTCACCTTCCTAACTACTCAGTTCAGACGAAGTGGTTGATTTTTCTCCATGCCCTCAATGCATACAGGCATTCCTGTCTCAGAATTCTTGACCACACACTTCCTTTAGTTTTGACAAAGTTGTCTTCATTTTTCTCCACCTGTCCAAATCCTTAAAGATTCATCCAAGTCCTCCTTGGTAGGAAACCTAAACCTGCTCCAGGGGCCCATGTGGTCCTTCTCTTCTCAACTGGGTGGGACACTCACTTCTTTCATCTCTAATCAAGTCAGTCTTCAATCTACTAGCATTGTTGTCTGGAGCTATTTTTCATTTCTTCCCTATACTTAATGTTTTATCTTCCCCAAATACAATGTAAGTTCTGGAAGGAAGGAACATGTCCTGTCCCAGGTTTGCATTCACAAAACCGTCAGTAAGTGTCTTCACCTTGCTTGGGTGGATTGGCATTCTGTTTCTCTGGAATCTGAGAGCCAGACACGATATAATGAGCCCTGGGTGTTATATACAACTGATGAATCAGTGAACTCTACCTCTATAGCTAATAATATACTTACTGTATGTTAATTAGTTGAATTTAAATGTAAAATAAAAAAGGAAGAAAGGCCATTAGTTTTATTGTTGTTTTTGTTTTTAAATTCCAGTATAGTTCCACTGTGTACAATAAGTGATTCAGCACTTCCATACAACACCCAGTGCTCATCACAAGTGCCCTCCTTCATCTCCATCACCTGTTAACCTATCCCCCACCCACCTCCCCTCTGATAACCATCGGTTTGTTCTCTATAGTCAAGAGTCTGTTTCTTGGCTTGCCTCCCTTCCTTCCTTCCTTCTTCCTTTCTTTTCCTTTTTTTCCTTTCCTTTCCTTTCCTTCCCTTCTCTTTCTTTTCCATTTGTTTTGTTTCTTAAATTCCACATGAGTGAAATCCTGTGGTGTTTCATTCTTTTTGATGACTGAGTAATATTCCACGTGTGTGGAATACACATCTTCTTTATCCATTCGTCTATTGATAGACACTTGGGCGGCTTCCATAGTTTGGCTATTGTAAATAATGCTGCTATAAACATAGGGGTGCATGAATCCCTTTGAATAAGTGTTTTTGTATTTTGGGGGTAAATACCCTGCAGAGTGATTACTGGATCATAAGGGAGTTCTATTTTTTACTTTTTGAGGACCCTCCATACAGTTTTCCACAGTGGCTGCACCAGTTTGCATTCCCACCAACAGTGCAAAAGAGTTCCTTTTTCTTCACAGCCTCACCAACACCTGTTGTTTCTTGTGTTGTTGATTTTAGCCATTCTGAACAGGTGTGAGGTGATCTCTCCTTGTGGTTTTGAGTGATGTTGAGCATCTTGTCATGTGTCTGTTGGCCACCTAGATGTCTTCGGAGAAATGTCTGTTCTTGTCTTCTGCCCATTTTTAAATTGGATTATTGGGGTTTTTAAAAAGATTTTATTTATTTGAGAGAAAACATAAGCTGGGGAGGAGCAGAGGGAGAGGAACAAGCAGACTCCTAGCTGAGCAGGGAGCCCAGCATGGGGCTCGATCCCAGGACCCCAAGATCATGACCTGAGCCGAAAGCAGATGCTTCACCAACTGAGCCACCCAGGAGCCCCAGATTATTTGTTTCTGGAGTGTCTAGGCTCTTGTCCTACGAACTGTGAGATGTAACATTTTCTTTCTTTTCTTCTAGCCATACTTCCCATTGCCTCCAGCTGTTGCACTGAGGTTTCACATCATATCTCGCGAAGGCTTCTGGAGAGAGTGAATCTGTGTCGCATCCAGAGAGCTGATGGGGACTGTGACTTGGCCGCTGTCATGTGAGTGCTCTTCAGCCAGGAGGGCTAAACCTGTCTGGGGTTCGTTTCTTGGCCCATGAGCAGTAGGTTAGCAAGGCTTTGCCTGATATGCAACATACAAAGAATCATTTAGACGAGGGAGGGGAGAGTAAATATTCCACCATTCCAGCCTGAGGCTCCCCGAGGTGAGCACAGTCTCCCAGGACTGGTGTGTCCAGAGCCCCAGGCTCGCCTCCGTGGCCCCCACTGCTGTGCTGTAATTCAGGATCAATACTTTCAGTTATTGGACAGTGTGTGTGACTTTCCAAAACAAAACTAGGGACATTCTGAGTGAAAAAGCAAAACAGAAGGAAGGTGTCTCTGTTCTGTTTTGTGGCTTTACCTGTAGCTTTTTCCAGGCAAGTTTATGGGTTGCTGTCATTTTTTACTCCCTGAATTCATCAAGAATATATACAAGGTTCAAACAGAAGTAGATGTCTGTACCTGTCACATGCAATCAAGCCCAAATGCCCATCTTTGCTCTTGATTCTGGGCTGTCGTCTTCTGGTGAACCTTTTCCAAGCTTACCTCTGGCTCAGTTATCAAACACTTTCGATTTCTGAGGCACCGGGTGGCACAGTTGGTTGAGCATCTGCATTTGACTCAGGTCATGATCCCGGGGTCCTGGGACCAAGTCCCACAACGGGCTCCCTGCTCAGCAGGGAGTCTGCTTCTCCCTCTGCCCCTCCCCCAGCTCATGCTCTCTCTCAAATAAACAAAACCTTTAAAGAAAAAAAACAACCTTAGATTTCTGTGTTCTTCATGTCCCCATAGAAACTTTAAAATCTGAAATTCATTGGTATGTAGCAAATCTGGATTCTGACAACAATGCTGTGAGGAAGGCGTAAATTATCTCCATGTCACACAAGATAAAGCTGTGCCCAATGAGTATATAGTTAACCTCGTGACGCACAGCTAGAGAGTGGCAGAGATGGGCTGTGAACCAGGTCTCGTTCAGAGCTCCATATACTTCAGAGATCTCTCAGAAGTGATGATGGGACCCACCATAAAACGCTCTCCCCAAACTTCATTGTATCTGGCACCTTCAGATCATGAGGACAGTGTATCCGGCATCTCCCTGGTGTGCTGGTTTTAACGCCACTGGGGATGCTAATGAGCCCTGGGTATATCCCCTTCTTGGGGCTACAAATAAGCCCGGTGCTTATGCCTGAGTTCCTGAGTCACTGAGAAGCCTCTTTATTTATTCAGTGAGTTCAACAAATAGTTATTGATTCACGTTTCTGTACCAAGCACCGTTCTATCCTTGACTTGTGCAGGGGGATGAAGCAGTAACCTAAGGGACTCTGCCCTCTTAGAGTCTCTAGGACTCTTCACTGAGTCCTGCAGACCGTTCTCTGAGATCTAAGATATATTTTGTTCCCTCTCAGAGGAATCCAACTATCACCCAACTTTGAGAAACACGGCTCCAAGACAAGATTCTTAAAATTTCAGAGGAAGAGTTTGTAAGATGTTCATTGATAGAGTTCCTTCAGGTCGGGGGGCTGTGAACTCCTTAAATTTGTCAGTATGAATGTATGAGCATTTTTTCAAGGGAGAAGGTTCACAGATTTTGTAAGATCCACAAAAGGATCTTAGATAGGATATAGTTTAAAAAGCATACTTGGGAGGGGAGCCGCGGGTGGCTCAGTGTCTGACTGGATTTTGGCTCAGATTATGATCTCAGGGTCATGAGACCAACCCCACATCAATGTGGAGCCTGCTTGAGGTTCTCTCTCCCTCTCTCTCTGCTCCCCCGCCCGCCCTGCTCACATGCTCTCTCTTAAAAAAACAAATCACACTTGAGGTTAGATTTGCAGAGGAAGATAATTCTGGCTCAGAGTGTTAACGAGCATGAGTATCTATGTGGCAGGAGGACTCTCTGCTTCTCCTCAGCTCCAGTCACCACACTGGGTCCATTGGTTTAGGTGATTTCATCACTGGGAACCAGGGAGCACTTACCAATGAGGTACCCTCGGAGGGGTGCTTCAAGTTCCCAACTTCTCTGAAAAACTCTCTTAGTACATGGCCAAGATTCTAACAGTCTTTTACTTAATCTTAATAAATAGTGCTGGTAATAGTTGAGAGTGAGTATCTGTGGGCAGTTCATGGATAGACCACGTACTCTGGAGAATTGGAAACATCTCAGTGCCTGTATCGGCTCTACATACCTACCTTTCTGGCTGCTCTCAGAAACACCAAATGCTCAGCTGTCATTTCTGCCTCACTGGCACACATCACCTCAGACCATAGAGGCCTTTGAACATGTAAGGGATCCCATGGGACTCCCAGGAAGGTATGGGGAAAGACACAGAGAAGTTTCTCTCTGTATATAAGAGTAAGAACAGATCCTGGGAATTAGCAGGGGATGCCAGTGGTAACAGGATTTCCAGAAAAAAAAAAGGTATAGGAATAGAAATGTTCTCATTTTGATAAGGGAAAATATGATTTTAAAAAAGTGACTTCATTTTAAAAAGCACTTGATTTTAATTAAAGGGAAACTATGAAGCCAATCACTTAGATCTAAAAATAATTTATTCAAGTACAGATTTTAGATACCGAAAACATTGCAAGTGTTAGAAATATAAGTCCCCAAAAGCACGTATTATTAATCTCAACTAACAGATATAAATGAGCTTATAGTGAACTCACTAGATTTCTTTCCTTTTCCTTTTGGGCCTAAAATAGGTCCTTTGTTTCACGCCCTGTGGATGATCATTGTAATTTTTGTTCTCTGAGAGGGGAATTTGCTTGTTTAAACCCTTCTACAATGACTTCATTAAAGAGCTTCTGGCTATTAATATAAACACAGTGCAGAGTTGTTTATCTTGGGCAGAGCACTGAGGCTTTTGAAGTTCACAGATACCTGTTGGGAAAAAAACTTGGGGTTATTAAATAAAGTTATCTAGGAATCTAGAGCACTTTTTCAAAAGTGATTGCTGAGGGGCTGTTGTGCTTAGGGGAAGGGGCAAAGAAAACAGGTTCAGGGAACAATTACAGGTTTAATGTCTGTGGTGGGGCTGTGCCTGTAGGTCCGTGGACCATCTGTAGCTACTCTCTTAGGGGCAAAAGAATTAGGGGATCAGCCTTATGGTTTCTTGGAGTCCAAAGTCTCCACCAAGATATACACAACGGGCTGGGTCAGCGCCAAGCAGAATACTGTGGAGTTGTGGGGGGTGGGGTGGGGGGGTGGGGGTGTGGAGGAGGGATTGTGGGATAGGCTACCTCGTCCAACACGACCTCAACTCTTTTTATCCTGATGATGGCATACACCGGGGATACAGGCACAGGTTTAAGCAGTCTTGAAACTTTAAGATTTGGAAACATCCTAGAACCTTGGATTTGGGAGCTGTGTTCTGGTAGCTGCTTTTTTCCCCTTTTATTTCCTTGAGAGTTTGAGGCCCCATGGGGCAGGCCTTTGCAAAGGGTCCTACATGGTAGCTGTTGCCAGTTTTCCTATGGCTCTCCACCTCCCTGGTCCTCTCTCCATGAGCCCCCCCACCTTGTCCAGTGCTCACCTTCAGCTCCAGTGCCCCTGCCGCTCCCCGAAGCTCCTTGTTGCTCGTGGACTGAGGGAGTCCCACAGCTAATGCTGTGGGCTTAACTGGATGTCGGTGGAGCGTTTCTTCGCTGGGTGTCTGCTCAGGTTCTTGCTGGCCTTTGGGAATGATAGGAGCTTCAACTCCTTTTTGTTTCCTCCTCTTCTGAGCACTATGGCTGGGTGCTCTCCTCTAGCGGCCATTGGCAAACCAACCAGCTTCCCTTTGGGAGACTTCTCAGTGTAATACACTCAGAGAATGCACTGTCCTCCTCTCAAAAAGCCTCACTTCTTTCAAATTAACATTCCCACCTGCTGGCTTTATTATGCCTAAGCTCACTGAGGCCTTCCCCAGGTTTCCCCCTCATTCCAAGAGTCCCCACATTAGCGAATGATTCCTCTTGGGTCATCTGGAAAAAATGGCAACCTACTCTGTATCCTTCTGGGTTTTTTCCCCAGTAACAGGCAGGGGTTTGTTTTATCTGGATACAGAATGTCTGTGGAGAGCCAGCAGCATCGTGACATTTAGTAAGAGCTGGATGGCACCTGGGGGCAAATTAAAAGTCACAGTATCTTTTGTAACAAGAAATTCTTCCAGTTCCTAGAAATTGTGGGCGCTGCTTTATGGTTTTCTCACCCCAAGGTGAAAATTAAAACATGAAAACATTTGAGAAGGGGTTTGAATCCATAGTATATTAAAATGTTACCAAACACCTAGAATATTTTAGTTGACTGTTTTGTTAAAAACAAAACCAGACTGTTTATTTTGAACAATTTTCACTTCATGTCTATAACTAATTACAGAATTCCTACTCTGAACAAGGCCTTTTTTCAAGACAATTCCAGACTACTCCTCCTTCAAGGAGCATCACACCCCAGGACAAGGAGGTTTGAAACAAAAAGTCATACAAAAGACAGCACAAGCTAAATCCCAGAGGAGAGGTCATGCTGAGAGACTCAAAGGGAAAACAGGGCATTTAGCTGAGACAATCTAGAAAAACTGCGTGGAGGAGAGATGTATGAGATGGGCCGTGAGGTGTGAGTTGGGTTTGTTGGGCGAAGCACTGGGTCAGGAAATACCATTGTTTTCCCTTGGTTTCTCTCCTTTCCCTCATTCCTTCCCTCCTCCCTCCCACTTTTTTTTAAAGATTTTATTTATTTATTTGACAGAGAGAGAGCACAAGCAGGGGGGCAGGCAGAGGGAGAGGGAGAAGCAGGCTCCACGCCAAGCAGGGACCCTGACTTGGGGCTTAGTCCTAGGACCCCGAGATCATGACCTAGCTGAAGGCAGTTGCTTAACTGACTGAGCCACCCAGTCGCCCTTCTCCTCCTCTTCATGCTGTGTCTGAGGAACCTCCGGCCACGGGGAAGTGAGGATTCAACCTCGTGGGCTCCGCGGCTTAAGAATTCCAGTCTCGTGGGGCGCCTGGGTGGCTCAGTGGGTTAAAGCCTCTGCCTTCGGCTCAGGTCATGATCCCAGAGTCCTGGGATCGAGCCCCGCATCTGGCTCTCTGCTCAGCGGGGAGCCTGCTTCCTCCTCTCTCTCCCTCTGCCTGCCTCTCTGCCTACTTGTGATCTCTGTCTGTCAAATAAATAAATAAAATCTTAAAAAAAAAAAAAAAAAAGAATTCCAGTCTCGTGTCTCTCATTGGGAACTGTGTCTGAGTCACTAAGTTTTTACTTGGCCTTTCCTTCAGTGACTTTGTTTATCTTCCCTCCATGGCAGCCTTCACGTCAGGCGCAGAAGAATCTGTGTCAGCCCGCGCAGTCCTGTTATTAAGCAGTGGATAAAAGAACAAGCAGCCAAGAAAAACGCCAAAGGCAACATCTGCCACAAGAAGAAACATGCTGGCCAGAGGAAAAGTAAAGGAGCACATCAGGGGAAACCAGAAATCGATGGCCATAAAACTCCTTATTAAGGCATTTGCAAATGAACCTACACAGACAGTTCCTCAACTGGACTTGGCCATGGTTGCTTGTAAATTTCTCTCGTGGAAGTTCTTTATTGGGAGTCAACAGGGCAAAACATACTATACATTTTAAAGGAACAATTATGCAGGATGCAAACGTAGCCAATAATATGCTTATCTGAAAATGAAATGAAAAGATAGTACTTCTCTTTGTATCCCATTTTAAGAGCAGCATACAGATCTAATTTCTCCAACTTTTTTATAATGAAGGTTTGCAAACCTACAGAGAAGTTGAAAGATTTTCACAATGAACACTTATGTACCTTTCACGTAGATTAATGATTGTTAATATTTTGCCACATTTATTTTCTCTCTTTTCTCTCTTTGAGTGCATGTGTGTATAAAACATTTTATATATAAATACATTTTTTTACTAAACCATTTGACAATAAGTTGCAGATGTTGTGATACTTTTTTTATGTTATAACTCGACATTCCCCAAGAATAAAGACCTTTTGTATATAATCACACTATCAGTTTTATAACTAAATATATATATACAAAATATATATATTCCACATTTAATTTTTCCCCAACTATTTCCAGAGTATAATTTTTGTATAGTTTTTTAATCAATCAAGGTTCACATACTGCAATTAATTGTTACATTACATTAGCAACTTTTATTCTAAGAAAATCTCCTGCTTTTTTTCTTTTCTTTCGTCCCACAGCACAGACTTTTTATAAGAGAGTCTGGGGCAGAATCTGTCCCACATTCTGGATTTGCCTATTTTCTAATGACTGCTTTCAGGTGGAGCAGTTTTGATAAGAACGCTATGTGAATTTGTGTATTATTGTATTACTTAGAGTTTATAAACACTGGAGTTTATTTTCTGCATAGAAAAGTCTTAGCTGTGTATCACTTTATTTTTTTTCTTTTTTATTTCTTTTCAGTGTTCCAGAATTCCTTGTGCATATCACTTTAGTATCACATCTAGTTTGAGTAACTACCGTTGCTGGTTCAAGAAACTCTAATGCTAGAAAAAAAAAGTCTGCTTTGCTCAGGGAGCCCTCCAGCTCGCACAGTGAGTTCTTAGTGCATGAGGGAGGGATCCAGAGTTGGATGCCATGTGGGATGAGGTTACATTCTCCTAACAAGAACCTTACATCTCTTAACTCCTGACCCATCTTTCCCACACCTTGTGGGTGGATCCTGTTGTGTGGCTTGTCTTTTGGCCTCCTTGTGGTCCACAGAATCTTCCAGATGCAGAGTAAGACCTAGGGTCACATGGAAGAGCTGAGCCTCCAGTAGGTTAAAATATCATCAAATGGCCTTTATTTAGTTCCCCTCATGGACAGTAAGTTAGCATGTGATTTTTTTTAAGTGATTTTTTAAAAAGATTTTATTTATTTATTTGACAGAGATCATAAGTAGGCAGAGAGGCAGATAGAGTTGGGGCGGGGGAGCAGGCTCCCCGCTGAGCAGAGAGTCCGATGCAGGGCTCGATGTGGGGCTCGATCCAGGACCCTGGGATCATGACCTGAGCGGAAGGCAGAGGCTTTAACCCACTGAGCCACCCAGGCGCCCCAGCATGTGATTTTTTATTCTTATCAACAGTCCTGTGAAATTTGTGCTGATATTTCTACTTTATGGATGAGGAAATCTGAAGCTCATAGAGGTAAAATGACCTGCCCATAGGCCTACAGGAAGTGGCAGAGACAAGCTTTGTATCCAGGTCCCCAGACTTTCCCCAGTTCTGGCAGCCCTAGCTCTGGGCCTAAAAGGTGTGCCCGTGGAGCTGGGGCAGAGGGAGAGGAGTTCAGATCAAGATCTCTGCACCTGGTGCATCACGAAGGGCTAGGGGATGCCGGCCAAAGGTTCTAGGTTCTACGGAAGGCTAGCTAGTACTGAAACAGGCCCCAACCTGACTGGACAGAGTTTCATACTCCTAGGCAGTGGAGGAAATTACACTCTATTTATAACCTTTGTTTTGCAAAATCTCTCTCACCATGTTTTTCTTTTCAACATAAAGACAGATTTTATTAAAAAAAAAAAAATACAGGGGCACCTGGGTGGCTCAGTGGGTTAAAGCCTCTGCCTTCGGCTCAGGTCATGATCCCAGGGTCCTGGGATCGAGCCCCACATCGGGCTCTCTGCTTAGCGGGGAGTCTGCTTCCTCCCCACTCTCTCTCTCTGCCTGCCTCTCTGCCTACTTGTGATCTCTGTCAAATAAATAAATAAAATCTTTAAAAAAAAAATACAGCATTCTTCTACTCAAGTCATCATGCTTTTTAATATAATTCAGGCGATCCTAACAAAAATGGTTTCTAGATGTCTTACCCTATTCTGGCCCCTGTAAGAACATGCCAGAGGCTGGGGAACTTATAAACAACAAACATTCATTCCTCATGTTTCTGGAGGCTGGGAATCCTGGATGATGGCATCAGCTGATTCTTCCATGTCTGGGGAAAGTCCTCTTGCAGGGTTGCAATTAGTGTTTGGTAGAAGGCATGTGTATACCAGGGTAGGAAACTGGTGTGGGGTGTGTGTGTGTGTGTGTGTGTGTGTGTGTGTGTGTGTCTGTAGGGAGTCAACTTTAGAATTCTTCCAGTTATGTTGGTTTTCAGTTTTTGAATCAATCTGAGATTCTAGACCAGTGATTCTGAACTGGGGTAGAGACTGACTTTTGCTCTCCTCTCCTAGGGAACATTTGGTAACATCTGGAGAACTGCTAATCCACCTATCATTATAGGTATAAGGTTAAGAGAGTCCCCAAAATAAGTATCTAGTCCAAGATGTCAGTAGTGCCAGGGTTGAGAAACCCCAACTTAAAGAAAACGTCAAGGAAAATTCTCCTCCTCCTTCCCCTCCAAATCCCCCTCCCCTTCCTTCTTCCCCCTCCTCTACACCTTATCACCCTCAGCCACATAGGCTAATGGATGGTATATGGTGGATGTATTATTCAAAGTTACAAAGATAAAGAATAGTCATAAAACTCAAGATGGGGAGGGAGAAGGGAAGGGAAATTGGGAGTAGTAAGGAAACAGTAGACATTGCCTAAAATTGATAAAGAAATAAAAAATACTTTCAGCATTTCATTTAAAATGGTGGAGGTAACCCCTGATGGGTTACCCCCAAATATGGCATGTTGAAATATTGACTATTTTAAGCTGAAGGACTTTGAGAAAATGAGACAAGCAAGAAAGTCATTCTGACCTCCCCATCTTTCTCCTTGAAGCAGGTCCTAAATCGCTCAGATATGAGATGAAAACTTACATTAAATAAATGTATATATTTTTCCTCTGTTCATGCCATTGTCAGCTTAAATTTTCAAACCCATTTAGGGACTCTAAGAGGATTGAGGAACACTTTCTTTCCCCTGTAACACCAGAAATAAAAACTTTAAAGAGATTTAAAACGGCCGTATCCAAGAAGTAGGTCTGGGAATAGGGAGGGTACAGTGAGAGAATGTTTTTAATGATAAATTCTGCTGCACTTTTGATTTTTTGTTTTTTTTACTATGCACTTGTTACTTTATAAAAATACAACCTTAAAAAAACTTAGGGGGTTGGGGCGCCTGGGTGGCTCAGTGGGTTAAAGCCTCTGCCTTCGGCTCAGGTCATGGTCCCGGGGTCCTGGGATCGAGCCCCGCATCGGGCCCTCTGCTCAGCAGGGAGCCTGCTTCCTCCTCTTTCTCTGCCTGCTTCTCTGTGATCTCCGTCTGTCAAATAAAAACTTAGAGGGTTAACCCAGGTGATCTATTTGTATAGGAAAAGGTAACAGTATTGGTGACACAATAATGTTTTAGTAAGAGTGATAGCCTATAAAATAGGATTTTTTTAAAGAGGCTGCTTGCCCAGGTACATGGTCCTCATACAGAGTTCCACTTACATTGCAGTAAAATTGCATTTTAAAAATATAGTATAGAAACCTACTGTCTTTATGGTTGCCCCCAAAATTGTGTAGGATTATGGGTCTTCCTTGGAAACAGAGACAAAATTTAAAATAACCCAAGTTCTTGGTAGAGAGTCTTAGAGACCAATTTTTAAAAATTTTTTCTTGACTATATTCCCTATGCTGTACTTTCCATCTCCATACCTTTCTTATTTTATAACTGGAAATTTTATCTCTTAACCAATATTTTTATTTTATCTTCTCAGTCATGTTAATTATTATTATATTATTATTATTATATTATATTATTATTAACTTATAATTAACATAATTATTATGGTTTATTTAAAAACCTGTGATTTGTTTTCAAGTTACTCTCCTATTATATTTTTAATTTAATGCTGCTTTCTCCAGGTTTTGAAACCTGTCATTTTGAAACCTTGTCATTTGTCTTAATTTGCAAGATTAAGAAGGAATACTTAGTGTTCTAGTCTGAACACTAAAACCCATGTGTTGAAATCTAACCCCCCGAAGGTTATGGTATGGTATTAGTAAGTGGGGCCCTTGGGAGGTGCTTAGGTCCTGAGGCTGGAACCCTCAGGAATCATACCTGATTAAAGTCCAGACAGGCACCTCCCCCCACCCCCGCCTCTATCTTTTCCACCTCGTAAGGACACAGGGAGAAGTGTTGCAGGGAAGGTATCTTTCAGATTGTAATTAAGATCACAGATCAGTTGACCTTAAGAGAGGGAGATTATCGCATGGTGTGACTTAATCACAGGAGCTTGCCAAGTCTGGGTCTAGAGATGGGAAACCGGGCAATGGAGAGAAATTCAAAACATAAGGATTCTACCATGCCATTGCTGACTTTGAAGATGGGAGGGTGCAAGTGAAGAGGTTCATGAGAGCCCCCCTAACCCCTGCCACTCCCACTCCCAATGTGCCACGTTGGCATGTGGATTTTTTGACCTGAAAGCACTTGAGACCCTGCGGGCTCAAGAGAAATTTTCGCCCCTCCCTTAACTTCATAGAAGAATCTAAACTGGGGGGTCTTTCCCAAAAGAAGTGTTATTAACAGCGAGAGAAATTTTATCCAAGTGACCCATCTGTATGGTAGGGCAAATAGCTTAATTCCCAAACCTTGCTCTTCTTATCACCCTGTGAAATGCATTCCTCTCTTTTGAAACCCCAGACACCTAACCCCTTCTCCTTAGTTCAGAATGACATATATACCTCATTTTGCCTGTCTTTGGAATTTCCATGTCTATGTGGATTCCCCTTACGTACACTTACTAAAATTTGATCTTCTCCTGCTAATCTGTCTCATGTCTGTTTGATTCTTAGCCCAGCTAGAATGACCTTTGAGGGGACAGGAATTCTTGCTCCCCAATCCAAGTCAGGTGAGAGCAGCCTCCAGCTCACAGTTAGATACCAAGGAAACGCGGACCTCAGTCCTACACCCACAGGGAACCGAGTTTAACCAGGAACAAGGATGTGCTTGAAGCAGATTCTGTCACGGAGACTGGGAATGCAGCCTAGCCAATATCTCAGTTTCAGCCTGTGAGACCCTAAGCAGAGAACCCAGTCATGCCACGTCTGGACTTCTGACTTACAGACTGTAAGCTAATGAGTAGGTGTTGTTTGAAGTAGATAAGTATGTGATACTTTGTTACACAGCATTAGAAAATGAACTTAATCACTAAACAGCATTTGAACCATCCTATGTAAGTTTTGTTCTCTGCTGGGCCAAGTGGTGCGTTAGAGTGTAATACCCTTCTCTAACAATGAGCTGTGTAAATAATTCACTATTCAGGCAACTGGAGTCTGATGAAAAACAACTACTTTCTCTATTATTCTTTATTGTATAATATTTCTATATTATTCTATATTATAATTTTCTATATTATGTCCAAAAGATATCTTACTTCTTTCCCGAGATGGCCAGGCTTCCAGATTATTTATATCTGCTCTTCTTGTTTTTGTCAGTCACTCACTGGAGATATCAGGGTTCCTCCTCCTAATTGCAGAGAATTCTGCTTCTGTGTATTAGAAACTGTTCAAAGTTTTAAGTTTTTCAAATAAGAGGATACCTATCGGTTCCTTTGCTGGAGAGAGCAGTGCTCTTCAATAATGCAAAATGTCTGCAATAGGTCTATCTCCAAATACCTAAAATTTGGCAATGGCCTTTCTATCAGCAGAGGCCCTACTTTTCTCTTTCTGAGATAAAAGTCTGCCTCTGTGTACTGGTCAGCCTGAAGTGGTGGATAAGTTTTTTATTTACCCCTTTTTATGGGAAGACTACTGTAGCTTTCGATCTAATCTAAGTTGAAAAGGATCTTCCATTTTGCAGAAACATGGATTTTAGGTAGCACCATTAAACATCCACTAAGTATTCCCATCCAAACTGGGTTGGCTAGAATACAATCTAGAATGCTTCCACGCACCACACCAGGAAGCTTGACCATCACATGTGGGAAAGTGGGTAAAGATGACCTAAAACTGGTTGAGAGCTGGATTTTTATATTATCATAGAACAAATACTACTATGGCATATATTCCACAATTTATATAACCATTTTGATGCTCTTTTGACAACCATAACACTTTTTAAAAAGATTTTGTTTTATTTTGAGTAATCTCTATACCCAGCATGGGGCTCCAATTTAAAACCCTGAGATCAAGACTTGTCTGCTTTACCGACTGAGCCAGCTTGGTACCCCGATAATAACATTTTTAAAAACACGTGTTTTCAAACGTGTTTTAGAATGTGATGAACCTGGGGTTCATCACATTCTACCCTAAATGCTGTGATTATACTCTTTCTCATAAATCGCTGGCAGATAATTTGGTTAATTGGCAGATTGTAGCTTTTCCATCTTGTTGCCATTCTACCTCTGCATAAACCACGGAATGAGTAAATATCTTCTTCCTTCATCCAGGATTTAGCACTTAGTAGGCACTCAATAAACATTTACCGATAAAATTTACATAGGCAAGTGACCTCTCATCCGGCCAGTTACGATGAAAACAAGACACCATAGAACACTCATGCCTCCTGTAACCACCCTGTACTGAAGAGTGAGAAGGGTACTAACAGTTAAATTCCACCAAGACCTGGCCTGGGAAAGTACATCAAATAAGCCCAGTGGGACAGGGCTCCAATGTTCTCAAGTTTCCTTTCCTTCCTTCCTTCCTTCCTTCTTTCCTTCCTTCCTTTCTCTCTCTCTCTCTTTCTTTGTTTCTTCTTTCTTTCTAGATTTATTTATTTATTTGAGAGAGTACACATGTGCAAACAGGTGAGGGAAAGGGAGAGAATCTCAAGCAGACTCCCAGCTGAATGCAGACCCCAACATGGGGCTCGACCCCACAGCCCTGAGTTCACGACTTGAGCTGAAATCAAGAGCTGGACACTTAACTGACTGAATGACCCAGGAGCCCCTCAAGCTTTTCTTAATCTCAGAATTTTTATCTTCTTTAACTCTCCCCTATAGCTCTGACATCAGCCTATCCATAAAATGGACTTTATCTCCTCCATTTTTTTTCATTTTTCTCCCAGGGCATAATGATCTGTATCAGTGAGTTAAAGAACATTCTTTGTAGAAGAGGAAGGGCAGAAGAAATAGTTTCTGATGGATTGATATTGCTAAACCCAGATCAGAGTGCAGGCAAATTGTACAATCTGCCAGAAAAGCGAGGTTTGGGAAGAAAATGGGATCATGGAGGCCTTGGGAATTATAAAGGGTGAAGAAAACAAATGAGTCCCTGTTTGATTCTCTACTTTCAGAGTTGCTCTGGACCTATCAGAAGGGGTTAAATTAAAAAGATGAAAATACCAAGTGTTGACAAGGATGTGGAGCAACGAGAACTCTTCTATGCACTAAAGGGGGTATAATTAATAAAATCACTTGGGAAAACTGTCTAGAAGTATCTACTAAAATTATATACCTATGCTATGTCCCCAAATACTACACTTTAGTAATATAAGTAATATCCAGTTTAGTGACTATATTCACCAAAACACATGTAAAATAATGCTCACAGAGTGCTGGGTGGCCCAGTCAGTTAACCATCTGCCCTTGGCTCAGGTCATGTTCACAGGTTCCTGGGATCGAGTCCCACATCAGGCTCCCTGCTCAGCGTGGAGTCTGCTTCTCCCTTTGTCCCTCCCCCTACCCCCACTTGTGTACTCTTTCTCTCTCTGTCTCACTCACCAAAATAAGTAAATAAAATCTTTAAAAAAAAAAAAAAGAATGTTCACAGCAACCAGAAAATGGGAAACTACCTAAGTGTCCATCAACAACAGGAGGATAGATTTAGAATGTTACATTCATAAAATGAAATACTATCCATCAATGAGAAGGACAATCTATAACTTTTTTTAATTTAAAAAAATTTTTATTAACATGTAATGTATTATTTGCTTCAGGGTTACAGGTCTGTGAATCATCAGTCTTACACAATTCACAGCACTCACCATAGCACATACACTCCCCAATGTCCATCACCCAGTCACACTATCCCTCTCCCCCCGACCCCAAGCAACCCTCAGTTTGTTTCCTGAGATTAAGAGTCTCTTAATGGTTTGTCTCCCTCCCCGTGGCATCTTGTTTCATTTTTCCCTCCCTTCTCCCCACAGTCCCCCCCCCCGCCCCACCCCCACAACTCTGCCTCTCAAATTCCTCCTACCAGAGAGCTCATATGATAATTGTCTTTCTCTGGTTGACTTATTTCACTTAGTGTAATACCCTCTAGTTCCATTCACATCATTGTAAATGGCAAGATTTCTTTTTCTTTTTCTTTGGATGTGGATGAATATGCATCTCACAAGCATATTCATGAAGGAACGGGACTCAACCCAAACAAATCAGTATCACAAACACTGGGAAGCAGCAGGCTGGCAGGTTCAGCTTTTTGCTTAACTTCAATTCACTCCATTGTCAGTTTTGGTTAGTGATTTGAAGATCTGTATGGGAGACATCAGAAATGCCAATTCCTAGACTTTATGGGTTAATAGACAGGAAATCAAAATTTCATAAAGAAAACATGCAATGTCATGAATATATAAAATATATTTATATATAACTTCCTACATCATACACATACACACACCCAGACATTTTGCTTCCATGGAAAATTACTGTCCTTTCTTTCTCCCCTTCCTTCCCCACCCCCAAGGCATCACTTTGTTCTGTTTTGTTTTAATTAAAAAATAATCACACTTGGGGCACCTGGGTGGCTCAGTGGGTTAAGCCTCTGCCTTTGGCTCAAGTCATGATCCCAGGGTCCTGGGATCAAGCCCCACATCACGCTCTGCTCAGCAGGGAGCCTGCTTCCCCCTTCTCTCTGCCTGCCTCCGCCTACTTTTGATCTCTCTCTGTCAAATAAATAAGTAAAATCTTAAAAAAAAAATCACACTTGATCTTGTTTATGGAATCTAAAAAACCCCGAACTTGTATATACAGAGAACAGACCGATGGTTGCCAGAGGCAGGGGGTGAGGGATAAGTAAAATGGGTGAAGGGGGACAAAGGTATGAAATTCTAGTTATGAAATAGATAAGTCATGATGATATGGCATACAGCCTGATTACTATAGTTAATACCATATTGTACATTTGAAAGTTGCTAAGAAAGCAGATCTTGGGACACCTGGGGGGAGCCTGCTTCTCCCTCTGCCTCTGCTGCCACTCTGCCTTCCTGTGCTCTCTCTCTCTCTCTGACAAATAAATAAATAAAATCTTAAAAAAAAAAAAAGAAGAAAGCAGATCTTAACGATTCTCGTCACAAGGGAAAAAATCCTAACACATGCGGTGGTGGATATTAACTAAATGTAATGTGATCATTACATCTATCAAATTATTATCTTGTACACCTGAAACTCATGCAACGTTATATGTCGATTATATCTCAGTTAAAAATAAACTCAATAAACTGAGATTATATCTCAGTTAAAAATAAACTCAACGTTTACTAGCAAATACAGGCTATAAGTAAGAATTCTCTGGAGAATGCAGTGCTGTTACGGTTTCAATGATCTCAGCCTTTTTTTTTTTCTAGGCAGAAACAGGAAGTCACCGTGCAGTGGTGATTCGCTGGTCTCACTTGTTCTGTGAAGGGTTTCCCAAGTGGATTCCATTTGCCACATAGATGTAAGATCAGTGGGTGAGGGCAAAACGCACAGTAAGATCTCGCTTCCTCTCTTTATGGCTTAGCAGCGGTTTCTTCCACCGATGGAAGCAACATTCTGGGGAAGAAGCATACGATGGGCCCAAGGAGGTCAGAGCATCCGGCAAAAAGGATCAACGCTCTCACCTGAACTTCCGAAACGGGAGTTCGGCAAAGCTCTTAGAGTGACCTGCCCAAACCCACTGGCAGGCACGGCGCCAACTGTTACTAAAAAACAAAACCAAAAACAAACAAAAACAAAAACAAAAACCTCAGCTGAAGGACCTGATTCTTCGCCGCTGATGACTCAGGCTTGATAACAGAGGCTCGGTGTCTGGGCAGGGAGGTGGATTCTTCCTACCTCCATGTGTGGTTGCGAGCCTCAGCTCTCAAGACCCCGCCGCTCCAGTTGGAGCGTCTGAGCCTGGCTGTGACCCAGGAGAGCCGTAACTGTGGAACCAAGCAAAGCACAGAGCATTTCCGGAAGCTGCTCTCTGCGTCTGGGCCAGTCATCCTTCGGACTCCGCAGTACTGGGAAAGGCTCGTGAGGACAGAAGCCATGTCTAGCGTGTCCCCAGCTACACTGCTGGTGCTTAGCCAGCATCTGGTACACAGACGGTCCTCCGTGGATACTGGATCCATCAAGTTGCTAATAAAGGCTACAGGTTCTGGGATACAGTAATAGCATCTTGGAGCAAGCGCAGCAGCTGTGCTGGCCCATCTCTCTCTCGATCTGGTCTTTGGGAAGCAGGAATGCTCTGCTTTGCACTGACTCCTCAAACTGTTCAGATGGAAGAGAGACAGAGTTCTTGAGAAGGAAATACTCTCGTTGTGATGACTAAAGGTAAATTAACTTGCAATCCATTGATTGGAAAAATAAAAGAAATCTGACTGTATTTACATTCCAAGCCGGTGGAGCCAGTCTCACTGGTTGCATAAGATACCATTTCAGATAGTAGAATCCTGTGGCTCTCAGACCTTCTGATTCTCTGAGAGGACATGCCCGAACAAGGCTTATTTCAACTGGGTTTGCCCTTCACACAGCCACACTATTTCCTTACCTTAGAAATAATTCCTCATTCCAAAATGGGCTCAAGTTACTCTATAGGGTTAAAAATATTTATCCCAGCACTTCTAGCTCCCCAAACCAAATCCTCAAATCAGGCCAATTTTCCCATATTTTAGGCTGAGAAATCAGAGGCCATGAAGACACAGCAAATACACTGTCTGGGACTAATATACTCACAATAACCATTATGTACATCATTCCAATAAAATGCAAGTTGTAATAGTCTTGCATGAGTTTTTATGGAGTTAAAAATTCCTACTTATAACATACACATGCAACTTACAAACTGTATGTGATTCTGTCTTTTGTCAACTAAACATTCCTGAAATACTATGAAATACTTAAAAACGATGTCAGTATTCGATTTATTACTGTAAGTTAAATTAAATTTTAAAAGGAGTACTATTTTTTTAAGAGCTAATGTTGATCTTTGATTTCTTTTTTTTTTTTTTTGTGCCACACTATATCGTAGAGAAAGTGCTGGATTGTTTTATCAGACCTTGCTTGCAGTCCTTCTACAGAATGTTGGATTGTTTATCTGTAAGGGGAGATAGGAAAACCTAGCTCAAAAAGATGGTGCAGCCAGAGAAGCAGATGCGACTCCTGAAGGAAGAATGGCCTGTCTCTGAGAAGAATGGTGACTTGCAGTGACCAAATCTGACCCCCTCTTGCTGGTTGAGAGCCTGGGGATAGGGCGGGGTAGGACTGAAGCCCACGCACGTGGCAGCCTCTGGGAGCTGGAAAAAGGCAAAGAAACTGATCCTCTTCCAGAGTCTCCAGAAGAAACACAGCCTTGGACACACCTTGATTTTAACCCAGTGACCCTCATCTCAGACCTCTGAATTTCCAGAACTTTAAGGTAACCAATTTGTGTTGTTCTACGTCATTAAAAAAATGAAAAAGATTGTTTTGAGGATATACTATAAAACACAGTGCTTCACACCTAAGAGGTGCCTAGTCACTATTAGTTGTGTTCTGAGGAAAATTGGATTCTGGCTTGTTTAAGGGAAGAAAGACGTCTGAGGTGAAGGTATTCTCCCCAGCTTGACTCTTGCCCTCTGATTCCTAACACTTGAGTTCCTGTGAGACAGTTACAACCTGGCCTCAGTTCTATTGTGGGGAGTTGGGAAGGGTCTGCCTTGTGCTTCAGAAAGAGCAGCTAAGGGGAGAGCAGTGTCCTCACAAGAACCGGGTGGTGACTCTGGGGGCAGTCACCAACAGAGCAGAGGATGTCTGTGCCCCTCAGAGGAGCAGCTTCAAGTGGGTCATTGGTAGCTGAGGCAGCAAACGGCAGCAGGAAGAAGGCCAGAGCACAAATCGCCTGTCCCTGAGCACAGCTGGGATAATACCCTTGGGCCCGGGGGGGGGGGGGGGTGTCACACAGAAGAAAAGTAAAACCTGACCATAAGTTTGGTAGAATCACACGATCTCTCCATTGAGCATCGAAATAATGCATCCATACCTTTTAGGTACATGCTTTGTTTGTTCCACAGCAAGGAAACAACTTCTGTTTCCTTAATTTGCATTGGGCTGGAAAGAAGTTTGAGAAAATGTCACCCTCTACCCTCTCCTTATCCTTTCTTTATCAAGAACAACCCAGAAGACCTAGATGGGAAGAGTTAGAGACAGAGAACACGATAGCAAAGGATAGAGTACAGCAAGAGCTCTTTGAGATGAGGGAGCCTGTAATATTTGTCTTTGTATTTGTTTTCCCTCTGCTTTCACTTTCACCAAGTCTGCTTCCCCAAGGCCATAGCTGAAGATCAATGCCGTAACCCGCATTGGCTTTCCTTTGTTATCGGGAAGGAGTGGTGTCAGATCACTGAAGTTGAGGTTTACCATGATCATCCGTGATATACTGAATTATTGGTCCCAATTCTTTGTCCTTCCCTTTAGCCACATGTGACTTTGCAGTTCC
The DNA here is from genome assembly GCF_002288905.1 of Enhydra lutris kenyoni. Taxonomy (NCBI): domain Eukaryota; kingdom Metazoa; phylum Chordata; class Mammalia; order Carnivora; family Mustelidae; genus Enhydra; species Enhydra lutris. The sequence goes on from NW_019154089.1 coordinate 44,695,036, forward strand.
TGCCACAAAAGCCCTTCCCTTTGATTTTGGACTTGACCCCATGATTTACTTTGGCAAAGTAGCAGATGTGATGCAAATAGGAGCTTAAAAAATGCTTGCATGGTAAGGCTGCACCTTTTACACTCTGTTATTGGAGAAGAATCCTCTATGCTGGGTAGCTTCTCCATCCAGTCTGGGTCCCAGAATGAAAACACACAGAGAAAAGATCTGAACTGGCCAGACCTACAGCTTGAATTGTGCTTCTCTGCTGACCCCTTCCTAAATCAGCTAACTGCTGGTTAGCCTATGGACACGTGAACAGATAAAGGACTGCTGTCATAAATCACTGAAGTCTGGGGTGATTTTGTTATCCAGTAGTAGCTGACTAATATACCACATTTCTGGTGGAAGGGAGGTAGAGAGAAAGGAAGACTTTTTGAGAGGGATTCATCTGTCACAGGGAAGAGAAGAAAAAAGGTAATGGGGCCAGGGTGACAAGGGGGCTATAAGAAAAAAAGATAAATCTGGAGGATGAGAGAAAATAAAATCAGAGCAGTACCACCCCTAGGAATCTGGGTGTGGGCTATAGGAGAACTCTGTACAATATTTGCACTTTTCTGGAAACCTAAACTTGTCTAAATTTAAAGAATATTTTTAACAATTAGAAAAGTAGATTTTCTTTCCCCCCAAAGACTTTTAAAAATTTTTTTTGCTTTGATTTCACTTACTGGTACTGCTTCCTTCTCTTTCCTTAAGGCTTGGACATTCCAGTTCACTCACCTCTCTTTGAAATAGTGTATTTGATTTCTCTTCCTGCTCTTCATTTGCTCCCATGTCACCTGTTGTCATCCTAGTACATATGATCAGTTTTCCTGTTCCCTGACTTGTGAGGGTGGGTAGCGCGCCACCCTGGGCAGAGCCAGCCGGACCAGGTCAGGGAGGCCAACCCACCACTGTCTCAGCCACTCAGACTTTGTAATCTTAAAGACTGTATCTTGTTTCCTTTCAGCAAAGATTGTTTCTTTGAGGAACTGTGAAAACAACCCAGCATTCTCATCGTAAGCACTAAAAAAAATCTTAGAAATTAAGAACATCATAGCAGGAACTCTGATGGCCTACACCTCTCATTTTAAAGATGAAGGCCAGAGGGCGCCCTGGTGGCTCAGTGGGTTAAAGCCTCTGCCTTCAGCTCAGGTCATGATCTCGGGGTCTTGGGATCGAACCCCCGCACCGGGCTCTCTGCTCAGCAGGGAGCCTGCGTCTTCCTCTCTCTCTGCCTACTTGTGTGATCTCTGTCTGTCAAATAAATAAATAAAATCTTAAAAAAAAAAAAATGAGGGCCAGAAAAAAATAAACAGGGTAAAGCTCAAAATCAGGTTTCCTCATTCAGACATGATATGTGCAGCTCATTACATGAACTTGTTAGAGAAATAATGACCCAGATCAACTCCATTCAGATCAGAAAATAGTTATTAATTAGCTACCTTGGGCAAAGCACTTAGCTAGATGCTGGAGGCAAAAGAAACACGAACCAGAAACTGTTTCTGCTCCCAGGGAGCTTCCAGTCTAGGGATGGGTAGGAAATAACACCCATATGCGGAATAGATAGGCCATAAGCCAGAATAATGTATGCTCCAGAAGTAGTATAAGGGTGTGAGGAAGGGGGCATTACATCCAACTGAGGCTATCAAGGAGGATTCATTGAGGGGGTTTCATTTGCGGTGGACTTGGAAGGATTGCTGATCTTGGTAGATGGAGTTGGGGGCAGAGGTGGGGACCGGGCAAGACATTGGGACCAAAGAGCACAAGCCACATCAGAAATGTGGGAAAGGATAGACTGCGTTTGAGGAAAAACAAACCACTGAGTTTGGTAAGAAGTTTCTTCAATGGACTAGAATAGTATGATGGAGGGCTTTCAGTAGTATTTAATTGTAAGGAATAAGGGATGCCCAATTTGTGCCACTGGGAGTGAAGAGATGGGACTTTCACTGGCTTGGTGTTTTTCACTACAGAGCGGTAAGGTCAGAGCCACACTTTCCTTCCGGCTTGGGAACGCAGGTGTTCTATGAGGACACCGGGCTTCAGTGGAATGAGAGTAACATAGCCAGTGACATGATGAGGGGTGAGTTATGCAACAAGATGAAGGGGTGGCTGGGAGGGTCAGGAAACTACAAATAGGAGGCTCATTTGTCTGGAATATTCTCTTACACTGAGCAGCAAGAGGGTCCTTGAGGAAATCAAATTGGTATAATAGATACAAAATTCCAAAGGGAGGGCTAGAATAAGTTGCAGATTTTCAGAGGAAAGGCTCAAACACTAGTTTCATAATTCTAAAAATACCCACCTCGTAATAAGGGTGTCATGGTCAATTTTGTGTGTCAATAGAACCAGACTGCAGTCCCCAGTCACGCAATTAAACACAAATCTAGGTGTCGCTGAGAAGGTCTTTTGTGGGTGTAATTAAAATCCAAAGTCAGGGGTGCCTGCAGGGGCGTAGATGGTTAAGCATCCGACTCTTGGTTTTGGCTTAGACCATGATCCCAGCCAGGGTGGTGAGATCAAACCCCACGCAGAGGCTTGGAGTCCGCTTGAGATTCTCTCTCCCTCTCCCTCTCCCTCTGCCCTTCCTGCTCATGCTCTCTCTCTTTCTCAAATTAAAAAAGAAGTCTCTGGAAAAAAAAAATCCAATCCAAAGCCAGCTGATTTCCAGCGAGAATATCTAGGTAAGCTGTGCAGGCCTGATTGAGTCAACTCAAGATGAAAAGCTTTAAGAGCAGAGCTGAGGTTTCCCTGAAGAACAAGAAGTTTCACTCGTGGGATACAGCATCGGCTGCTGCCAGACATTTCCAGCCTGCCCTTCTGGATGGCCTGCCCTCTGGATTTGCCTCCACGATCATGTAAGTCAATGTTTGTAATACATTTCTTAATATATATCCTAATGGGTGTTTCTCTGGTTGAACGCTGACAGGATAGAATGAGTTGGAAGAGGGGTACTCAAAGACAATTTAGTGAGGAGAATTCCTTTGGACAGAGATGGGCTTTGACCACCTTACCTCAGCTCAGGTGGGACTGTGGTGGGACCCCCATGATTTTGACCTGTGCTCCCTGAAGTTGGGGGTAGCACGGACCCACAGCAATGGTTGAGGCTGAGAGTTGGTGAGCTCCCTCCCTTAGCCAAGGAGCCCCCAAAGCCAGGATGGAGACTTCCAAGTAAAGACATGAATGAAGCATACGGTTGACATTTGCTTCCTAGCGAAAACTGACTAACATGGTCACATGTGGGATTTCTCACAAGCCATACATCCATAAAAATAGAAAGCCCAAAAAAGAGACAACAGGGACAAAATTTTGTTGGCAAGCCGTGATCTTCCAAAGCTTCTAGTTAGGTAAGTCCCTCCTTCCTATCAGGGGAGGGGAGAGTAGATGAGGATGGAGAGCCCAGGAGAATGATACAGACATACCCTCCACATACCATCCCTCCACCTCAACAAGGGTTATGCCATTTTTGTGTTATCTTTTTGAGTTTCACAAGGACCAATGTTAAAAAAAGACACAGACACGGTTGGATTAAAACACCTATCAGTTAAAATCCCACATTCATAATCTCTCAATTACAATACATAGAATGAAATAACTTCAGAGGTTTTTTTTTATAAAGATTTTATTTATTTATTTATTTGACAGAGAGAAAGCACAAGTAGGCAGAGAGACAGGCAGAGAGAGAGAGGGAAGCAGCCTCCTTCTGTGGGGCTCGATCCCAGGACCCTGAGATCATGACCTGAGCTGAAGGCAGAGGCTTAACCCACTGAGCCACCCAGGCACCCCCAGGGGATTTTTTTTTTTAAACATAAATTCAGCAAAGTATAATCAGTTCATCAAAGTACAGCATAGAAAGTCAACTGTCATAACAGACACTAGCTCTGCCCGGGATTAAACAGACAAGGGACTGATTGCAATGATATGGCGCAACTTGGAGACCTTCAGGGAAGGCTAAGAAAGCAGGATTGGAAAATGGACAGAAACCAAAGAGGCTCGCTGGTCAGAAGGGGCCTGACATACCCCCTGCACTCGTGCAAGGCCTGTGGCTTGCATCACTGCTCTTGAACACACTTATGGCCTTTGGCCCCCAGGAAATGGATGGTGCAGCCACCGTCAGACTTCTCTCCTTGCCTTGCTTCTTGGCAACACTAACCTCAGATTCAAAGACCCAGGTGGGTGCATCTGACAGGCTTTAATCCAGGTCCCATGCTTTATCTTGGTTAGGTGATCTGGGAAAGTAACTATGTGCTGTTCTCATCTGATTGTGGGAGGAAAAGAATTCATGGGGAGTTCCCTAAATATGGGAAAGAGGTCCACACGCTAAGAAGGGAAGAGAAAAAGCAACAAATGTGCACTACAACAATTTGTGGCAGTAGAGCAAATAACCAAATGTATTAAAAATAGGTCAGAGTGAACCCCACAGTTTCATATTCTATAGTGCTTTCATTCTCAGCTGGAGAAATCAAACACAAAGGTCAGCTTATCAGGAATTAAAGCCCAGGGCTGCCTGGGTGGCTCAGTCTGTTAAGCATCTGCCTCTTGATTTCAGCTCAGATCCTGATCTCAGGGTCATTCACCCACTCTCTCTAAAATAAATAAATCTTTACATAAAAAAAAAAAGAATTAAAGTCCACAAAACAAAATGTTACTACAACAATAAATCTTGGTCCCAACTAGGAAAATCAAGTAAGAAAACAAGAAATACTGAAATTCTCATGATCATTGCATCATATTTTTTCTACTTTTTAAACTGAAAGCATTCGGTATGTGGGTACAGTAATTTAACATCCTTTTCTCTGTGAGAAACTGAGCCTCAAGCCAATATTTTTTAAAAGATTTTTAAATTATTATTTATTTATTTGACAGACAGATCACAAGTAGGCAGAGAGACAGGCAGAGAGAGAGAATGGAGGAGGAAGCAGGCTCCCTGCTGAGTAGAGAGCCCCATGTGGGGCTCGATCCCAAGACCCTGGGATCATGACCTGAACCAAAGGCAGAGGCTTTAACCCACTGAGCCACACAGGCGCCCCAGGACTCTCGTTTTGAGAGTAAGGGTTTTCTGGAATACAAACAGTTACTATTTTATTTTTTTTTAAATGATTTATTTGAGAGAGAGAGAATGTGCATGTGCCCACACAAGCAAGTAAGGGGAAAGGGCAGAGGGTGAGAGTGAACGTTTCATGCAGACTTCCCACTGAGCAAGGAGCACAGCTTGACTCGGGGCGTGATCTTATGACCCATGAGACCGTGACCTGAGCAGAAACCAAAAGCTGGACGCTTAACTGACTCAGCCGTCCAGGCGCCCCAAGCAGCTACTATTTTAAAACAACTTTTGCATAGTAGTATTTCATTTGCTCCATTGGAAACACTGAGAGTTGGAGCTCCCTGCACTCTACCCACGTAAACACATCAATCCTGGACAGGACGTGTCTGCATGCATCAAAGATATTTTCAAAAATATATCTTTAAACACATTTGTGAATTGGCATTCTATATTCTTGATTATGTGTTTTACTTGCCCGCACTTTTCCAGGCCACCGTAGTTGGAGCTGGCATTCTGAGTCTATAATAATAAGCAGCATAAACTTGGTTGACGTTGAGTGTACTTCTGGTTAAAGTCATGGTTCCCCTACTTGCTACTATTCTCTTTGTCTAAAATAAATGACGATTATTCCCCCTCTCCATCTCCAAGTCTGGCTGACACCTATTAGTTCCTCAAACTCAGCTGAGTCACACTTGTCTTTTGTTTTTTTCTTCAAACCAGAGAAGTTTACGTTTGTCTCAGAACCTTTGTACTTGCTGTCCTTGGAACACCCAAAGCTGCATAGGGCTGGTCCTTCTGATCATTTTGCAGCTCCACTGTCACAAGAAATGACTGTTTTCCTCACCACCTCCTGTGTCACGATCCTCCTCCCAGACAATAATATTCTATCCTATTCTCTTGCTGTATTTGCTTAATAGTATTCTATCTGGAAATATTTCAGCTTATTTATGAATTTGTTTATATATTTGCTTACGTATTTCTCTGGCTCCTTCCCACCTTTAATATTGCGCTTTATAATTAAAAATGTGTTTTGGGTCTGCGTCCCATTTCTGGCACAGAGCTCCTAAAACCCTTGGAATATCCTAAGTGCTGAGAGTGCTGAAGGTATCATTCATATCAAACCCCTTTCAACCACACCTGAGTTTATGTTGATGAGGTAAATTTTGGAAAGCCCCTCCGGGTGCTGGCTGGCTGTCAGGGCAAACAACGTTGTGTTTAGAGGACTGGAACTTTCAGTCCCCCTACCCAACCTGCCTCCCAGACCCCCAGACAGGGGAGAGGGGGTGGAGATTGAATTCGATCAATCATGCCTAAGAAATGAAGCCTCCGTCAACCCCCAAAAGGACAGGGTTTGGAGAGCTTCTTGGTTGGTTGGTGAACAAGAACCCACCCAATGCTGGGAGGATGGCGCGCTCCAAACACCATGGGGACAGAAGCTCTTGTACTTGAGACACTTCTGGATCTTGCCCTGTGTATCTCTTCATTTGGCCATTGCTTTGTATCCTTAAAATCCCTTGTAATAAGCCGATAATCATCAGTCAGTAAACCGGTTTCCTGAGTTTTGTGAGTTGCTCTATTAATGAAACCCGAGCAGGTGCTGTAGGCATCTCTGACGCATCGGTGGTGGGTCAGCAGCACAGGCAGTAAGCAGGACTGGTGACTGGGATCTGAAGTGGTTTGAGAGGAGGATAGACTCCTGAAACTGAACCTTTATCCTGTCAGATCAGATGCTATCTCCAGGTAGACAGTGTCCGAATTGAGTTAAATTGCAGGATGTCTAGTGGCTGTCAAAGAACTACTTAATGTGTGGGAAACCCACATGTCTGGTGTCAGAAGTGAAGGAGAATTCGAGTACTGAGAGGAGAGGAAACACATAGGAGTGTGTTTTTCCTTAGACCACCCCACTAGAAAGAAAGCTCTACGGGAATGAGGACTTGGTTTGTCCAGTTTCCACCTGTTAACCCTGTGGGATGGGAATCTTGAGCAAGAAAGGTGCCTTTCTGAGAAAAATGCCAACACTGAGGAAATGATTCTTCAAAGTTGGAGAGCACTATGATAGTAAAGACATCAACTGACCTCTTGGAACCAGTTATCCTTGAAATAAAATCAACCTCCTAGATTTTTCATTATGTGAACGAATTGATTAAGCTTATTTATGTTGGTTTCTGTTCTTTGCAACCAAAAGAGTATTAACTGATACATCAGTAAATGGAATCTCCAATTTAAATCAAGCTGCAACCAGTTAGGGTTTAAAGGGAGTGTCTTGCCATAAAATCCCACGTCTGGTAGGAAGAGTTCTGTGATTACTCAGCCACCAAGCAGCCCCCAGACCCCCAGAAGCCACATATAGGAAGGTGACTGTAGTTCAGCTCCCCGGCTGGGGACTCTTCCACAGGGCAGACTCAGTTCCTGCCTATCTTTTAGTCCTTTGCTCCATATTCCTTGTCAATAGAATCCAGAAATTCTTTTTAATTTTATTTTATTTTTAAAATTGTTTTAGAGAGAGAGAAAGAGAGAGCATGTGAGCAGGGAGGAGAAGCAGAGAAAGAAGGAGAGAGAGATTATCTCAAGCAGGCTTCATGCCTGATGCGGGGCTCAGTGTCGTGACCCCGAGAAGATGACCTGAGCCAAAATCAAGAGTTGGACACTCAATCAACTGAGCCTTCCAGATGCCCCAGGATCCAGAAATTCTTTTTGGGAAGGCTGAAACTAAGTAATGATAATAGGATCTTCCCATCATGATTGATTTAAGAATGGGCATGTGATGCAATTCTGCCTAATGAAATATGAGAAGAAGTCTAGGGAGCCTTCTGGAAAAGTTGTCTTTGCTCTTCCAAAGGAATTTGGGGAAGGATCCCCTTTTTCCTTCTTCCAGCCTTTGGATATTGTTGGGTGAGGACATGCTTAGACCTGTTGCAACCATCTTGTGATAGGACTAAAGCCAACCAAAGCCATGGGGTTAGTGGAGCAAAACCATGGCAAGACTGGTACACAGTGGCCACATAGCTCTTGCTCCTTGTATACTACAAATGTTTTTACACGGAGCTGTGGGAACCTCTGAGACTCTCTTTCATACACCCTGACACCTGTTGTGGTGTCAGGATAGGGGTGGTCCTGTCTTCTTCCCAGGCACTTCCTCATGCAACTGTTCTAACATGTTTTCTTTCAAAAATCTATGGACCAATAGCAGACACTAATTTTTATATTTAATGTGTTCCTTCCCTCCCCTGGGATATATATAAATTCTTCTAAGAATTCTTCCTCCTTCCCCCAAAGTGTTCCTAAGGCGGGAGTGGGACAGGACTTTAGGCCCTACAGCTCAGCAATCATGTGGGGGGTGAGGGGTGGGGGGCGGGGAAGGCAATGCCAGTCTCCTCTTCCTGTGAACAACCTCAAATTTTGATTTAATCTGGGATTAATAGAGAGAGAACCACCTCTTCTAGGGGGGCAAGAAGAAATTGTCCTCTCCCTAGAATCCCGAACTCCTCTCTGGACTGATGTCTCTTGACCTCTCTCTCTTCCTACCCTCACCACTCCATCTTCTTTTCCATTATGGAGGTAGAGCAGGTTGTAGTTGATGGTAGAAAGGTTTTCTTTCACCAGTTCGACAACCCTTTGTAGGAATGAAACCGACCTCAGTACGGTTCTTTACAGTGTGAAGTATGTAGTACCTCTTTATTTCTCAGCTTTGGACCTCAGTGTTCATGCCTGAGTTCGTGCTCCAAATCTAGGGTTACACACTTGTAACCACATTGCATTACTCAGGCTATATGTGGGCTGGGCACTGTCTTAATACATTCCTTCCATACACTACTGTGAGGGAGTATGAGGGTCGAGTGTGCTTTCAGCATGTGGGGTCTTTAGTGAGGTGTCCCTGAAGGACCTGGAAACAGGGTCATCTGCTGAAGAATAACCTTTAAAAAATTGTCACACACTGAAGCAGAGATAGAAAAAGTCCTTTTAAAGAAACCACATGTTACTCAGGCAGTTAAGACTAGACTTTAACTTGATTGGTTATACTGACTTGTTTAGAGAACAGACAGGGGAAGTAGAGATGGTCAGCCATGGACTCACAAAAAAGGAGATAGATACAAACACAAGCTGTGTCCAATTAATGATGGGTCACAGAATACAAGAGATTAGGAGTGGACTTCAAATATTCTTGAGTCAATGGCAAAGCCAGTCTGTCTTAAAGTGGCATGGGTGACATTCATTGGTAGTATTATGGCCTTGGCATATCTTCACTCCTATTGTGAAGACCATCCTATTGAAAAATGGATGCATAATGTTATCTTAACCTGATGAGAAAAGAGCTTGAAAGAACGGTGTTTCTAATTTTCTTCCCAATTCCATGTTTACCGGTCAATGTTCTGAGGGTGACATGACTTCCCATGTTGGTTAACCTATAGGGTGAGTCATGTAGACTTCAAGGGTTGTGGTCCCTTTTGTACTATAAATAGTAAAGTGGCATTCTGATTTTATGCATTCTAAACTCGGTGAGTGTAGCACACCTCTCAGAGATGGACTTGTTCTTAGAAAGCTGATGAAAGAAGTCTGCGGAGCCGGTGAGCAGGCACCAAACTGTTGTGTGGTGAGAGTCCTCACGGTGGTAAATGCTGTTCTCTGAGGCCTCGGGAGAAGTTACTTAACCTTCCTTTACTCAACATCTACCACCCACTCCAGTCTACTTTCTTTGAACACAACTGTGTTTTTGTATATAGAATAGTAGAAGGAACATGGGTTTTGACATCACAAGACCTGGATTTGAATTCATCTTTTCTACTTTGTAATTGAGTAACTTGAAACAAGTTCCCTAACCTCTCTTTACCTCAGTTCCCCTAGTAGCAAAACTGGAGGGATAGTGTATAAAAGACACATACTATCATCTCTGAAAAACAGTAGATACTCAGGAAACTCTTATTATAAATGTTGACAGGTAAGAAGTAGATTAACCTCAGGAGCACACTCTGGGAAGAACATTCCATTGAACTCCTCCTCCAAGTGGTAAGGGAAACCACCATATGCTGTTCTAATAGCACTCCTTTCATCTCCTACCCCACCCTCACCTACTCTTTACCTAGTGAGATAAAGGCCAGAAACCCAGCCTTTTGCTATTTTTACTTTTCTCTTCTCCATTCTTTACACTATGAACTCTTTGAGGAAAGAGTCTTTCAATGATCTTCTCACTGTCCAGCACAAATGGGAGCCACAGATGGAAGCCCATATAAAATTTTACATTTCGGGGCACCTGGGTGGCTCAGTCGCTTAAGCATCTGCCTTTGGCTCAGGTTATGATCTTGGGGTCCTGGGATGGAGCCCCACATAGGGCTCCCTGCTCAGTGAGGAGTCTGCTTCTCCCTCTCCCTCTGCTCCTCCCCCCAACTTGTGTTCAAGCTCTCTCTCTCTGAAATGAATAAACTTAAAAAAATTTACATTTCTTAACAGCTACACTAAAACTAAAAAGAAACAGATGAAATTAATTTTAGTATTGTATTTTATTTAACCCCATATAATCAAAATATTATCATTATAACATATATCAATATAAAGATCATGAAGGTGATATTTCCTGTTTTTGTGCTAAGTCCTTAAAATGTGGTGTGTATTTTACACTTCTGTCTTATCTCCCTTTGCACTAGCCACCTTTCGAGTACTCAGGAGCCACATGTAGCTAATGCTTGTCATTGGACAGCAGGAGTCTAGCACAATTCCTGCCACAGAGTAAGTACAAAGCAAATGTTCAATGGATGAATTTATAATACTAAATGTTATTATTACGTCTTCCTGCCTCTTAATAAACTTGTTCCTTTCAAAGTAGGACAGAACAATAAACTGTATTTTGCCTTTGATGTATAGCATCTATACTGCATGACCAACATGACTTAGCATTAAATTTAGAAACTATAATAAAACATAGATCTTAATATGCACATTCTAGTAGGACATGGACTTCACTGTGCTTGTATAAAATTGTGGCTCAAAAAACTTGCAAGCCCTTTGAAAATAAGTATGTGTATATTTTGTTTTCATTTGCATGGGCCATAGCTAGTATTTTTGCAGCCTTGTATTATCTGCTATCGGATTCCACAGAATCTCAGAGGCTTGTTTTTAAAAATTCAGTTGAGATGCTCTACGTCTAATTATTAACCCATTTCATTGTTCATTGCTTAGCTTCCCAGAACCATGCTCACTTTGCTCAACTGAGATTTTCTATAATGGTAGTTGTGTGATGCACAGAGTCATCAATGGGCTCTTACCAACAGCATTCCTGGGTCTCAATGAAACAGAGGGAGAGAGATATAATGGTAGTTGTGTGATGCACAGAGTCATCAATGGGCTCTTACCAACAGCATTCCTGGGTCTCAATGAAACAGAGGGAGAGAGATACAAACAACTCTGAATCTCTCATGGTCCCCATCAAAGCTAAGTTTTATGGTTTCTCAGTCTGAGGAGGAGATGAGGTAGAGTCTAATTTAAAGCCATAATTGTCCTCCTTTGGATTCTCACAAACAGTGTTCCAGTGATGTCCTCCAGCTTGCTCCTAATTTCTGGGGGAGCTAGGCAGTTTATATTCTATGGGTTTGCTGTGCCGACGATCATGGGGCCCCTTCCTTCTTTCAACAATCTTTTATTTGTCACCTACCACATACCTAGCTCAGAAGATACAGTGGGGCCAGATGGAGCCCCTTCCCTCAGAGTGCATGAGCTAGTAAAACTCCTAGAACCAGGATCAATTTCCCTGCTCCCGCAAGGCCCCTTACAGTCCTCACTGGTGTCTCTAACCCCAAACTATCTTGTTTCCAGTTTACTTAGGAAAAATTGTCCCAATAGCAGTCTCTTTAAAAATCAAGGTAGTTTTGAATGGAGGTATTAGGTATTTACAAATCGGGTGTTTAGAATATTTACACAATTTACAAACTGAGTAACATCCTGCACTGTAATGTTGGCGCCTTTGGCCGCTCTGGAAAATAGAAACCATTGAGACTGAATTCAAATAAAGTAATCTAGAAATCTCACAGGTGAAGCCCTGTTGCTAAGCAACCTGACAGACTCGCGAGTGGGAACCAATTTGCCTCCCACACTTGACCATCTCTCCCCAGTGGTGGGACGCGGAGACCTCATTGGCTCCCGTCTCCTCTCACTAAACTCCAATTGGTGGGAGAAACTCTCACTCCGTTCCCGTTGGCTCTCGCCGTCTCTCGCCGCTCCGTAATTGGCAGGCCGGCTCTCGGGCCACCGCACGTCACTCTCTCACCCCACTTCCTCGGCCCTCCAACTTTGTCCCCGCCCCTTCCCCCGCCCTTCCAGCCACGAGGGTAAACCCTAGCAAGAGTCCGCCTCCAGTTTTCTTCGGATTGGTAGAAGCCGGACTAGGGGGCGGGCACTGCCGGGTAACTCTGCGGGCCGCGATTGGCTGCTGGAACCACTGTCCAGCCTCCCACCGACTCCCGGCTGTGCCGGAGTCGGGTGGGTGGGCAGCTATAAAGCTGGTGACGGGGGGGAGGCGCCGCGTATTGCCCCTCCGTGGCCCCGTCTCTTTCTACGGCCACCGCCTGGTCACATTTGGGTGAGTGCCCGGGCAGGGGGAGAGCTGGACTGCTGCGGCGCCGGGCGGGGTGAATACCAGGCGGAGGCGGTGTCCTTGACTAGGCCCGAAGGAGCTCCAGCTCGGTCCGGGTGGGGAGGAGGCATGGACCCAGCCGGGGAGGATGGGGGCGCCGCGAGTAGGGCCGTGCCGGGCCTCCCCTGCCAGGGGCTTGGGGCCGACTACGGCGGGTTTGACGAGGGGCTGGGGAGTCGCGGAGGGGAGAAGGCGAAAGGGCGTTGAGGGCCAGGGTTCTAAAGACACAACCAGGCGCTGGAGCTGCCGGGGACGTGGCTGTGATCCCCTTGAGGCGACCGGGGCTGGGGAGGCGCATCAGGAGGGGACGAGGAAGGAGCTAGGCTGCCAAGGCGTTCCCAGTGCTTTGGGTTAAGGGTGGGCGCCGAAGGATGGCGAAGATCACACCTAATTCGATGGAGGCTTGTAGGTTGGCAGGGGGTGTGTCCTCTTGCCGCCACATCTGGAGAGTGGCCGGGGTGGGGGAAAGGGAAGTGGGCGAGCATAACTTTTCTTCCCCAGCTCAGGTGCAAGAAAGCATCAGACCCGTGATTTAAGCTGGCCGAATACTTGGGCTGTTGACTGCTTCAGTCTGCTTGCTTCGCATCTCACAGATTCCTGCCTCCCACCTTCCCGCCTCCATATTTTTTATGCCCATATTAAAGAAAAAATGGGTTTTCTTGGTGTTCTGAAGTCCCTTACCCCTCCTTCCTGCTAAGAGCTTCAGGGTCAGCCTGACCTGATATGACGTAGTGGACAGGCCCCACAGGGCCTTCACAAACAGTGGGTTTTGGGTTAAGGCAAGTATAGGGTGTCTTTGAAAAATGTGTGTTCTTCTTTGACCAGGGGTAGAGAAAACGATTACTCTGACCTACCCTGGAGCAGGGATTTGGACAACAGGTGGTCTCTGCTTGTTATTTGCCCCGTGGCCTTGGCCTTGGCTTAGGCCATCACAGGCTTCTTTCACTGCCCACCTCTGCCACAGCTCCTTCCAGCTGCTGATGTTCTTGTCAGCCTGCTGCGGTGGGATGCTGTACTCTGGCTTCTGCTGAGTAACATTTGCTCTATCACACTGATGAATTGGAACAATGGCAGGATAAATGACAAAAGTAAGACAAATGGAAGTGTTTGTATAGTTAACAGGTTTTTTCCCTTCGGAGATGGAGTTTGGACGTCCATTGTACAGATTCTGTTAGAGGGCAGATTGAAAGTCCTTAACATGGATCTGTTCAAATAGTTCTTTGTATCTTGAGACCTCTAAGCAGTTTGTGTTCTTTCTTGGAGCAAAACTTTCTTTTTAAAATTTCAGTCATTTTTGTAAGGGTAAGGCGGCCAGGGATAGCGTATTTTATGGGAAAGAAGAAAGACTTTATTTTCTTGGTGTTTAACCTTTGTAGGTCTCTTTCTCCTAAATTTGTAGGTTTGCCCTTTATTCAGTTCTAGTTTAATCAGTAACCCCAGTTCTTAGGAAGGTGTTTCCAGTGGGGAGAAATTATGGGATATTTTGTTTGGGACCATAGAAGGCCACGTCATCTGCTGGTTATTTCAGATAACCAGCAAATAATTTATTTGTTTTCTTCTTACATATTCCTCCAGAGTGCTTTTACATCTTGTTTTTCTTAACTGTGAGATGGATCTTAAGATTTTTTTTTTTTTTTTTTAAGATTTCATTAATTTCAGAGAGAGGGAGAAAGTATGAGCAGGGTGAGGGGCAGAGAAAGAAGCAGGCTTTCTGCTGAGCAGGGAGCCCGATGTGGGGCTTGATCCAGGGACCGTGGGACCATGACCTGAGCCAAAGGCAGACGCACAACCTACTGAGCCACCCAGGCATCTCTGACTTGAAGATTTTTTGATTGAGATTTTAGATAGCTTTTCTGGAAGGAAGTGCAAAACCCTAATATTGATGTAATGTGTATTTCCTCAGTGACCTAGAATTATTTAAAACTGTAAAGCAGTGGAACTGAATGAGGGAAGATACAGTTGAGGCTCTAGTTTGAGGAATTTGATGGGCTATGCATCAGAATCTGTAGTGGAAAAGAACAGTCTTACAATTTTATGTTGGGTACTAACAAACCAAATACCATAGAAGAGTGTGATTTTTTTTTTTTTTTAAGATTTATTTTTTAAGATTTATTTCAGAGAGAGAGTGGGAGGAGGGGCAGAAGGAGAGGGAGAGAGAATCCCAAGCAGACTCCTAGCCAACCACTGAGCCCTCTGCAGGGCTTGATCTCACAACCCTGAGATCATGGCCTGAGCTGAAACCAAGAGTTGGACGCTTAACCAACTGAGCCACCCAGGCGCCCTGTGTGATATTTTTATGTCTCTCAGGATGGTGGTACAGATTCAAAAGGTTGAAAACATGTTACCCAATCTAATGGGAGGATAGTAGGACTCAAGTCTTAATAATCTAATCATTCTGAGGCTTTCGATACGTGGCGATGCTCACTTGCTGTCAATTGAGTGTGGTTAGAGCAGTTGAAGAAGAGCTAATTTTTCAGTCTTCATCTTTGCCAGTTTTGTGATTAGGGATGTGTGCATATGGGAATGATGATAAGAACAACCAAATGTCTTTATTCCATTTGGATCCCTTACATTTTTCAGTCGAAAGCCAATTTTCTTAAACACTTTCTGGGTACTCTTTGGTGCAGCGCTCATTTAAAAAGTGATAGCAGGGGCGCCTGGGTGGCTCAGTGGCTTAAAGCCTCTGCCTTCGGCTCAGGTCATGGTCTCAGGGTCCTGGGATGGAGCCCCACATTGGGCTCTCTGCTCAGCAGGGAGCCTGCTTCCTCCTCTCTCTTTCTGCCTGCCTCTCTGCCTACTTGTGATCTCTGTCAAATAAATAAATAAATAAATAAAAATCTTAAAAAATAAAAAATAAAAAGTGATAGCAAAAAGAACTTACTAACGAGGGCTGCTGACAGGTACTCAAATCTAAAAGGTTTGTCTTCTGGGATAACTCCAAATTCGGCCCCTCAGAAAATGGCAATTGAATGACCACTTCTTCAAGATCTCAAAGGGATTTCAAAAGAATCAAAATATAGCCCTTCTCCCAGCAAGAGTCTAGGAATCAAGTGTGGCTAGGAATACTGCCCCTAACTAGCTTTCCATTTTTCTAAATTGCACTGTTTTTACTTATTTATTTATGTTAAGATTTTATTTATTTATTTGTCAGAGAGAGAGAGAGAGAGCGTGCACAAGTAGGGGGAGCGGCAGGCAAAGGGAGAGGGAGAAGCAGGCTCCCTGTGGGACTCAATCCCAGAACCCTAGGATCATGACCAGAGCTTAAGGCAGACGCTGAACTGATTGAGCCATCCAGGCGTCCTGACTAGTTTCCCGTTGACAGTAGACTATGAGGACTTCGTGTGGATGACATAGATCTGCTGTAGAAGTACAGGGCCCTCATTGGAAACTTGAGGAAACCTTGGAAGAGGTAGCTTAGAACAGGGCCTTGAAACAGGAGTAGAATTTGTAAGCAGACCAGGAGCTCTGGGGAGAGGCAGGCATGTGCGTTTTTTCTGGAGAGAACTAGAGCCAAGGACGGTACAGGCATGAGCAAAGCCTTACCAGCAGTTTTGCTTGCTTGTTCCTAGGGAAGAAAGGTTGCCAGCCCTTTCTCATGAAAAAGGATGTCCTGATTTCTCTCCTGGTGCAGTGAAAAAGATGGGCAGGCAGCTGCTTCCTGTGGTCCATGTACCTACATGGCTGCTGGGCGCATTTCTCTGATGACTTGTTTGAATCAAGGCTGAGGAAGGATCCAGAAGAAGGAATTCAGAACTCTGAGCAAACCAGGAGGAAGCATCATTGCATGAACCTGGAGGCCCTAGCAGGCTCCGCAGTCTTCAGTTTTTATCTTTGCCAAGCTCAGGGCCCCTGTGCTGCAGCTCCAGGCGCTCGGACATGCCTTGTGCTAACCTGCCCAGCCGTTTGCAGTTCCCTAACTGCTTCCTGACCTGGGTGGCCGGCCTCCATCCGATGCTCTGAAAAGACCTTCTGTTAGAAATAAGCTGATGACCGGCTGGAGACTTTGGCAGAGCAATTTCAGTCAGGATAGAGAGCCCTCTTAGCATCTGCAGAACAGGAGGGAAAGCCCGGTCCCTTTCTAATGGACTGTTCCCGAGAGTGGCGCTTACCGCCTCCGTTTCCATTCCTGGTCTCCAGGCCTGTCTTTCTCCTGAGAGCTTCGGTAACACAGCAGTCCTCTGTGAACCTTGGTTTTTCTTCTGTTTCTTTCTTCTTTGCTCTAATGCCCTCCTCTCCCTTTCTCCTCCTCTTGCTTCTCCTCTCTTCCCCGTTCTGTCTTTACCCTCCTCTTCTCTCTGCCCAGCTCTCCCCACCTAAAGCTCTCTCCAGTTGAAATAATCAAAATTGAAAGAGGGAGTATTGGCAGTTCAGGAGAAATTTTATTGATGAAAGTAGTATCAAATGCATATACATACATGGTTTCAAGAAGAGCTATTACTAAGTTATTTAAGTTATTTAGTCTCAGCATGGAGGGGGAATCATGTAGTCTCCGGTTAATTCGGCAAAGGCAGATGCTAAATTTACCAATAATTAAGTAGAGAGCAAAGGTAATTATGTTTTCATTAAACATAGAAACTGCTGTCTCAAGGAACAATCCTCCAGAACAGATGGACACAAAAAAATGCTCCAGTGTCCCCTTCCCTTTTTATTTCCACATAATTTAAATGATGCTAAAGCTTAATGCTCTTTTATCGTGAAATCATGTGCTTATCTTTTTAATACAGTCACTGTAGGGAAAAATCATTTGGAAAAGGTTGGGGAGGGTGGAGGTGGATGCGTTGAAAAGTAGGAGCAGAAGATGAAGTAAACGAAGGTAATTAGATCTTGTTACAGAGATTAATATTTTGTTTAAAAAATACTAAGGACCAAGATAATGATGTATTGGTGCTTTATATTACGAAGTGTTATTCACATATTTTACCTTCTCAACCATCCGGGAGGGTAGGTATTAACTGCGTTTGATAGATGAGGAAACTGAAGCTCAGAGAGGCACACATTGCTAAAGCCACAAGCTCCTAAGGGTAGAGCAAGCTCTTTGTTTTGTTTTGTTTTAAGATTTTATTTATTTGAGAGAGCACGAGTAGGGGGGAGGGAGCAGAGGGAGAAGCAGCGGGGGCTGAGGACCCCAGGATCAATGCCCAAGCCAAAGGCAGACGCTTCACCAACTGAACCCTCAGGCGCCCCCAGAGCAAACTCTGGAATGTGGGAGTCTCATTACTCTGGAACTTGCTTGTCCAGTCCAACTTATTTATATTCCTTTCGTTCAATTCTTAATAATTCAAATTTAGTAAAGACAACTAACAGCTCTCCTGGCGTCGCATTCGGTTTCAAGCCAGAATCCGTGACAGGAGCTTCGTCTGGCAGTTCGTTACCTGGACTGAACCTACCGCTCTAACTCATGAAATAAGGGGGGGGAAGTTTTATAAGCTTTAAGTATCATTTTTCTAAGCAGAGTCAAATTCTGTTCTATGCAGTGTAATTGGACAAGGAATTGTTTAACTTACTTTGAATTGGAGTCATTATTTGAATTTGTGTGGTGATTGATGACTTTAAAAGAAGTTCTTATTTGAAATTCCTAGTGCCTGAAGGAGGAAACACAGTGACAGACCTGGAGACTGCAGTTCTTTATTCCTCACACAGGTACGGCATCCTGTCATGCTGCTAAGGAATGCCTTCCTCTCACATGGAAGGGGGAAATTTAATTTTTATCCCAGGGCCAATGGCCACTTGTGTGCCCCACACATTCTTAAAAACCTATTAACAGAGTTTTATATCTTTAAATATTAGTTAATGCCATAGTGCTTTGGGAGACTGGCCAGTTTTGTGATTATTAGACTGATGTTTGAAATCTAGAAACTAACTTTTTGACATTTTTAAAGATAAAATTTAAAAAGGAAATTTACACATTTTATTATAAATATAGAGTCCCCATTATCCTGCCTGAATTTTTTTTTTTTAATTGTGGTTTCAATCCTCTTAAAAATAGTGAAATACCTTTTTATCAGCAAAAAGTTGAAAATACATGCAGGTAATTTTTTAAACTGTCAGGTTTTTAAACTATATTTGATTTAGAAATTTTTTTGCTATTTAGTGAATGACTAGAATGCCCCATTGTGTATGGAATTCACACTGTAGTGTGAACATCTCAGATCTTCAGCTGGGCTTTTTCTTTTTCTAAGTGTATCTGGCCTACTTCAGAGAGCATTTGAGAGGACAGGGTAAGAGCATACACTTAATAGGATAGTTAAAAGTAAAAATTACAGATCAGAAACTATATCAAACTTTTTGTTGTTTGAAATGCCATGGAAACAGTTACTTCCCTGTATTAATTTTCCGTTCTTTTCCAACTTAATCTTACTCCACCTTAATTTCAACCAAAAGCCAACTATTTCAAATTGCACAGCTTTTTATCAGGAATATAATGAGGACATCTTGGCTGTCAAAACTCCTCAGAGAATGAGCAATATTCACTGAATTAGAAAATGTAAAAATTTTTCCACACCAAGCTCAGAGTCATGATTCACTTTCAACCTGTTGAGTGTGGGTTAAACTACGTTTGAAATGAAATGAATATGAAATGAAATAAGGCACTCACTTAACCTCTCAGAAGTTTAAGCATAAAAGTTATGCCTTGTTTCTTAGGTACAATAATATAAGAACTGATCAGAGCTAGTCAGATTATGGTAAATATGGATTAATTCTGGAATCAAAGCCTTGCATTGTGGCCTTTAATAAACTGTTGAGAAGATTGTATGTACATTTTATTTCCAGAAGCATTTCAGGCCGCTGGGTGAGGGACGGAAGACCACACTGTCCTCAGTGTCTTTAGAGCAGTTTGAAGAGTGGGAAGAATCCCAAGTGATAACCTGTGGGAAAGGCTGGGAAAGTGGGTAATACTACTGCCTCTGGTTTGGTGACTTAGAGGGTAGCATATGGGAGGGGTTCCTCTTTTAAGGATAAAGACTGGTCTTTGGCTTTTAAAATGAGTTGTAGAGCTCTTTCCTTTTTTTCTTTTTTATTTTATTTTGTTTTATTTTATTTTATTTTATTTTATTTTATTTATTTATTTGACAGAGAGAGAGAGATCACAAGTAGACAGAAAGGAAGGCAGAGATAGAGAAGGGAAAGCAGGCTCCCTGCTGAGCAGAGCCCAATTCGGGGCTCGATCCCAGGACCCTGAGATCATGACCTGAGCTGAAGGCAGAGGCTCAACCCACTAAGCCACCCAGGTGCCCCCTGTATAGCTCTTTTTTGTGGATTCTGCAGAGAACTTAATCTTATTTTACTGTCAACTTAGAATCTGCCTGGTAACATTTAGGAGCATACCAGAGCCATGATGACCCGTCTCTGGTCTAGTTCTCCCGACCTACTGCTTGCCTGCTCTACTCACTGGGCCTCACGTTTCACTTCAGGAAATTAGCCCAGCTTTTCCTACGTCTTTGTACCCTGCCTTTTTCGATGTTGTCCACCCTGTTGAAAATCTCCTACCACTGTTTGCTTCTGTAGAGCTTTACTGACTACTCCTTACTCATTCTGAAGATTCAGGGCAGCTCCAGTACCCAAGAAGCCTCTCTTCCCACTCCTTCCCTTGCCTCCAGGCTGGTTAGGTAGTTCTCATAGCATAATGTGATGTCTCTGTTGTTTTCCTTGGTTATTATTAGGTGTTTGTATCACCTAATAACACATGGAGATGGTGAATATTTGAAAGGGGAAAACTTATCTTCTATGAAACTTATCCCACAATGACTCTTGGAACACTGAAAAAATTGAAAAAAATAAAAATAAAGAGGAAAAAAAAACTTATCCCAAATGTTTGGCATGTAACATGTTGTCATTGTTTGAATAAATGAAAAAACATATAAATAAGATTCTTATGTTTAGAAGGAAGATTCAGTGGTATCCCTTGGGACCTTTAACTTAGATTTTGTGATTATATTTCTAGGTGCTTATTTTTTAGGTTTTAATATACTTACAACTTTTTTTTTTTAAAGATTTTATTTATTTATTTGACAGACAGAGATCACAAGTAGGCAGAGAGGCAGGCAGAGAGAGAGGGGAAGCAGGCTCCCCGCCAAGCAGAGAGCCCGATGGCGGGGCTCGATCCCAGGACCCTGGGATCATGACCTGAGCTGAAGGCAGAGGCTTTAACCCACTGAGCCACCCAGGCACCCCAATATACTTACAACTTAAAAAAAAAATTATTTGTCAGAGAGAGGGAGAGAGCACAAGCAGAGGGAGGCAGGGGGAGAAGCAGGCTCCCTGCTGAGCAAGGAGCCTGATGTGGCACTCCATCCCAGGACCCTGGGATCAGGACCTGAGCTGGAAGGCAGATGCCTAACTGAGCCACTCAGGCGTCCCAGTACACTTACACCTGATGACCTGTGGGCTAAGCATAGATGACATGATTTAAGGATACCTCTCTGCTTTTGATGTTCTCTCAAGATTTCAGTAATTAACTCACCAAGGCAGTAGTCTGTAATTTCATTATACCTAATACTATACCAGAGTTTGCAGAGTGTCAGAGGACAAATGACATAAATATAGGATTGGACTTTTCATTTTTAGGAGTCAAAGTAGTAGTTGGTAAATGCTAAAGAACATTGGTGAACCAGCAGGACCCAGGTAACTCTCATGAGCCAAGACCTTTAGGCAAATGAAGACCTGAAATTCTGCCACGTAAGGAGCCCCTTCCGATTAATGTGATGCCTAAAAAGGAAATTGAGTTGTTGAAGTTTAAATGGGGAAAAAATTCTTTCTCTAAAATGAATAGGCTGTGTCATTCTTCACACCCTGACAACTGTGTATTTCAGCTGGGCTCTGAGTAGACTGCCCATGGAAGTACTCAAGGGAGAGAGAAGATGGGAAGATGAGGCTGGCTTGTTTTTGTCAGTGGAGGCAGCAGGAAGGGCTGGGGTCGGGGGTGGGGGTAGTGAGGGATGGGGTTGGAGGGGCAGGTCCGAGCTCGAGCTCAGCAGCAGAGGTGTTGGTACTGGTAGCTCCAGCAGCTTCAGTAGGAGTGTGAGCTCGTGGGATCTAAATAACCACATTCCCCCTTGACTCCTCTGGCCCCGCCAAGTTTCTAAGCATTTCCCTATATTAAATTCTCCGCTGTTGGAAGTATCTAGAATGACTTCTCTTTTTCTGATGAATACAGTCTCTAAAGAAATTGAGATGGCTCTGATAGGTTATGTGACTTGCCCATATGCACATAGCAGTGTTCTTGAGTGGGTAGCACATTTATTTTACTGTTAGTAAATAAATCTAGACACTACTGAAAGTATTGACAGTGTGGCAGCAGTCCTTTTTTTAGTGCCCTTTTAAAAAAAGAAACAGGTGGTTTTAAGAGATATTTTCTAGATGCCACACAAATAATATGTGGATTACCAGTTTTCAAATTTGAATCAGAGTTTGGTTTTTTCCCTGATTTAGAAGCTAAGTGATACCTTGTGGTTCTATGGTCATTTATTGTCTATAGACTAGCTGTAGAAAGTATAGAATATTGGCATATGACCCTGTGATGAGTCCTGGAACTTATTTTTGCTTAAAATTTCCATCATTTGGGTTGTGGGTAGGGGACAGGGTCTTCTTTATAATAACAGGGGACTTGTGGAGATTTACTTGGTAGACTTCTACAGTGTGGCCTTTTTACTTGCTGAGATTGTGTAGATCATTAAAGAGTGACATATATTTATGATGACTGACTGACTGACTGATTTAAACTTTCTCGGATGGCCAGAAATAGATCAGGTACCTGAAGTCTGATTTGTGGGCCATATTACTAAATTGTCATTGTATTTTATCTTACAGTTTTTTACAATAGAAGAATCTTATTTGAGTTTTCTTTACCTTTAATAATCCCGTCTTAAATCTAAAGAGACCTAGGTGGGTTTTTTTGTTTGTTTGTTTGTTTGTTTGTTTTAAAGATTTTAAAGTACTCTCTCCCCCGAGTGTGGGACTTGAACTCAAAACCCTGAGGTCAAGGGTCACATGTTCCACCGGCTGAGCCAGCCAGGCACTCCTGAAGAGGTCTAGTTTTAAGTAAAGTGCAAATCTTTTTAAAAGACAATAATTTTAAGTGGTAGTATTCCATTCATACTGTAATTGCTACTTTCACATATTAAAATTGCCCCTAATACAGTCAGTGGTATTGCAATAGCATATGATGACAGATGGTAGCTACCATGAGCATAGCATAATGCAAATAAAATATGCCATACACCTGAGACTAATGTAACGTTGTATGTCAACTACACTTCGATTAAGAAAAATTATAAAATAAAATTGCCCTAAATAAAATATGCTAAACTTCAGAAACTAAATTAACATTTCAGGTGGTAGTTGAACTTCTAGTGTTGATTTCTTAAGTTTGACAATCTGGAATTTGTAACCTAAAACAGTATTTTCTTCTTTATTTCTTTCTAAAGCTCTTTCACCATGCCTGGGTCCCTTCCTTTGAATGCAGAAGCCTGCTGGCCAAAAGATGTGGGAATTGTTGCCCTTGAGATCTATTTTCCTTCTCAATATGTTGATCAAGCAGAGTTGGAAAAATACGATGGTGTAGATGCTGGAAAGTATACTATTGGCTTGGGCCAGGCCAAGATGGGCTTCTGCACAGACAGAGAAGATATCAACTCTCTTTGCCTGACTGTGGTTCAGAATCTTATGGAGAGACATAGCCTTTCATACGATTGCATTGGGCGTTTAGAAGTTGGAACAGAGACAATCATCGACAAATCAAAGTCCGTGAAGACTAATTTGATGCAGCTCTTTGAGGAGTCTGGGAACACAGATATTGAAGGAATAGATACAACGAATGCATGCTACGGAGGCACAGCTGCTGTCTTCAATGCTGTTAATTGGATTGAGTCCAGCTCTTGGGATGGTATGTTACATGTTACTCCGAAGAGACGCTCCTTGAGGTTATGTAGGCCCAAATGACCTTTTGGTGAATGCCTCACGCAGACCTACCAGTTACGCTTGTTTGAATATGGTCAGAAATATAGCTCTTTCAACTTACTGATTTATAAACTGGTTATCTTTATCACATAGGACAAAATTATAAAAATTTAGATTTTTTTATTTTGCTTTGCCAAAGAAGGGAAAGCATATTCTAGGAAAATAGAAGACTTCAGTGTATACATATGATACTTACAGTGGTGATCACCTTCTTGTGTTAACAAAAATCTTTTTCAGGACGGTATGCCCTGGTAGTTGCAGGAGATATTGCTGTGTATGCCACAGGAAATGCTAGACCTACAGGTGGAGTGGGAGCTGTTGCTCTGCTAATTGGGCCAAATGCTCCTTTAATTTTTGACCGAGGTGAGTGAGTGGGAGAGCATTTCTTCTTTTATTAGCAGTGTATGCTGAGGAGGTTGAAAATGTAAATAGAAGCTAGTACTTACTAAGTGTTTGTTAAATGCAGGTACTGCCTGCTCAGTGCTTTATATGTGTTAGCATAGTTGGTCTTTATAGCAATTTTATGAGGTACATAATGTCATTCTCATTTTACAGAGCAGTAAAATGGGTTTGAGTAATAAAGAGTAACTTGCCCACAGTCACTCATTAGTGACAAGTTTACTTTGTTTTCAGTTCAGTAGAGCCCTTGTGATCTCTCAGTTGGAGATAGGAGACTTACATAAAATGTTGTATATCAAAGGAATCTTAGGCCTGTCTGTGGATACTGTTATGTTTCATTTCAATTACATGTCAGTTTCACCTTGTGATTTCCATGCTGCAAGTGGCAAGAGTTGACTAGACAGTTTATGAAGGTCCCCAGATAATGCATTCTGCTGACTACCATACAGTCATCAAGGAGCAGAAGAAATACATGTCATCTTCCTTTTTTGTTCTAATAGGACTTCGTGGGACACATATGCAACACGCCTATGATTTTTACAAACCTGATATGCTTTCGGAATATCCTATAGTGGATGGGAAACTCTCCATACAGTGCTACCTCAGTGCACTAGACCGCTGCTATTCCGTCTACCGTAAAAAGATCCGTGCCCAGTGGCAGAAGGGTGGGTTTCATCCATGTGCCTTGGTTTGGGTGTCTGTTGAGGGCAGTGTGGTGGGCTGTCTTCAGTGAGATGCTGCTTTGTGGGCATCTTCATTAGTGTCCTCGAACTATTTCTTCCTCACCCACCAGATTGCGTTTCCCCACAGATTCGGGGCATGTGTAATTTAGGGATACAGGAAGCTTTGGAAATGAAGTCTATCTATGTAAAAACGCTTATTTAAACCTACCCTGGTTAAAAAAAATAATCAAAACTAGGGTAAAAGTAAGAAACTTGAATTTTTTTCATCTTTTGAGAGAGGAACTTTTACAAGGCTTTAGTTTGCAGCTGTGATCCAGAGCTGACCCTAGTGAAAATAAATTACTGAAGTGACCCCCTTTCTCCCACAGGCTGTTCGCAGTTGACCTGTGAATTCATACTTACTTTTCCAGTGTGCCCATTAATCTCTGTCTTTAATCCTGGAAAATTTTTTGAGATACTCAAAAGGACAGCATTTGAATTAGTGCCATTAAAACACACAGTATCATATAAATTAGAATTTTTTTTGTTGTTGTTAAAGATTTTATTTATTTATTTGACAGAGAGATCACAAGTAAGCAGAGAGGCAGGCAAAGGGTTGGGGGTGGGTAGCAGGCTCCCTGCTGAGCAGAGATCCCGATGCGGGGCTCACGGGGCTCGATCCCAGGTCCCTAAGTCCATCACCTGAGCCGAAGGCAGAGGCTTAACCCACTGAACCACCCAGGCACCCCAGTTAGGCTTTTTCCATAGACGAACTTTGCTTTATAGAGGTTGTAGGAGAGAGTTAAAAGTATTGAATAATGTAATAAGATTCATAGTGGCCCTGGAGAAGCATTGTTGCCGTGTGTAAAGTGTCATACTGTTTGTCAGTATTGAACAGGACAGTGATTTTTCTAACGTCATTAGGCCCCACAGTGAGAAGTACACTCTACCTTGTCTGTGCGTGCTAAACTCACCCCCAAAATCATGAAATTACTTATAATGCCACAAGTTATGCAGTTCGCTATTTTCTATCCTATTCTATTTCATTTAAAAAAATACCCTAAAGTTTAAAAAAAAACCATATCTGGCCCCAACCCACTAAATTAATTACAGACTCTTAAGACTGAAGTTTGAAAGCAGTGATGTGGGGGGGATGTTGTTCTATCCCTGGATGTCTTTTTGATACGCATTTTAAGTCTTAGAGATATTTCATTATACAGTAAATTTTTGGTTGCTATTTAAAGTCAGAAGAACATCCTAGCCTCGTTCTAAAATCAGACTGCAAAAGTTAGTGTTTTAAATGAATTTCATAATTTCTTTGGGTTTCTTTTTCAGAGGGAAATGATAAAGATTTTACCTTGAATGATTTTGGTTTCATGATCTTCCACTCCCCCTACTGTAAGCTGGTTCAGAAATCTCTAGCTCGGATGTTGCTGAATGACTTCCTTAATGACCAGAACAGAGATAAAAATAGTATCTATGGTGGCCTGGAAGCCTTTGGGTAAGAGAAGTTTATTGGGATTTTTTTTTTTTTCCTTCTGTGTGTGAGTATTTTATCTCTCTGTTAAACCATTCTTTTTTATAGATGTGAACATTTTAAAGTTAAAAGGATCTTAAAAGCCATCTAGTCTAAGCCCTTTATGTCATCAGTGAAGAAACTGAGTCCCAGAGAGGATCCCCATGAATTCTTTAGTCATCTCTACTCATATTTTCTGATTTCCTCCTGTTAGATCTATTCCTGTTGTCACCATGATAGCAGAGCCTCATGAGTCCCTGTGTTTACTATGACAGCCTCTGAAATCTCTCCCTGCCTCTGTAGCCCCTGTGCCCATCCTGTAGCCACCAAGCTCAAGTCCTCTTTCCTGCTCCTTCTACATTTCCCCGCGTGTAAGGCTCCCTAACACACTAGGCCTGTTAAACTCATTCTGTCCCTTCTACATTTAGTAAAATTCTTCTCAACTTTTTAAGACTTGGCTCCTGCAACATCCTGACTTTTGTAACTAAATAGAAATGATGACGGACTTGAAGTAGTAGTGTATGTTCTGTTGGATGATGACAGAGCTTTCGTGAGTTTATTGACCCATGAGAATTAAGTTGTCTTAACCTGATGATAAAAAGCTTTGACAAAAAGGACCATATGTGTGCAACTGTTACATCTTCCATGGCAATTAGCATGTTGCTGCTTGGCTTTTAATAAATAGGGAAACCAGATTGTACGCACAGATTAGAATATTAGTGACATTAAGTAATATAATAAAAACGGTCTTTGAACATTGTAAGATGGTCTTTTTTCTAAATCTTTCAGGGATGTTAAATTAGAAGATACCTACTTTGATAGAGATGTGGAAAAAGCATTTATGAAAGCTAGTTCCGAACTCTTTAATCAGAAAACAAAGGCATCTTTGCTTGTGTCAAATCAGAATGGAAATATGTACACTTCGTCCGTGTATGGCTCCCTTGCTTCTGTCCTAGCGCAGTAAGTACCTAGTTCTGCTGCCTAACTCCTCTCATTTGGGGCTCCTAGATTTTGAACACCAAGCCTGGTGGCCTGCATGTTGGTGGCAGGTCACAGGGTGACATTTTCTTTCCAGGTTCTCTAGCCTACCGTCCGTTGGCTTAAAGGATGAGTGGGACGAGGCTATAGTTACTTCTGAGCTCTAACGTTCATACTGGCCCTCCTGGCTGCCCTCTGCGGTCGTCTCATTCTTGACCTGCACTTGAGCTTCAGTCCCTAGTTGACAAAGCCACTTATTCTGTGGCGCAGTAACTCTCATAAGCCCCATCATGCCCAAAGAGACAGAAGCTCTTGTTTTCAGTCTGCATATGCAAAGCTTTAGGTCAGCTTCCTCAGGCTATGGGATGAATTTCTACTCCCAGCTTCTGTCTTCCCACACATTATAGTTTTGGATCAGTGAGACTTTTTATTGTTTTTTACTTTTATTTATTTATTTGTAAAATTTAATTATTTATCAGAGAGAGAGTGGGCTCCAGCTGGGGGAGGGGCAGGCTCCCCACTGAACAGGGAGCCCCACACGGGGCTCGATCCCAGGACCCTGAGATCATGACCTGGGCTGAAGGCAGCCACTTTACCAACTAAGCGACCCAGGCGCCCCTCGGTGAGACTTTTCAATAGCTTTTCTTCCCCCTACACAGGTACTCGCCTCAGCAGCTGGCCGGAAAGAGGATTGGTGTGTTCTCTTATGGTTCTGGTTTGGCCGCCACCCTGTACTCCCTTAAAGTGACGCAAGATGCCACACCAGGTAAACGCCCACGCTGCCCGCGCGGCGTGTCAGGAGCCTGCTGTGCTAGGGGCTGAGGCTGATGCCGCGGGCTTCTCGGGGGTGCTGGAACCTGTTCTGCAGAGTGTTCCTTTTGTGTCTTCTTCACTTTCACCACAGCCAGATTTTTACTCTCTGAGAATCTGCCGTGACTGAGTAAATGGCAGGGTTATGTCTGCGTCAGGATCTCTTCTTTCCTTTTTTCCAAGTCAGAAAAGAAGTGTAGAGTGAGCTTAAAAAATCTTTGTATGGCATTGTGTTCAACTTCATCAAGTCACTTTAATTTTTATCTTTTCTCTCATTCGTAAAGCATTGATAAGCAGGGAGGCGATGCGGGCAGGGAAAGGGGCCGCGTCCGTACAGTGCAGGCTGCTGCTGGGCCTCGTCACGTGGCTGAGGAGCACCAGAGCTTTCCCTGTGGGTCTGCTTTTGTGCAACATACCTCATTTTTATGCATTTATGGTCCTGGCTGATATTCCTGAGCAGGAAGGAGCAGAAACATGGAGAAAAACTGATGGAAGACTTGGCATTACTCAAATACTGGGTCATGGATTGACCACGGACAAGTTATTTGTAGTTTCAAATCCCATGTTTCCTCATTTGCTAATGGCTGGTACTGAGCAAATGTCTAGTCAGAGATCATAGGAAGCTGTTCAAACAGATACCATGTTTTCTCTTAGCTAAGCAGTATCCGGTAGTTCTAGAAGAAATGGAGACTTGTTTTCCTTTCGGCAGCATCTTGTTCCTGTTTCAGGGCGTGCTGCTTTTGTCTTTTTGTCTTTTTTTTTTTTTTCCCCCAAGATTTTGTTTATCGGAGGCATCTGGGTGCCTCATTTGTTAAGCGTCTGCCTTTAGCTCAGGTCATGATCCTAGAGTCCTGGAATCAAGCCCCACATCAGGCTCCCGGCTCAGCAGGAAGCCTGCTTCTCCCACTCCCCCTGCCTTGTGTTCTCTCTCTGTGTCAAATAAATTTTAAAAATCTTTAAAAAAAAATAAGATTTTATTTATCCATTTGACAGAGAGACAGACACAGCGAGAGAGGGAACACAGGCAGGGCAAGTGGGAGAGGGAGAAGCAGGCTTCCTGCCGAACAGGGAGCCTGATGCAGGGCTCGATCCCAGGACTCTGGGATCTTGACCTGAGCTGAAGGCAGAGGCTTAACGACTGAGCCACCCAGGCGCCCCTTTCTTTTTTTCTTTTAGGGAGAGCCTGAGGGGTGTGGGGAGGGACAGAGAGAGGAGGGAGAATCTGAAGTAGGATCCACACCCAGCGCAGAGCCTGATGCAGGACTCAATTTCACTACCCTGAGATCATGACCTGAACCTAAGTTAGGGTCAGTTCATGATCTCATGACACTTAACTGGGCCACCCAGGTGCCCCTACTGTCATCTTTTAATATTGGGATTTACTGTTTCAGGGTCTGCTCTTGATAAAATAACAGCAAGTTTGTGTGATCTTAAATCAAGACTTGACTCAAGAACTTGCGTGGCACCAGATGTCTTTGCTGAAAATATGAAGCTCAGAGAGGACACTCATCACTTGGGTAAAAATATTAAATTGTGTTTGAACATCTAGGTACACACCCAGAAGCCTACCGAGGGGCACTAATAACCTGAAACACGTTACGTAAAGATAAGGGTGTCCAGGCCTTATTCAGTACTAACCCGATATCAGTGAGAATTGTGGGGAAATGGGCAACTTACGATCTCTGGTTTTACCGGCGAACTTGTAAATCATAACTAATGTTTCATGTCCTTTGCCTTTCCTTTAGTGAACTATATTCCCCAGAGTTCCGTAGATTCCCTCTTCGAAGGAACATGGTACCTCGTCAGAGTGGACGAGAAGTACAGGAGGACCTACGCCCGGCGCCCGGCCCCCAGTGAGGACACCCTGGGCGAGGGGGTAGGACTTGTCCACTCGAGCACAGCCACGGAGGTGGGTAAAGCTCGTAGTGTTTGCTCTCAGCCTCTGACAGGGTGAGAAGTTTCCATCCCCAGGTCTCAGGGCTCAGGGGACCTGCGACTGAGCCACGTAAAGGAATGTGGATAAAGCAGAGTCCCTCAGAGCAAGGGCTCCGGCACTGGATTCCCACTGTGCCATTTGCTAATTGTATACAGTGCTTGGTGCTTAAATTACTAGCATTTTTAAAAGGTGGGGTTTATCTGCTCAGCACAGAGTGGATCAGTGCATCATCTTGCTTCTTGCTCTTACACCAATTAGGCGGCTAGTCAGCCACCAGAGTCAGAGTGGGGAAGGCCAGAGTTTCAGTTGGAATCCGTGCGTACTGTGTATGGTGGCTCGCGGTGGCCGCCTTCTCTCCCGTGTTGTGTGTGTGTGTGTAACTTCACTATAAAGAACAGCTAGTTAGTTCCTTCCATGGAAAGTTCTAGAGAATGTACATTTAACATAAACCTCTCCACAATTGTCCTTTCTCAGTTTTCTTTTTACTAGAACTCAGCACCATGACTCTTTAAAACAGAAACAAAAGAAAAACGCCTTTTTTCCCTTTGATTTTAGCATATTCCAAGTCCTGCCAAGAAAGTGCCGAGACTCCCTGCAGCAGCCGCAGAGGCCGAAGCAGCGGTCATTAGTAACGGGGAGCACTGAGACACTGCTCTGAGCTCGAAGACTGCGGGGCGGGGGGGGGTGGTGGATGGGAACAGTTCTGGGAACGTGGGATGTCTGGGGACAATTTTAAAGGATTACATGTTGCGTAACTTTTTATGTGACTGACATGGAGCCTGGAGAACTGTCGTGTTCTTGGGAGAGTCTTTTTGCTCAGTCCGCTGCCATGCTTCTGCTTGTGGTCTAGCCAGTGCTCGGTGTCCGGGAACGGTTAAGGGCTCTGGAAACATACCTCTCTGGCCATTTGTGTGCATGAAGCTTAATTTTTCAGTGTGGTGTGGTGAATCGTGTGCTTCAGGCGGGGAAAGCAGAGGTACTGGTCTCCAATTTTAATTTTTTTAAACATAAGAATTTTGTACTTTGAACAAACAAGCTTACTGAAAGCTTACTGAAAGTACCTGCGGTTTTTGAAAAGAACTTTCTAGTTTCAGGAATGTAGTCTTCAAATGTGTTATGCACAAACCCTGCTTAAAAATGGCAAGACGCACATGCTGTTTTTCTGTAATTTAGAAACCCTAAAGAGGAAGAAGGGGTGGGATGGTAACACTGGGTCTGGAAACTGAAATGCCACTACAAATCCGGGCCAGCGGTGACGAGTTCTTGCAATGACCTCTGTGAACAGAGAGACGCTGGCATCGAGCAGACGTCTGCTCAGACCATGAGGCACATTGGGAAGCTCCGGATGTCGCTCTGGTCTGCTTCGGAATCCCTGGTCCAAGGTGGAGATGTCAGTGGAGCCGTGTATGAGGAAGTTGTTACAATCCTTCTTTGCACCTTATTTTGAAGAATAAATAAGGCATTTTTCTGGCTGCCTTTTGAAAATTTTAAAACAAAATGGAAGGATGGGGCGCAGGGCATCGTTAGGTTACCTCTGATGCTTTAGTGTTACGCATTCGACTTACAGACTGACAGCCGAAATTCATGGTGTAAGTATTCTCTTTCCTTGAGTATCTTTTCAGTGAACATTAAAAAGTACAACCCAAGTTTTGTATGACCAGCCAAAAAAAGTATTCCATTTCAAGGTCTGGAAGTAGGATTTATAAAGCATTTTTTCAGACTTTCACCTTAAAAAAAAACAAAACAAAACAACAAAAAACTATCACATGGGATGAATAAGCAGACTGGTTAGACAGTTTTGTAGATCTTCTTGGTGCTGAACTATGACATGAGCCTTATAGATTGTAAAATAGAGATAGTTGGAACTAATGTACAGAACTAAATTTTTTAAACTTTATTTGCTGTTAAATTCTGTGAAGTTTCAGTTATCTAAAATAAACTTAACACGAATACGAACTGTAATGTTCAGATTGCAAGTAATACGTAATGTAGTGTTTGTAAAATACTCTTGTCTAATATTAACTAGTGGTATTTTGATTTGTACAGTCATAATTTGTTAAAATGACTTCATTTTAACATCCACTGATGTAGATTAATAATGTAAGTTCACATTTAAAGATTAATGGGGAAATGGTGCATGTAATACTTTCACAAGTATTGGGAGTTTGGTATGTTTTGAAAAGAGTAATTTAACTTTTGGGTGTCAGGAAATGGGTTTTTCTCAAAGTCCATTGCCGGCAATGGGCAAACCTAGTAATATTGGCACAGAGCGTTAACTGTACACCTTATTAACAGTGAGGTGAATAACTTTGAATAAAGTTTTAGAGAAATATTTCAGATATTTGTGTGTTCTTTTTCCCTCCTCAACTAACAGTTTAGGCAAGAAATCAGCTAATAGGCTATTTTGTAAATATGGGTGTTTGTTTCATTTCTATTCATTCATTCACCCATTTATCTTTTTTTGTGTGTAAGATTTTATTTCTTTGACAGAGCACAAGCAGGGGAAGTGGGAGAGGGAGAAGCCTGCTCTACGCTGAGCAGGTGGGCTCTGTCCCAGGACCCTGGGATCAGGACCTGAGCTGAAGGCAGCCGCTTAACTGACTGAGCCACCCGGACACCCGTATTCACTCATCATTCAGCAAACATTTGAAAACCTGATATAAGCAAGGCACTCTGGATTAAAAGAATTTTAAGACATATGGTTTTGCCTTCAAGGAGCTATTCATCTAGTATAGAAGAATTTATACCGAGAATTTATTATTCTTACACTTCAGACACAGACATTAGCTCCCAAATCAGGTAGTAAACATGTATAAACTTTGCCATAGGGGTACCTGGGTGGCTCAGTGGGTTGAGCCTCTGCCTTCAGCTCAGGTCATGATCTCGGGGTCCTGGGATCGAGTCCCACATCGGGCTCTCTGCTTGGCGGGGAGCCTGCTTCCTCCTCTCTCTCTGCCTGCCTCTCTGCCTTTTGTGCTCTCTCTCTGTCAAATAAATAAATAAAATGTTTTAAAAAAAGAAAAAAATAAATAAAAATAAACTTTGCCATAAATATTTATGAAGAGAATTACTATGTTTTCCTAAAAGCAACCTAAGATTAAGAGTTACCAATTAAAGATTAAAAGCAAATCTAAGAGTCCATATAGAATGGCCTGTTATCAGCAAGAGCCTCCAACCTAAGAGCCACATGTTTTAAGATTGATTTATTTGAAAGAGAGAATGAGCATGAGCAGGGGAGAGAGAGAGGGAGACTCTCAAGCAGAACCCAACCGAGCTTGGAGCCTGACCGGGGCTCGATCCCATGACCGCATGAGATGTTGACCTGAGTCAAAATCAAGAGTTGGACACTCGTACCCAGCCGAGCCACCTGGGTGCCCTTAAGAGCCCCATGTTGCTGGTGCTCCCAGGGGTTTTAGAGGTTTTGCAGTGGTGGTAAAACTGGACTAATCACCTCTAAGAGCCCTATCCACTCTCAGGATTGTATGAATTAGGAATTAACCCTTATTATCTTCTAGCCCTGTTCGCTCATATCATCATGTCATGTGTAGATTCAATACTTAGTGATAATTTATTTTCTGTCCCTCTGGGTCATTTAGAAAATGGGCTAGTGTTCTTTCTGTAAGGTCATTTTTGCAAATTCTTCCATCCTAATTAATGCTTGTTGGAATTTATGCTCTATTTGGGCACTTAATTTTTTTTGAACATTTTGGCTTTTGTTTTTATGAATACTAATGAGTAAGTTTAAGATTCACAGGAGATAAAACTCACACAGCTGCAAACAGCTACTTTTGATACTCCTGTGACTCAATGGAAACACTTCATGTCATGTCTCCTTGAAATGTCGTGAGAGAAACACTGAAGGGGTCAGTAAAGCACGGAACGTAATAAGATCTTTAAATAATTTAGAGCTAGGTAATCTTGACATAAAAATGAACACTTTCTTTAAAATTTCTAGCCACTACTTTTTTTTTTATTATTACTATGTTCAATTAGCCAACTTAGAGTACATCATCAGCTGAATGGGAAGAAATCTAGCAACTACTTTTAGTTAAACCCTGAGTTCTTCATTTTTTTCCCCTGATTGTTGGTCAAAGTAAATAGTTGACCTATGATTCCTCTCCCCCACAAAAAATTATTATAAAGGTAGTAATTTGATGCTGAAAATTATGGATACCAATCCTCAGGAAGTTTATAGATCATCAGGGCTTCAGCTTTTAATAAGAAACAAGTTTTCATTTTAAATATTTAGAAATAAAAAAGAATTCATCTTTGTCCTAGTTCATCATTGCATCTGCATCTATAGTTAAAAAGAGAATAAAAGTTTTGTTAGACTAATTTTGCAAAAGCGTCCCCGTGCCTCCTTGCCTTCCAGATGCTGTTAAACTAGCACTTCCAACCCATCTTAGCAAACTTTGTTGAACTTTGGGGCCTCATCTCGAGACTTGCTTCCTCCTTGAAGGCTGACTGGACCGCCTTACTCTGCAGTGAGCACATTTCACTCTGTGTGTCACGTTTATTATTCAAATAGGCTTGCAACCTCCTAGGGGATCTGTTCCCTGCCTACTTCAAGTCAGTACCACACTCACCAAGGTTTACATCTACCTGTTTTCATCTATCCTGTCTTCTCCATTCCTTACATGTGCCCAGTTCATTCGTCCAGCCTTAGAGCCTTTGGTTTATGTATCCAAACCCCTAGGCCCCAAATCAGATGCTCTCTGGCCTGCCCTCAGCTCCAGCCACAGGTGTGGCAACTGTTTCCATTCAGTCTTCAACCAGGATCTCAGAGAATACCCAGCACCTTCCTTTGGATTCCTGCTATGTACCTTTCGCTGTACCTTCACTGCGAGACTCCCACAGAACTCACTTGGTATAATTTTCACAGCCTGGAAGTACAGTTCCCATGGAACCACCCTTAACCAATGGTGGACATTTGGCTGGCGGATAAGTGTTTCCTCCTTTCATCCCTTAGGTAGACAGTTCTGAGAAGCATTCCAGAAGGTTCCTCTTGGAAATCCTACAGAATCGACTACCAGTTGCCCATGGCCAATTTGGCAGTGCGTCCCTGCATTGGCTTCCCTCTTTTCTGTGTAACTCCTGCACACCTTTTGCATCCTGGGCTCGTTTCCCAAATACGTGAGTTGCATGTAAGCTTTTGTATCGGGCTTTTTTTATAATCCAGGCAAAGACAATCGGTACCCAGAACATCTCTGTTCTGGATCTGGATCCTCTGTTCGAGGATCTCGAGTGCAGATCCTCGGGATAGGTTGGAGCTGGTTTACTCACCTGTCAAGGCAATCAGCGCCACTGCCATCTGTAGTCGGCAGAATGTTGTAGCCATTCGACACCAGCTCCCCCCGCCCCCAGCCCCGCCATCCCCGAAGATGACTACCTCTGGAACTTGTGACTATGTTACCTTACTTGGTAAAAGCAAATGTGATGAAGGTTAAGGATCTTGAGATGGGACAATTATGCTCCATTGTCTGGCTAGGCCCACCCTAAGCATGTAGGTCCTTAAGAGCAGAGAACTTTTCTGGGCTGTGATCAGAGGGAGATGTGAGTACAGACCGAGGGCCAAAGAGATGCAACACTGCTGGCTTTGCAGAAGGAGGAGGGCGACCATGAGCCAAGGAACGTGGGCAGCCTCTAGAAGCACACACAGCGAGCAAATGGATTCTTCTCTAGATCCTGCAAAAAGGAACCCAGCCCCGATGCCACCTTGGTGTTAGCGCCAGGGAGACCTGATATGGACTTGTTTCTACCTCAGAACTGTCAGTCATTCGCGTTGCTTAAGCAGCGACACTCGTAGTAATTTGTTAACAACAGGACATAAGGGGCTGTTGCTGAGCAGACGCTGACCAGCCCTGGCATGTGGGAACAGCACGATGGCCACCCAGACTCCTGTCTCGGTGCGGGTGGATGAGGGCTGGTGGGCTTTCCCAGCACCCGTGGCGCTTGACCAGCAGGGGCCTGTGAGAAAGACTGTGCGCTTGGCTAGTTTTTATTAACTGCTCGGGAAGCCTGGGGTAAAAATACAGGCCTAGGTCAGCCCCCTCCCACCTCCAGGCCCACTGGGACCGGGGATGAGGAGAGCCTGACCTCCCGAAGCCCAGGGAAAAGTACCGGAAAGAGGCCTGGGGTCTAATCAGGCGGTTGGCTGAGCTGCAGATGGGATGAAACACTGTCCTGACAGTTATCAAAGTCAGAGCCTGAATAGGAACAGATTGGGACACTGGGGCCTAACTTAGGAACAACAGTGTAGATGTACCCGAACACACTGATGTGTTCAGGTGTTCAGACGTGTAAGGCCCCTAACGTGGGGCTGGCAGGAGCAGCTGCCACTATCTCGCACTGTACTTACATGGTTTCTCGTCAGTGCCTTTGTCCAGCCCTGGAACATCCTGCACAGGGGAGCAAGGGCCCAGCCCGTCCCATTGCTCGCTCTTTCCTCCACACCTGGAAGAGTGCCTGGTTAGTGCCTAGGAGGCACTGGTTAAGTATTTCTTGATTACACAAATGAATGACTGCTCGAGGTTAAGAACAAGAGAGCAAATCTAGACTTTGTTGGAAGGGGGGGAAATGCATATTTTAAATTTAAATTTATTTAAAAATTACAAAAATGTCTCCACCCAAGTTGTCCATGAAAAAATTTAAAAGCAGCAACAATGCTCTTGGATAATGACCAGCAGTTTAACGCAATTTATAAAATTGAACAAAACTTAGATGTGTGTCTTATGCCTCTATAGACACGGGACCCTTTCTTTAGGTCCCTTTCTTTAGGGTCCGGCAGCAGCATTATCGGGACGCTTTCCAAAGCCTTCTTCCTTTGGACTCTGTGCAGGACGATCCGGTAGACGCCCGTGATGGAGCTCCGGGCGTCTCTCCCTTGGTTGTTGCGGATGTGCTCTTCCGTAATACCCAAATGTTCTAGAGCGCTTTTGACCTCATTTTCTTCTTCTTTGAGGGTGCCGGTTTCAGACAGATGTTTGGGGTCCAGCTGGAAAGGTTCCAGAGGGGTGGGGTACGGCACCCCCTGCATCCACTCGTTGCTCATGATGGAGTCGAGGCCGTGCCTGTCGGCGGGCACGGGCTGGAGGACCCCGCGGATGAGGCGGAGGCAGGGCGCGGACACGTGCGGGGGCACACTGTACGCGCCCTCCAGGATGCTCTTCTTCAGCTTGGCCACGGTCTCTGCCCGGAAGGGCATGGTGCCGGTCACCATGAAGTACAGCAGCACCCCCAGCGCCCAGATGTCCACATAAACGCCCACGTAATGCTCGTCCCGGAAAAGCTCGGGCGCGGCGTAGGGGGGCGACCCGCAGAAGGTGTTGAGCATTTCGCCTTTTTTACTTACGGTGCTGAATCCAAAGTCACCCACCTTCACGCAGGTATTATTGGCATAAAATACGTTTTCTGCCTTCAGGTCTCTATGAATAATTTGGTTCTCGTGCTGTGGAAGAAGACATGGGGAGAAGTCATCGTTTTCAAGGTAGAATACCAACACGAAAATAATAAAGGCGTCAGTTGCTCTGATGTTTCACTGTTGTGAAGTGATGATGGGGTAATAACAGCAGTTCCACGGATGTCAACTTAACTCAGACCTGTGAAATCCCCCACCCCCCACCCGCCTGCCCTGTCCTGACGCTTAGCAAACATGACACCCCCTCGAACACACCAAAGCTTCTGTTCTTCCATGGGACAATGGCAGGAGTCTGTCCCACACATGGGACTTGGGAATTAGTGCCAGAAATGAGGCCTGGATCTTTCAAAACTGCATGTTCTGAAACACAGTGAAACTAATCATTCCTATTTGAGGCCATAAATTTTTTTTTTTTCCTGGCTGAGCCGTCTCTTGACGAGGGCCAACACCAAGACGGTTCAGAACCCTTCCCCAACTTTTCAACCATGCATCTTTGTGG
The DNA here is from genome assembly GCF_002288905.1 of Enhydra lutris kenyoni. Taxonomy (NCBI): domain Eukaryota; kingdom Metazoa; phylum Chordata; class Mammalia; order Carnivora; family Mustelidae; genus Enhydra; species Enhydra lutris. Next base: position 44,732,892 of record NW_019154089.1, read on the forward strand.
GGGGTCGGGGGGGGCTCCTTTGTCTTTATAGAATTCAGTAGAAAGAAAGAAAGGCTATATTTGGCAAGGTTCTAGCAGCAGGTCCCGCTGTGGGTGGCAAGCACATGCCCCACCCCCACTCTCATGTTCTGGATCCAGACAGACAACCTTGGGACCCCTGACATCCTTAGTCCCCAGGGCTCTTGGGAGTTGGTTTAATGTTACTTTGCTGGGCTTCCTGGGGTAAGAATCCAGGCTTTGGAGCCTGGTGGCTTGGTTAATTCTGGGTTCAACAATACAGGCTGTGTAATATGTTTTTTTCTCTGTAAAGTGAGACAGCGACAGCCACCTGCACGAGTGCTGCATCTGAGGTGCTCAGCAAGGTCCTGGCACGGGGTCAACACACTCAGCGGAACCCGGATCTACATCCATGATCCTCCCTTCCTCTCTTCAGAAACCAGGCAGCTGGGAGAAATGTCAGGGCACAGAGCTACAGGGGACTCAGCCTGATTCTCTTTAGCTCTCCCACCCAATTTCCTTTCTATGGAGGATGTAGAAGACTCTTCCCATCTGTTCTGTTGTTTGATGTGTGTCCTGCCCACTCCCTGGGCCTGGGAAATTTCACGGCAGCACAGGGCCACTCGAATGCCACCCGTGGCACTGCGAGTCTGAAACACCCACCGCCATTACAGTCGGGCTCTTCTCTCTTGCTCGTTTTTTCCCCTCCCCTTCTCTCTCCTGATGCCTGTCTTGGGGCTCCAGGTCACTAATTTCCCTCTAGTGATTGGTTCAGGAAGTCTCTGGTCCCAGCCTCACCCCACGGAGCCCAGTCAGAGGAATGAACTCGAAACAGGTTCTCAGCTCACACAGTCCCCAGACAAGTGTTTCTTTTCTACCATCTGGGTAAAGAGGACAGCTCAGACTTGTGGACTAACGGAGCCATGGAGGTGGTGGTCAGGCCCGTGCCTCAAGCTCCTCTGTGTGCGCACAATACGGCCAATGGTGGAGAGGGCAAGTGAGAACCAGCTCTTGGAGGAGCTGGGAGGTGTGGTTTAGGAGTCCAGATTTACCTAAAGAAATAATCAGGGAACTAAGGTAAGAATAGTATCACCAAATGTTAATTGGAAGAGCATGGAGGCAGCCAGAGCTGGAGGAACTCACCAAAGGCAGGAAGGATCTGCATGAGCTGATGTGAGATTGAAGAATATTCCAGAGAGAGGGAAAGCTGAGCAGAGACATGAAGGGTGGATGGGATTTGGAATGTGACATGGTTAGAGGGGACAGAGCATCCTACACACCCACAGACATGAAGACAGGGCCAAGCAGCAGAGAGGAGCTGGCTCTCTGGTAGTGGAGTACAGGTGAGAAATGGCGGTGGCCAGGGCCTGATGAGAGTCATCTCGTTCCTGGAAGCGACTCCTGCCAACTGCCCCAAAAGCCAGGAGGCTGCCGTGTAACTGGAGATCCCTGGGTGTTGCTTCAAAGGCGAGTGTGATCTCATCCAGACTTTGGACTCTTACAGATGGGACACCTGCCAGCTCTCCTGGGACTAAAGCCTCCCGGAGGCCCGGCTGGTGGTGAACCAAAGCCCATGCTCCACTGCGGGGAGTGTGGGAGCAAGACTCCTCTCCTCACCCCCACTCACCATGTGCTTCACGGCAGACACAATCTGGGAGAAGATGAGCTTGCTTTCCGGCTCTGAGAGCTTCCCTTCGGTGCTAATTTTTCCAAAGAGTTCCCCACCCCCTGCATATTCCATGACCAAGTGGAGCTTGGACAGGGTCTCCACCACTTCGTACAGACGGATGATGTTGGGATGGTGCAGTTTTTCCATGCTGGAAATTTCACGGGATAGTAGCCTTTGGGTTTTCTGGTCTAGCTTGGTCTTGTCCAGGATCTTAATGGCCACCTTTTCTAGGAGGAAAAAAAAAAAAAGTCAAAGGATGTGCCAGGGTTCATAGGCGCATAGAGATTTTTTGAACAGGGAGGGAGCTAGATTGGCCCCTTTATTTCACTAGACACGGAGGGTGAACGGCTGTTCCCAAGCTCACAGAGCTCTTCAGTGGTGATGACAGCTGTTCTCAAGTTGACATCAGTCCTCGTCCCTTGGGTCAGGGTGAGTCTTCCACACACAGATTTTGATGCCAACTTCTGCCTTCCAAGGAAGTTTCAGTTTGATGATATTTATCTAATTTCCTGGATAAAGTGAAAGATTTTTGCTTAGCCCAGACAGGCCCTCCTGATCAGACCCAACCTATGTCCTCTGCCTCGCCAGGCATCACCCCTGTCCACAGTTACCCCTGCCCCACAGAGAGCTGTAGTCCAACCATTACACAACCGCTTGTTGTTTCTGAAAAGCGACAGCACATCCCAGTCTGGGACCTGTCCCCCATCTGGAACATTTCCTCTATCTGGCTCGCCACTGCTTCCCTGTTCTTTACGCAGGTAAGGCCTGATGAGCCTTGTGGGCCAGCCTCGGAACCAGCCTCTTCCAGGACATTCTGATATCCGTGTGTTCTCTGTATGATAATCTCAGCACACTGGCCTCTACATGTTGATTCCTCCCTCCTACTCCTTCTCTCGTGGCTACATTTTATCTGACTTTGTTCATGCCAGGCACATAACATCACTGTGCAGTCCACACCGGCGCTCAGTATGTGCCGAGTCCCAGGTGGGCACGAGCCAGGATGTGGGATGGGTCGCCAGTCTGATCGTTCCAGACTGTAATTTGCTATTACGTATTGACAGTCCTCAGAATGGCTGCACATTTTGACCTAGCCATTTCACCTTTGACAATTAATCTTTTTTTTTTTTTAAGATTTTATTTATTTGACAGAGAGATCACAAGTAGGCAGAGAGGCAGGCAGATAGAGATGGGGAAGCTGGCTCCCCGCTGAGCAGAGAACCCAACGTGGGGCTCGATCCCAGGACCCTGAGATCATGACCTGAGCTGAAGTCAGAGGCTTAACCCTCTGAGCCACCCAGGTGCCCCGACCTTTGGCAATTAATCTTAAAGAAATCATAATCGTCTGACATGTGTACAAGACTAGACGTGGAAGGAGACTTCTGTGATGTCAGGAACAGCATCCAGCCAGAGAGAGGGTTAAAATGATGTCTGGTTCATATGTCTCTGTAACAGTACACCGAGCAGCTAGCCACATGATGTGGATCCTTATTAAAATGAAGAGATGTTCAATAGAGAACAAGTGAGAAAAAATACAAATACACATTTGCATACATATACACTTATACAAATACAAAATACAAAAATATCTGGCAAGTAATGCACCAAAATGTTTAGAACAGTTATTAATAATGGGATCATGGGTGGTTTTTAAAAAAAATTTTTTTTATGTATCTATATTCTCTAATTTTCCTACAATTAATTTATACGATTAACATAAATTGTGTAATAGAAGTGGTCAATGTTTGAAAATGATGAATGTACTCCAAAGTAAAACAATTCATTTTTTGGTTCGAATTGGACCGGACTTTCTATTAGGTAAGGAAAGAAAGTTCCAGGAAAGTAAAAGAGAAAACAGGATTGCAGGGTCCCACTTGCAAAACAAGTGTTTTGAAGAACTTTGGCACAGTGGTTGTAGGCATGAAAACCGATGCGGCTGGCTTGAAATCGGAGCCCTGCTGGTGCTGAAGGTAGGTTCACTAGGGCTTCTGGAATGGAAAGGGGCAGGGTCCACTGGCGTCTGATGTGACCCCACCCACTCTGGTGGAGGCAATACTGGGGAAGAAGGCGATGAGCCATAAGGGAGAAGAAACCCTTGGGGTTTGCATAACCTCTGCAGGCAGCGAGTCCCAGGGACGGACTCCCACCACTGAGCCCGGAGGGGCATGCCATTGCCCAGCTCGCGGCTTTTCTACCCTTCAGTTTTTAGGAGTAAGATTCACTCGAGCTGCTTCCCAGAAACAGGAGCTTTAGGTTTGGGTAGCTGATAGCTGAGCTGCTGTTGTACGAGCTGGAATAAAGAGCACCATCCTTGAATCTGGCAGATGGCCTGCAGAAGAGCCTGCCCTGCTCTCCCTTGATCCTGACCCCAACGTCTGCGAGGGTGCGCGTCCCCTCTGAGGCTTGGCTGGCAGCCACAGCCGGCCTCCCACACTGTGGGCACCCAATGACCAGGTCATGGAGCGGTCAGGCTGCTGTCACAAGCCTCCCTGGATCACAAGCCTCCCTGGAGCACAATCCTAGTCTTATTTCTGTTCAACGTTTGAGTGGCTGTTGGCAAGGCTGGCGTCCCAGGGTCTGGGCTAGAGTAAGGCAGGAGAGGGACTGTGGGGGCCAGGGGGCGGGGGGCAGGGGGCGGAAAGTGGAGCTTCTTTACACTCCATGCCCTGGGCACCCCGGGGCCTCGTGCTCCTCCCCACCCACTTCCTCCACTGTGTGTTAAATCAGATGCTTGCCATGCTTCATACCATGAAGGGATAATCCTAGAACCCACTGTAGAAGCCTGGGTACTGGGAATGGTCATCAAATGGCAGAAACTGCCCTTCCAGGAAGAGTGAGGTCTCCACGTCCACTCCTCCGGCGGGCGGTCAGCGAGTGCAGCGGAGCACTCATGTGCACCAGGCAATGAAGAAGACACTGTTCCTAGTCCAGTGAGGGGCAAAGACTGAAAAAAGCCCCTATTACAAGTGCAGCCCAAGTGAGGAAGGAGTACACCTTTCTGGGAAAGGACCCTTGAGCTGTGGCCAAGAGGTGGGCCGGGCCTGGGCGAGGGAGGACGTGTGTGTTCAAGGACGTGAGGGGAGCCCACTATCCTGGACACAGAGAATGAGGGGAGTGGGCCCAAACCAGCCTTGTGTGGTCAGCAGCAGCAGAAAACCCAGGACCTTAGAGGCTTTTTCAAGAAAGGCAGACTTTATCTGGTGGACAGCGGCAGACAGTCTGTGGGTTTCAGGGGGAGTATGATCATCTGATTTCCATGTCAGAATGAACACTCTGGCTGCACTGTGGGAAGTGGACAGAAGATCTGAGAGCAGCCTGGTGGTTTAGGTGGTGATTATAGCAATCCCACAGAGAGGACCCTCTTGGTGCAGGCACGGGAGCGAGAGAGAGAGAGAAAGAGAGAGAGAGAAGAAAGTAACCCTCTCTTTCTCCAAATCTAGTGGAGAGTCTGACACAGGTCCCATGTAGTAGGCAACACATTCCTTAAACTAGGACTTGCAAGCTCCAGTATCTTGAGGGGGCCAGGGTGGAGATAGGGTGGCACACTTATTGGAAGGCAATAGGGATTAGTGGGGACTGTGGAGTGCTGAGGAGTACATGCCCCAGTGCAAACTCCACTCCAGACAGTTGTCCCTGTTTAGAATGGAGACTCAGTGTTGTCAGATCTGAATTTTTTCAAGAGAAGCCAGACATCATTTTTATGCACATGTTCCAATTGCTAAGTATCAGCAACAAATTCCCATTTTTAGACCTAGAGTGGACCAAGCAAAATCTGTCTGTGGGACCAAAGGGACAAGGGGGGAAAATAGATATCAGAACACAGAGTGCTGTGTAGAGAAGTTTGCCATGAGAAGTGCTGAGAACTTCCTTCCAGACACTCAGCCAAGCTGAGCCAACCTTACCGTCGTGAGAGGCTAGGAGAACAGAGATCAAACCTCCCTCTCCTTCCTTTGGTCCCCTGCAAGAGACCAAAGCCAACTGGCACCCAGAGAACTAAGGAGACTTGACGCAGCCTGGGACAGAGAGCAGAAGGAGGGTGGAGAGTGGATCTGGGGAGGAGGTAGAAGGTGGCCCGCACAGCAGGGTAACAGGGGACCGGTGTGAGAGGTAATGTGGGCATAAAGCAGCAGGCTGTGACCCTAGACTGGGGTCAGTGAAGACTCATAGGCCTTTCTCTGGAATCTGTTAGCTAGAGGAAAGTAGAGGAGAGGCGATAAGAGGAGGTTCTAATGGTAGGGACGTGTAGGAGAGATCTCGAACCAGGAAAGACCCTGATACCCTAGGGTATTGGTCTATATAGCTTCTGATTGGCTTTATCAATAAAACACCTTTGAGCACTACTCTAGTATATATGTTTAGACATTGTATGCATGTATTACTAATACACACATTTTAAATACATGTAAGCATAGATGTTAAAAGATAGAATGACAAACATAAATGACAATTCTAATATTGTCTTCCGTCATCCGGTGAATCATGTTGGGCATCCCCTGGGGACTGCAGACCCTACTCTGGAGACCACTCAGGGTCACCAGTGACCCCCAAGTTGCTAAAACAGATAGTCAGTTTTTAGGCTTTATCCCTCCCCCTTGAAACATTTTTTTTATCACTTGGTTTCTAGGGCAACACACACTCCTGACATTTCTCCTAGCTCTTTTTTGTCTTTTTATTACTGACGTGCAGTTGAATATTATGTTATATTGGTTTATGTTACAAATATAAATATGAATATGATGTTATATTCGTTAGGTGGATCCGTAGTGGTTCGAGTCCCACACATGACTTAGCGCTCACCTCCGTAAGGAGTCACCATACGACGTTATTACATCACCACTCACTACATGCCCGTGCTGTGCTTTTCCTCTCCGTGGCTTATTGTATAACTGGAAGTCTGTACCTCTTAATCCTCTTCGCCTCTTTTGCCCATTCCCCCACCCCCTTGCCTCTGGCAACCACCAGTTCATTCTCTGTATTACTTCATTAATTAATTAATTTGTAAAGACTGATTTATTTATTTTGGAGAGAGAGAGAGCATGTGTGCAAGTGGGGGAGGGGGCAGAGGGAGAGGGAAAGAATCTCAAATAGACTCCCTGCTGACCGTGGAGCCCAACGCGGGACTGAACCTCACAGCCCTGAGATCATTACCCTGAGCCAAATCCAGAGTCTGATACTCAACCGACTGAGCTACCCAGGCATCCCATGTTCTCTGCAGTTAAGAATCTGTTTGTTTTGTTTTTAGATTCCACCTATCAGTGAAATCACATGGTATCTCCTGCTTCTCCTACTTCCAAGTCTCATTGCTGTGTCCTTTCATCTCCATAGCCTCTGAATGTTGGCTGCCTGAAGGCGTCGTCCTTGGACTCTTTCCCTCCAATCATTTCCTTAGTGATTCCAGATGTATAAACACGTCTGCCTATATGATTTCTCCACTTAGTCATCTTAGTTTGGGTTCTGCCTGAAGCAGAGCCTGAGGCTGGGATTCAGGTGGACAAAGGAGGTAACCTGGGAAATACGGGTAGAAGAATGAGGAACAGAGATGGAAAGAAAAGATGGCCAGTAAATGGTGTGTTACTAGGCAAGTTAGCAGTCACCCTACTAAGAGTTACATGCCTAAATACCACGAGAAGAGCTGGGGTATTTATACATCAACTACTGCCAGTGATGGTTGTCAGCTGCTCAGGGGGATATAAATTCCTGTTTATTTCTGGCCTCCCGTGCATGTGGGAAGAGCAGGCTCCAGCAGCGAGAGAGCCCAGAGGCTAGGAGATGGAGAGATGGGCACGTGGGGGGAGGTCAGGCTTGCACGCACTGATGTGGTAAGGTGTTAGGAGACATGGGGGAGGGAGGAGGCACCCTCGGCCGTGTGTGTGTAATAGATGTGTAACAAGCATGCACAACAGAACATGTTCAATACTGTGCTCCCGATCTCTCCCTGCCCCAAACCTGGCCCTCCCACAGTCTCCCCGGTGTCAGCAAGTGGACACTCTAGTCTTACACTTGCCCAAACCACAAGTCTTTGAGTATCTGAGTCCTCTTTAACGTTCCGCTTTGAATCCGTCAGCAGATCCTGTTGTCTCCACCTTCTAGACACAGCAGGAATCCAGCCGCTTCTCCACACCCCACTGCTACCTTCCTGCTCTGAGCCACCGTTCCCTCTTGCCTGGATGACTGCACTACGCTCCTCACTGATCTCTCTCTTTCTACCTTTGACCCCTTGCAGTCTATTTTCAACCGAGCAGCCAAGGTGATCCTATTAAAGCATAAGCCAGATCGTGTGAGGTCTCTGCTCCCTCAGAGGGCTCTGGTTTCATTCAGAGGAAAAGCCAGAGTCCTTCCTACGACATAATGACCCCACACGATCTGGTCACCGCTGCCGCCTGGCCTCATTCCCCTGGCCATTCCCAGAGTACCACAGGCGTCCTGCCTCCTCAGGCATGCTGTCCCCTCCGGCTGACGACGCCCTCCCCCACATCAGTGGCCAGAGACCGTATTTCTTTCAGGTCAGTGATCGCCCCCTCAGTAAGGCTGTCCTGGCCAACTTACCAAAAATGTGGCCTCACTGTTCCCTATCCTCTACCTCGATTTCCCTCTTATCACTTGTCACTACGGAACAGAGTGAGTACTTTCCTGGCACCTTCGTCTGTCTCTCCCCATTGGAATATAAGCTCCATAGGACAGAGGTTGTTGTCTGATTTGTTCATCATTGTACCCCCAGTCCCTAGAAGAGGGCCTGTTACAGAGGAGGAGCTCGACAACTAGTTGTCGAATGAATGCTCTCACCAGCCCCACAAGAACCAGGTGAGGAATATTATCACAGAGTAAACGCAGTTTGGCACTGAACTTTTTCATTTACTATTTTCTTTGTTCCAGGCACCTTCCATGTTCTCATGGACTTTTCATAGTCCTGATTTTTAATGGCCGTATCACCTTCTATCCAGCGTATATGCCTTCATTTACCTGACCATTTTTATATTGTTGGATCACATCGGTGATTTCCAGTCCTTTGCACTAGAGATAATACCATGGAGCATTTTTGGGTTCCAGTATTTCTATTATTGGACTTATTTTTAGGATGGGTTCACCAAAGCCACTAAGCAACCATTTTTAAAATAAGAAAACAAGCTTTACTTGCTTTTTTAATGAAGATTGTTCAAGAGGAGATATTACTTCTTTTAAGGCTGTGGGCCTTCTCTGTGAAGCTTGACTCAAGACTGCGTTAATCTTCAGTCCTGTCTGCCAAGAAGGGGCCGCAGAGAGGACCTACCAGAGGACACGGCTATGCATTACTTCCTTGAAAATCTCTTCTCTGCCACTGCTGGGTTTTTATGAGACGTTCTACATTAATTTAATTCACCAAATACTTGTTGAAAGTTATTATTTATAACTACTGGGGAGAAACTCTAAGGATCAAAATGCTTCAGTGACACCAAGGAGCCTATAACCAGAAGACCCAAGATTTTCACTATCCCCTGAATTTCTTAAGCCCCAAATCTTTATTTCCTATTCATACTTTCTTTTGAGCTCCAAGCTGGCTGTTGGACTCCATGTCAGTGCCTCCAAATCTTTACTCTAAAATCCCGTTTCTTCTCCTATAGTCACTCTCCACTGCTGAGTCATTAAAGCTGGAAACCTGGGGGTCATTTTCAGTACCTTTTCTCTTTTCCTGCTCTCAACCATGCAACTCACCACAGGCTGTTCCAGTATCCTGAAATATTTCTCAAATGCTTCCCTTTCCCTCCATCCTTTCTGTCACTTCTTTGCTTTGTTTTTTAAATTTTTTTTGTGAGGTAAACAAATCCTTTTTTTTTTTTTTTAAGATTTACTTATTTTAGAGAGACAGTGAGAGAGATCAGGGGGAGGGGCAGAGGGAGAGAGACTCTTGGGCAGACCCCCGCTGACCATGGAGCCCAACACAGGGCTCGATCCCACGACCCCAAGATCATAACCTGAACTGAAAGCAAGAGTCAGATGTTCCACCAGCTGAGTCACCGTGGTGCTCCTCTGTCACTTCTTTAGTTGAGATGGACATCGTCATTCATCTGAACCATCAGACTAATATTTTTTCTGACTTCTCTGACTTTTGTCACACTCCAATTTGCTTTCCTCACTGAAAACTAATCCTATTAATCACCTGTATGAATTTCTTGCTTACAGTTCCTCAGTGGCTCTCCAATACCTAAATGACAAACCCCAAATGTGCAAGGAGACTCTCCAGGGTCTCGTCCCTGCCTGCCTCACCCTCTGGGTCTTGCTTGCTTTATTCCTTTTAAACCTCCCATGGCTCCCCTCCCTGGCTCATAGGTCCTTGCCCTTCATAAACCTCAAGGCCTACTGCAAGCCCGTCCTGCTCAGGACCCTCTCCTGCTGCCCTCGGGTGCACGGAGCACACCCTTTGGCCTTACCCTGTGGCAGCTCCTACAATTACAGCCCGTCTCCATGACCTACCTCGAGTTCCCAACAGGCTAGAACTCTATCTTACTCATCTAAGGCCCAGAACAAAATATGGGCCCAGGATAGTTTATTATATTTTTAAAAAGGAAGGGTTGGGGGATTATGAATGAACAGATGAATAAATAAATTGAGAGAAAAGAAGGGTTCTAGAAATGTGAGACCAGACTGACAAACAGGAGGACCAGGGAAGAGGAGGTCAGGAAGGGCAGCAACAGAGAAAGGGACGGGCACCCGTGGCCTCATTTACTTTTGTTTGTGACAACAGATGGAAAATAAAATATCCAGAAGCCGAGTGCATCATCTCTTTTGAGAAATTTCTAATCAGCTTAAAAGGGGACTCATAGCTGCCCTATCAGCTTGCCAGGCCCAGGGAAATCTGAGCTGTTAGCTATAAAAATAAACTCCAGCCAACAGGGGCCTCTCCTGGAGCCTTCTTCCTAGAGATCCATCCAGAACAGCTGGGACCCTATAAAACTACCATCCTAGGGGGGCACCTGGGTGGCTCAGTGGGTTAAGCCTCTGCCTTCGGCTAAGGTCATGATCTCAAGGTCCTGAGATCGAGCCCCGCATTGGGCTCTCTGTTCCGTGGAGAGACTGCTTCCCCGCCCCCCCACCCCCCGCCTACTCGTGATCTCTCTCTCTCTCTCAATCTCTCTGTCAAATAAATAAATAAAATCTTTAAAACAACAACAACAACAACAAAAAATACCGTCCTAGGAGCTGCTCCCAGTACCCAATCCCTCTGCTTTCCTGAGAACCCCTCCACTGTCGCATCTAGGTTGCCCACACTTCCTAGAAAACCTGATGACAGTTCTGGGCCAGCTGGCTTTGTATGGGGACCACATTCACACAATCACTGTCCATGTGACATGGTCTGATGCGGCCGGGCAGTGAGACAGCTGTTTGAAATGCCCAGCGTGGCTTTCTAAGCTGCTCACTAAGCCACTTCCATCTCTCCTCTTTCAGAAATGAAGGTTTTGGAGACATGGGGCATCTGTCTTTCCATTCCAGTCAGCTCAAGGTGGCCAAATGTCCCCCCTCCTTCTCTCAGGCCATCTCCCAGTCCAAGACTCCATCTCCCAGTACCTGAGCCCCCTTTCTCTTGCCTGAGCCCTCACATCCCTCGGCATATGGGCTCCCCACCCCAACTCCCTTCTCAGCTGCTTTCATTGTCACCTTCCAGCTGCTTCCTAACTAGGGCCTCACCGAAGGCAGAACCGCAGAAGAGAGGTGGGTGCAGCTCTAGGACCAGGCCTTTACAGGATGGGCCTAGAGGGGGAGGCCCAGGAATCATTTTTCAGTCGCTCAGTGACCTGTCCTTACATTATCTGTTGCTTAAACTGTCTCGTTGAGTCAATTTTCCCACTGCCTGGGCTTTGGGCCTTCCTCCCCTCTTTTGCACGTATGTCCCATAGCCGGAGGGTGACAGCCAACCTCTGACCCACGGGCTCCGCTGGGGCGGCTCGGCAGTGCGGAGCACATGTGGGTAAGGCCACTGACGCCCCAGCTTGCACAGAAGGAAAAGGCCATGTTCTCTGGAACTCAAGGAGCCAGAACTCAGTTTCCCAACACCGCCGCCGCAAAGCCTGTGGTGATCGAGCAGGCAATGATTACCTAAATCCCATTTCTGCTGCTCATCTCTTCTGCCCTCCTCACCGAGAAGCCTGTCTCCAGGCTCTCACTTTCTGGCTCCTGGCTCGTGCTGATTTCTTGCCTTGGCCGGTTATCGCCTCCGTGTCGATGTGTCCGTGGATTTGCTGCGCTCTCTACTACTCTCCCCTCCCGGAGACACCGGTCAGGACCTCAGACTCTGCTGACACGGTCGTGGGGTCATAGGACGCGCACCCTAGAGGCTGCAGCTGACTTGACGTGGGCGTGCCCTTGCACTCAGCGGCGGCCTGGCGTCCGCTGGCTGGGGAGCAACGGCATTCTCGGTCAGATGTGAGCTGGCACAGGACGAGGCTAGCGTACGGAGACGGGTAATAACGCCCGGGAGACCGTGCAGACGTGGGATCAGCAACAGCCATTCCTGGCCAGGAGTCTTCTGATAGCTACGCGGAGAAAGCCGCTCTGCGGAACGAAGTCTGAAGATGGAACACTTTCATCAGGGGAAGTAGAAATGAAAAACCGTGAGGCCCCGGAGAAAGGAGGGGTGGAAAGAGTAAGAGCTTGCAACTAGCTCTGCTTCTCCGCTGTGGGCGCACGGAACTCCCCGGTCCACGATGCCCCCCTTTTCACATGCGCTAATGTGAGTGCGCTTCTGTTCCATGAACCCAGGGATGTGTGACTCCGCAGGCCCAAAGAACCTAGACTTTTCTGAAATCAGACTAGTATTAGCATTTAATGAATACTTACCGGGTGCTCTGTCTAAGGCACACGGTAGATATTCAATATGTCACATGTTTAAGTTTTACTCATGAAGACACTGAGGCACAGAACTTGTTTAATAAAAAAGATAAAAAAGAATGGGAGGGGCGCCTGGGTGGCTCAGTGGGTTAAAGCCTCTGCCTTCTGCTCAGGTCATGATCTCAGCGTCCTGGGATCGAGTCCCGCATCGGGCTCTCTGCTCAGTGGGGAGCCTGCTTTCCTTCCTCTCTCTCTGCCTGCCTCTCTGCCTACTTGTGATCTCTGTCAAATAAATAAATAAAAATCTTTATAAAAAAAAAAAAAGAATGGGAATTCCACCCAAGTCTCACGGATTCCAAAGCTAGTAACTTCCCAGTATTTAGTGCGTGCCCTTCTGCTACTTAAAGACGCAACTGTCACTGAGGCACTGAGCAGGGAGACGGACTGGCAGGAAGGAGGCTGCAAGACGGACCCGGGCTACTTCCGCAAAACGAGAGGACCAGAGGAGGTCAGTGCTTCCCGGAGGGGAGCCTGTAACACTCGTGGGGGTGCGGAATGATTTTCGTGCAGGAAACCCGCCTTAGCCTGCCCTGAATCACTGCCTAAAAACACCATTCCTGTTAGAGTTAGTCTTTAATTCTCCTGAGTAACACAAATAGAAAGTCTCAGATTGGCTATTGGCATGGTTTACTTTCTATTACTTGGCGATTTTGCCTGAAAACTTCTTGAAAGTTGCTGATGAGTTCTCACCATACACAAAAAAATCCTAACTCTGTGAGGTGACAGATGTTTGAAGCAACTTCATTGCAAGAATCATTTTGCAACATATACAGATATAAAATCACTATGATGTATATCTTAGCCTGCCCAATGTTATATGTCAATTATGTCTCAACAAAACCGGGAAAATACATAAATAATAGAACTTTTACATTTGTTTGCATTGTACCTATTTTTACCATTACCTCTACTCAGAACAAGTGACATTGGTTTTTTGTTATATAAATAATATTACATTTCTTTTTGAAATAAGTTTATTTGAATAAAAATATTGAGTTGTACCAATGATGGCTACTATGTGCCATGTACTTTATATATGTTGTTTCTGATTTTCCCAACAATTCCAAGAATCATTCTCTCTATTTTATGGCTGAGGCAACTAGGGACCAAAGAGGAAGTGCCTAGTAAGGGACTGAAGCAGGATCTAAAACAAATTTGCCTGGTTCTGAGGTGCCTAGTCCCTCCACTGCCCCCACAATGTCTCCTCGCTGGTGGAATCCAACACCTGAACCCACACTCGGGAAATGGCTCCAAGTTGGCCACACCCGACGGCCTTGGCTCGGACTTCTGCCTCGCGGCCTGTCTGCTGCACTGGACATGCTCCTCTCCCGGTTTGCCTTCACCCACCTTCTCCTCTCCCCTTCCTGATCATGTCTTCTGCCTCAATTTCTGGCCTCTCTCTCCCCATGTCTTAGCCATGTCTCTCATTCTTGCTCCAGACCACGGGTCCCAATCAGATTCTCGTTACAGCACTAGATCTGCTTCTGCGGGTCAAGTCAGATGGTCCCCGGCTGCATTCTGTACGTGAGGAAGCACAGGCTCCCAGAAGTACTGGCATTTACCAGGGCAAGTCGGGAGAGTAGCCGAGACATGAGGACGTGCGGACCCAGACACCTGGTCTCCAAGCAAGATGGAAGGAGACTTGGAGCCCCAGTGACGTGGGAATACATGTGCACATGTATGTGTATGTATGTGCGGGTGTTTTTACATAGGGGCCAAATATAGGGATGGGATTGGGGGTCCGAGAAAAAGAAAACCAAAGACAACTCTAATATAAGAAAAGAGGGGCTCTGGAGATACGGTAGTAGGCTGGGGCCAAGGTGGGAAAATGTCGGTACAGAACTCGCAGGGACAGTGTGGAGTCCGTGGGCTTTAGGAAGTTGGTAAATTATACCAAGTTGCAAGTGTACTTTTCCTGCCTCCCAACTCCCTTATGAGCATCTCCAGGCTTCAGCTAAGTTTCAGGTGACACGTAGAAGTGCCCACACTGGGCTGGGCCAGCAAAAGGCTGCTGGGCTCTCTGCATAGTTCCTCCCTGAGGCCAGAGTGGCGGGCGCTGCTGGTCTGGGGTCCAGAGTGTCCAGAGCCAAGCCATCAGGAGTCTTTGGTAGAGAGCAAGGAGCCAAGCAACAATGAGGGGTACAGAGTAGACGGGAGCAGAGGTGGTCCTGAGATCCAAAGCCTTTCCTCCAGATATAATAGAAGCAGCAGCCTTGGGGAAGGAGGGGAGCCTGAACCCTCCTATTCACGGACAGTGGTGACCTGGGAGGTCTCCTGTGTCATCCTGTCACTCACACACACACACACACACACACACACACACACACTCACTCAGGTTATAAATAAGGACTTGGAAGATGAACAGCCCGGGAACCAAGCCACACCCACCCCACTTCTCCAAGGCCTGCCTGGAGAGGACAGAGACCCCTCACATGAAATGAGTTCGTCCATGTGGTATGGTGGAAGAGTTTTTAGAGTCAAAATCTTTCAAGATTGAACTGCCAAAACAATATTTAACCTCTTTTGATCTCAGTTTCCCTATCTGTAAATGGAAATAAAAATACTGACCTCACAGTGTTCCTTTGAAAATACACTGAGGTAATAATGGAAGGTGTGAGGGGACAACGCTTGTGACCCTCAGGGCCTCGGTGATGTCACTTCACCCACTGCCCTGGCCCTGGCCTCCAAACCCCTGCCGCAGATGAGCTCCCGGTACCAGGGGAGAGGATCCTGGAAGGTCAGATCCTACCTTTGGTTAGGGAGTGAATCCCGAGCTTGACTTGGGAAAAGTTCCCACTTCCAATCTCCCCTCGGATTCGGTAGAAGCCAATCCGTTTCCCCAGCGTGATCTCCCTCAACACCTTCTCATCTTGGGACATGTCCTGCATCAGCTTCTCAAAGGGTGTCAGCTGGCGGGGCTGCCCGTCCTCCTCGTCCTTGCTGCACTCCGTCCGGCAGCCGCTTTCCGCGCTCTCCCGCCGATCCCACCTGGCATAGTGGGGGGTCACCAGGCCGCCTCCATGCGCGTACACTGCGGTCATCGTCCACCACAGGCTCGCATCTCCGTCTCGGCCGAGAGGCTCCGATGGGAGGCAGGTGAGGAGCGGCGCCAGGGCCAAGGGGGTGGGCGAGGGGAGTTGGGGCCGGTCAGAGCCCCGCGTCCTCGACTGCCGGCCTGCAGAGCACGCAGTCCCCTTCGAGGCTTCAGGGAGAGGAGGGCAGAGGCGGACAGGCCGGCAGAGCCTGCCCCGCCAAGCCGAGAGCTGCCCCCCTCACTGCGGACATCTCACCCCTTCCTTCACGGTGCACCGCCCAGCGCTCACTGTCCGGCGCGCACACATCCAGTCACCGTAACCGCTTTCCTGTCTGGGCTCCAGGAACCTTCCGGCGGCCCATGCGGTCTGATGCTCTGTGGTAGGTGCCCGCGCCTGAGACAAAGGCTCCAGTTTGCTATTTCCTTTGACGGCCCGAGAATCTTCCACTCTGGTGTTTTAGGGCCCCTCGGAGGCCCCCAGGTCCCTGCTGCTGGCCTTCAGCTCCGACCCCCTTCATTTTGCACTTCTCCTGCCGGAGAGTTGCAGGGCCCCGGGGACCCAATGATCTGGACCCCAGGAAAGAAGAAACTTGCAAATCAGCCTTCTGGTCACACGGGCTGCTGCCGGAGAAGGATTAAGTCCCTGCCACCGTCACTTTAGCTGGCCTTTATTTAGATGAGCCTCCCTCTAAGCCGCGAGCTGTCTCAAAAATTTGGCCGGTGCTGATTCATCCTGAAAACAGAGAATGAGAAAATTTACTTGCCTATGCTAATGTACTGTACAGGATTTATAGTGAACATGAAACTGCCTTATAAGCATTGATCTAAAAAAAAAAAACCAACACTACACAAATTTCAGTTATGACTCTCGG
This sequence comes from Enhydra lutris kenyoni, assembly GCF_002288905.1. Taxonomy (NCBI): domain Eukaryota; kingdom Metazoa; phylum Chordata; class Mammalia; order Carnivora; family Mustelidae; genus Enhydra; species Enhydra lutris. The sequence goes on from NW_019154089.1 coordinate 44,749,321, forward strand.
TAGTAAATGTTTGATTATGCACAATTTACTAAGAAGAAAATGTACACACACACACACACACACACACACACTCCTCAAGCTACATTTTAGAAAAGCCTTCACAGCCTGTAAATATTTTTAGCAAAACTATTTTTCTGTTTCTTGACATTTAGGAAAATATGAATGTTGCCTTGAATTGTTTAAAGCCAGACTTTTAAAATAATAATATAGCACTAATGATGATAAAGATTTCCTATTAATACCAGTTTTCAAAAATTCTTACACTGATTTAAAAAACAATGTGTGTATTATATTTCCTGTTACACTGTATGTTTTTGTATAGATTTTCCTAGATTGGTTGCTCCCACTCTCTTTACTTGCCATTTTATGACAAAGGCTGATTTTTCTCCCAGCCTTATTTTCTGGGGATTTCTGATCAGGTTTTAGCTTCCAGGCCTGAGAACTCATTCTGAAGGTGCAGAAACAGAGGGTAGTGTTGCTGGAAGATAGAAGCTTATGGCATCCTCAGTGAAGAAATACTGTCCAACAGGAACATTGTCATGACTCTCCTGCACCCTCCAGGAAGAAATAATCTCTTTCCACCACACTCTGTGCATTTTCCAAAATGTCTTATCTCCATGAAGTGGGCACATGGTGTAATTCATCTGTATGTCTTGCTTCCCTCCTCTCTCCCTCAGCATGTCCTATATAAAGAAAGTGCATTGAATTTGATTTTTGGACTGGATCATGGAACTAAAAACCCAAAAAAACATGAGATTGCCATGGAAATGTAAATTTTGAATTCTGTTTGATATCACATTATTACAATTAAGTACAGAGTTGCTTATATTATTATTGTGGTTTAATATGGGGTTGCCAAATAAAGATAAAGAAAGGAAAGAGTAAACTGCCACCCAGTTCTGTTCCTTTTTTGGGACAGGGTTTGAGGAAGCTAGAAGAAGGGTAAGGAAGAAAGTTTTAAAAGGGACCAGGTATTAGCAACCACACACACATCTCTAGGTTAGAGTTTGATTAGGATGTCTTAAAAGATGTTCTCAAGATAAAAGATCCTTAATTAAGTTGAGGAAAATCTACTCATTGGTTCTTAAGATTTCCGGGGTCACATGCTCCTTTGAAATTCTCACAGAATCTATGACCCTATCCCTTAGAAGTTAAAAGCATGAGCATATAATTTGCATCCAATTTTAAGGGGTTAACAGACCCTCTGAAACCCATCCTCAGATTAAGAATCTCTAGGAAGATCAAGTGGCCCTAGATTTCCTCAGATCCCCGGCGGACAGTTTCCACACAGATGAGAAGCGCAGTGACATTCATTATAATTCTGACATTATAAGTCTGCGGCTTTACCTGTATAGAGAGAGCAAGGATTTTAGACAGGAACCAGTACTTTAACATCTCATGCTCCAGTAGGCTCTGTGAAGAACTTCTTGGGTCTGAGTCCTTCTTGGGCGTCTCTGAGAGCACCTCATGACCATGCTGTCTCTGCCGCTTGCCTACCTGAGCCCCAGCTGATGAGCAACTGCATGGCAAGGACCTGCACCTTATTATAGCTCCCAGAGCTCAGCACATTCCCTGCCACTTATCTGATAAATGTCCGATGAAGAAAGACAAATTAACTTACCAATTTATTGGTAATTTATTGACCGTTACGTTTGGGTATGATTTAGTAGAGGTAAATATTTTTAGTTATAAACAAATCACGCTGTCCCAACATTTACTTGAATATCTCAGAAATCTTATTTCAGTCCATATTTCCAAGGCCAGAGGTCCCCTCTGCTGGCTGTTGGGATTCCTGGCCCCACCTTCTTCAGTAGGTGAAAGCTTAGTCAGAATTCCACCATCCCACAGCGAATTCTTAGGGGGCTGCTTAGAAATGCAATATCTCCCCCATTCTTGCTCCTTCCAAAGGATCAGCTCTCCCCAGTCACCCACGCCTCACTCATGCCTCCTGGAACCTGTTCTCTAACTCCCCACGCTTGGTCAGGTCTTCTCTGCTTTCCTGGAACCTGTCCCCCAACCCCAACCCCCTGCCCAGTGCTCCTGATTTGGGCACTGTTTCTTCAACTATGTTCAGGCCTGGGATTTACAGTTGGGTTTTAGACTCGATACCCTCATTAACTTCAGACGCCCCCAGGAATTCCTCTCCTCTCCTCCTAATTTGACATAGAGAGTCAGGCACAATTGTCAGGCGTCAGGCTTTATCTTACATTACATACCCTCTACCTACAACTTAAATTTCTTGCATAATGGCCTTGAAACCAATTGTCTTGCCTTAATGGCTAGGGAGATAGTTAATCTTCTGTTTAGATCAGATAAAGAAGTTTTTACAATTTTGAAAATGTTGTGGTGGGTTTGTATTGAGGATGAATGGCAACTTGTTGAAACAGGCAGCAAGCCAACTTGAAAAAATTTGAACCCCTAACTCATCCTACTGCCAGATAAATTCCAAATAGGTCACTGCGTAAATGTAAAACAAATGAAACCAGAAAATACTAGAAAAAATTAAAAAAAAATTTTTTTAGAGATTTTATTTATTGGACAGAGAGAGAGCCAGAGAGCATAAGCAGAGGGAATGGCAGAGGGAGGGGATAAGCAGGCTCCACACTGAGCAGGGACCCTGATGCAGACAGAACTCGATCCCAGGCTCCTGGGATCATGACCTGAGCTGAAGGCAGATGCTTAACTGACTGAGCCATTCAGGCGCCCCCCCCCGCCTCCAAAATTTTTTTATGATCTCAGAGAAGGTCAGAAAAGAAAACATTAAATTTGAGTACATAAATTGATAACATTGTTTGCTGATAGGTGTCATAAAGAAATAAAGCAAATTATTATTATTTTTTTAAGTAGGCTCCACACCCAGTGTGGAGCCCAATGTGGGACTTGAACTCGTGGCCCTGAGATCAAGACCTGGGCTGAGATCAAGAGTAGGACATTTAACTGACTAAGCCACCCAGGCACTGCAAATAAAACAGATTAAACGATAAACTGGAAAAGCTTGCCAACATATATGATGGACAAAGGTCTGATTTTTAGATAAATAATTTTTACAGATTGATTAGGAAAATACCAATATCTCCAAAAAGTTGGTAAAGAACATGAGCAGACATTTCACAGAAAATCCAAATGGGTCTGTAACGTAGACAAAGATGCTCAGCTTCACTTACAACCAAAGAGATGCTCATAAAACTACACAGAAATTAGATTTTTTAAAAACCAATAGATTTGGAAACTATGAAAACATTTTTTTAAAGGTTTTACTTATTTATCTGACACAGAGAGAGAGAGAGAGAGAGAGAGAGCACAAGCAGGGGGAGTGGCAGAGGGAAAGAGGGAAGAACAAGGCTCTCCCTGAGCAGGGAGCCCAACTCATAGCTCAATCCCACGATCCCGGGATTGTGACCTGAACCGAGGGCAGACACTTAATCAACTGAGCCCCAGGGTATCCCTACAGAAACGTTTTCGACGAAAGAAGGTTTGGGAAACAAGGATCCTCATTCATTGCTACTGAGAGTATAAACGGGTACAAGTGCTTGGAAGGCAGCCTGGCATTAACTAGGGAAACGCGAGCGCACGTGCCTTTGCCTCAATGATTCTACTTCTAGAGTTAACTTATGCACGCTGCACAAAAATATACCTATTTCTAGTATAAGGATTGCTAGACTGAGATTCATGACTGCATTGTTTTTGCAGCAAAAACTAAACACTGTTTTTGTGGCCATCAGTAGGGAACTGGTTAAATAAATGACAGTCCGGATTACTATGCACTTACGGAAAAGAATGAGTTACAATATCCAACAGGAATTGTTAAGAGATCAGAGGAGTGTATATAAATGTGATGTCAGGAGCGTAAGAGAGAGGAGGGCACCCCTAAGGACCTGGCAATAATTATTGCGCCTGGGGAAAAGGATTGGACTGGGGGCCGCAGTGAGAGAAAGGTGTACTTTTCACTATTTACTCTTTTTTTTTTTTTAAAGATTTTATTTATTTATTTAACAGACAGAGATCACAAGTAGGCAGAGAGGCAGGCAGAGAGAGAGGGGGGAAGCAGGCTCCCTGCCAAGCAGAGAGCCCAATGCGGGGCTCGATCCCAAGAGCCTGGGATCATGATCTGAGCCGAAGGCAGAGGCTTAACCCACTGAACTACCCAGGCACCCCTACTCTTTTATCTTATTTACATTTTCCCCATATGCATGTACTTGGACTTAAAAAGGAAAACAATTAAAAATATGTAATGTGTTGCTATCATACCCAATAAGTTTGCTTTATTTTGGTTATGCAGAGAAATTACAAACCTAATTCTCTAATATCCAATGGATTGTTTTTGAAGTCAAAACACAATTAGGAATTCTGATTAAATACAGAATATTTTGTACTTTCATTTATTTCTGCTTCCGTCCAAAAACCCACAATAGGAATAGGAGGAAAAGGGGCATAAACTCACAAGGACAAAGAAAATAAGAGACAGGAGAGCAGCCAACGTGAGATGTCCACATGGTTCTATGGGGTCCAAAAGCAAACTGAGGAGCAGTGAGTGACTTGGCAAAGACAGTCACAAAAAGTGCAACATCTACCTCATTGGCATGCTACCAAGATTCATCTTTCAGAACACTCGAAAGACTTCAAACTCTGAGAGACCAAGTGCCTCTATGTTTGGAGGAATGAAGCAGACCAAAACACAACAGGAACTGTTTGAAATGTGGAGCAGTAAGACCCCCGGCTGTTTCTCAAAGACAGCTTGTTATTTTCTCCTCCCATCCACAGCCCAGCTCAGAGTGCAAGGCCCAGGACAAAAGGTACAGTCAGATGGGTTGTGGGATCCCCCATTCCCCTCTCTCCATACCCTCGCACTCTGAGTTTCCAGAATGGAGGGAAACACCTGTATAATCTTCCAGACAGGGAATTCCTCTCTCATTCTCTCTCTCTCTCTTTTTGTATTAAGTAAACTCTATCCCCAGTGTGGGGCTCGAACTCATGACTCTGGAATCAGAAGTCACATGTTCTATTGACTGAGCCAGTCAGGTGCCCTGGATTCCTCTTTTGGATAAACCAGATCCCTCAAGAGGAAAGATCTCCTGAAACCAGTATTTGCAGATTCTTCAACACAAAAGCCGTCTGACCACCTACTGTGCAGTCCTCCAGGTGTCTGGCACTTGATGGCAGCGGGCTTCCAATCAGATTTTAGTGCCTTCTGCTTTGAATGAATGTCAAGTGGCGAAGCACCAGACACCTGAGGAAAGGCTCCAAAATCAAAGAAAGAAACCATCCTTAACCAAAACAACAACAACCCAAAGGAACTTGAAAGAAACAGAGAGTGATGCAGGAAGCAAAAGACCAAAGAAAAGATATTGCATCTATAAAAAAACAGGACAAAATGCTAAAAGAAACAAACATAAGCCCTCAGAGAACCAAAAAGAGTTCTTTTCAAAAGTGAAATTAAATAATTCGATTTAAGATTTGTAAAAAAAAAAAATTCTAGAAAACATGAGCAATAGAGAAAAAAGAAGAAAATTAGGTAATCAACTCAGGAAGTCTAACATCTAATTATTAGAATTTCTAGAGTTACATTATTGTGTCCCCAGTAAAGACATATGGTTCCTCTTGTACTTGAATTGCCAACAAATTTCAGCAATTTCAAAAACAGTAATGAATAAGGGAAAACTCCAGATTCTCAAATATTCCAGTAGAATAAAAAAGGAGGAGAAAAAAAATCTATTGGAAAGATAAACCCCATTTAGGTATGTGTATAACGAATACTGTTTTTATTTTATGTAATTTTTTCCCCTAAAGACTTTTCTTAGATATTTGGAAATAGGAATCCTGATTATAGGTTGTGTTGTGGGGTTGCTATAAATAGCTTATATTTAGATTACCTTCTAGGAGAGTTCCAAAACATCAAATTACATCATGCGAAAAATATGCAAATGATGGAAATGACATCACCCTTTTCTCAGAAGCATTTGTTGGGGGCTTTACCTTTACCCTTTTGATTTTGACCAATTTTTATGGACATTATTGAGCGCTTAGAAACCCAACCAGCCAAAAACATGGAGTCACATCACTATAGATCAAAGCTTCTGGAGGAGACAGATTGGTCCTTAATTATTAGCTTACTGTTGCTGAATAGCAATGCATTAAATAAGATTAAAGAAAACAGAGCTTACTTAGTAATTCCTTCTCTTGACTTGCAACCCACTGTGAAGAGTATATCAAAGAAAACCATCTGGCTTATGTTCTCTTTGTCTGAGTTTAAATTACAGAACTTCTGAACCAGGCTTTCAGACAACCTTTTCATTGGTTGGCAAGGGCAGGCACTGGTTTGCTTAGAGGAAAAGCTGGGTTTTCTCTGTGTGGCAACAGGACGCAATGATAGACAATCCCACTGAATCCTTTCTCAGGCATGGTGAACCCTCAGGGAGGATCTTTAGGGAATAGGTTTCATTTAAAAGTATTTTTTACCACTTAAAAATCATTTGCACTGCCTTAGCTTTTGACCTTAGCTCTTTATTTCTCAAAACACATGTCCAGATCTTCATGGGGAGGGGACCACTGGGAAATTTTGAAGCAAACGGAAAATCAGTATAAACTGGGTGTGCCCTAGTGAAGAAGAGCAGTGTTGTTCTTAACACTACATCTCACCCTGCCTGACCTTACAGGCTCCTTCACTGGCTACTCAGCGCAGGTCTCCCCCATTCCACTTAACATCCACTGTCCATGCCCAGTCCACCCAGTCTGATGAACTTACACACCAGCTCGTCCCTCACGGAGTTCTACCACACCTGAGGTCCCCTCAGCCATCAAGGTCAGCCTCAACCATCAAGGCGACAGATTCAAATACCTAGAGGGCCATGCAGGTGTTCTATGGGGCTTGGAGAAATGCCCGAACCTTGCTTAATGCCCATCCCAAGCATGATGAAGAAGGCCGCACTCAGTTCCAGCCAGAGCAGCCCTGCTAGAATGCAGGCTTCTTTTCACCTGGCCTTTTGTTTAAAAGCAGCTGGAAATCAAGAAAGTTTTGATGAACTCTCTCAATTTTTAAATGGTGGATTAAATATTTTAAAAATACCCTGTGGCCAAGGAAGACTGAAATATCAGGCCAGGTTTGGCATTCAGGTTGCCAATTTGCAGTCTGCTCTAGGTTTTCTAGGAACATCACCAGAAGAAAAGGGGAGGGTCATCCAAAGGTCCACAGTCAAGGTCAACTGAGAGTGGCACATGTGATACCACTCAGGGATCTGCGTTTAGTACCTTACAGTATTGTGGTAGATAACACACACACACACACACACACACACACACACACACACACACACACACAGTGTTTTGCTCATTTGCTTGTTTAATTCAGTGTTCATAAAGCTTATTTAACCATCTAATTCATCCTCCCAGACTTTTTGTCATTGGCATTTTTCTTTTTAGATTTGATTTATTTATTTGACACAGAAGAGAGTGTGTACAATCAAGGGGATGGCAGGGAGAGGGAGAAGCAGGCTCCCACTGAGCAGAGACCACAATGTGGGGCTGGATCCTAGGACCTTGGGATCATGACCTGAGCCGAAGGCAGACACTTAATAGACTGAGTCACTCAGACTCTCCATGTCATTGGCATTTTTCTTACAACTCTACCCACAAAGTTAGACAAAACTATAAAATATTCAACTGTCCATTAAATATCTGTAGGAATTTGGGTCCCAAGAAAAAAATTAGTAAAACTATTCAGTATAGAATGAAACATAAAAGGGATTTAGTTGAGTTTAATCCACAGATGTGACAGTCTAGCTGGGAGATGCCTACTTCTGTAACATCTAGAATGACACAGTACTTAGCAATCAAGTATCTTTTAACCTTGGGAAGATTTATCGTCAGAACCAGAAATGTTTAAGCGACTCAAATCCCATAGTATTAATACTTTTGTTTTGATGATGTATGGAATGGTATTTTAGGTACTTGTAAAGTGAAGAAAATTTAGCAGAATAAATAACAAAAAGCTTGGTGATTCTAATTTTAAATGAAGAATTGAATAATTGGTTTAGATTTATGGTTTTGAGTTGAAAATTTATTGTTCATAAATAGCATAGGAATATATTTAAGAAAATATAAGGTTCACCCTGTTTATATGTTTAAATCATATTTATAAGAATTATTAGCATTTTAGAAGCATTTTGTTAATCAGATAAAATATTTAAAAAGAAATGAAATCAATTATACAGTATAAAATGTTTAAAAAGTTTTAAAGTTTTAAGTGGGATCAAACACTAAACTTTAAAAATGATTTTTAGATGAGAAACTGGACCACTTTCCTACACCATGTACAAAAATAAAATTAAAATGTATTAAAGACCTAAATGAGAGACCTGAAATCATGAAACTCCTAGAAGAAAAGGTAGGAAGTAGTTTCTTTGACATCGGTCTTAGCAACATTCTTCTAAATATGTCTCCTGAGGCAAGGGAAACAAAAGCAAAAATAAACTGCTGGAACTACACCAAAACAAAAAGTTTTTGTACAGTGAAAGAAACATCAACAGAACAAAAAGTCAACCTACTGAATGGGAGAAGATATTCACAAATAAAATAAATGATAAGGAGTTAATATCCAAAATATATAAAGAACTTATACAATCGAACACAAAAACAAACAAACAAATAATCTGATTAAAAACAGACAGGAAACCTGAATAGACATTTTTCCAAAGAAGACATACAGACAGCAGACAGACAAAATGACAAGATGCCCAGCATCACTCATCATCAGGGAAACGCCAATGAAAACCACAATGAGATATCACCTCACACCTGTCACAATGGCTAAAATCAAAAGGACAAAAATATTGGCAAGGAGGTAAAGAAAAAGGAACTCTCATGCACTGTTGGTAGGAGTGTAAATTGGTGCAGCCACTGTGGAAAACAATATGGAGTTTCCTCTAAAAACAGAAATACCATATGATCCAGTAATTCACTACTAGGATTTTACCCAAAGGAAACCCAAAGGAAACAAAAACACTAATTCAAAAAGATATATGCATCCCCAATGTTTATTGTGGTGTTATTTACAGTAGCCAAGATATGGAAGCAACCCAAGTGACCGTTGATGAATGAATGGATAAAGATGTGGTGTACTTATATAATTATTAAGCCATAAAAATCACTAAACCATAAAAAAGAATGAGATCTTGCCATCTGCAACAACACCAATGGACCTAGAGGGTATAATGCAAAGTGAAATAAGTCTGACAGAGAAAGACAAAAAACTTACAATTTCACTTATATGTGAAATCCAAAAAAAAACCCCAAAACAAATGAACAAACAAAAAGCAGAAACAGACCCACAATTGATGGTTGCCAGAAGAAAGATAGGTAGGGGAATGGCTAAAATGGGTGAAAGGGAGCGGGAGATACAGGCTTACAGTTGCAGAATGACTGAGTCACAGGGACAAAAGGTACAGCATAGAGAATATAGTCAATAGTATTGTAAAGATATGACAGATGGTAGCTACACTCATGTTGAGCATAACATAAGGTATAGACTTTTGAATCACTATGTTGTATAGCTGAAACTAATGTAACACTGTGTGTCAACTGTAAGTCAATAAAAAAAACAAAGTTTCAGAAAAAAAGATTGTTAGATGAAATGATATGTTTGGGGTGTGTTTCAAAATAACCAGGAGTGGGGGAAATAATGGAAATTTAAATGAAATAAGATTGGCCATGAATTGATCATATACAAAGCTGGGTGATGAGAATATGGAAGTTCATAACATCCTTTGCACCATTTTTATATCTGCTTAAAGTTTTCTAGAATGCTATTTTTAAAAAGATTGTCAAAATTTACTAGATCAAAAATATATTTGTAATTTTAAAATGTTAGGTATTTCACAACAAATGACAAATTTGTGTCATTTGACACAACAAGTGACAAATAGACGGATGAATGACATGACATGACAGTCCTGTGGTGGGGGGTGTTGTCATCCCCTTGTCATAGATCAAAATAAAAACAAAACACAAAACTAACCTGACTAAAGTTAAGAAATTGCTTTTGCCAACAGACCCATGAAAAGATGCTCGACACCACTCATCAGGGAAATGCAAATCAAAACCACAATGAGACATCACAACACAACACAACACCTCAACAACACAAGAAACAGTTAAGTGGAAGATGTGGAGAAAAGGAACCCTTGTGCACTGTTGGTGGGAATGCAAACTGGGTCCGCCACTGTGGGAAACAGTACGGAGGTTCCTCAAAAAAGCTAAAAATAGAACTACCCCATAATGCAGGAATTGCACTAGTGGGTATTTATCCAAAAATACAAAACAAACAAAACAAGCAACAACAAAAAATCCCACTAATTCAAAGTGATACATGCATTCCATGTTTACTGCAACCTTATTTACAACAGCCAAATTATGGAAGAAGCCCAAGTGTCCATTGATAGATGAATGGATAAAAAAGATTTGGATAGATATGTGTGTGTGTGTGTATACACATATATATCACTGAATAATAATCCATCATTCAGCCATATTATTGAATATGTATGTGAATATTACTCAGCCATAAAAAAGAATGAAATCTTGCCATTTGCAAGGACATGGAAGGAGCTAGAGAGAATAATGCTAAGTGAAATAAGTCAGAGAAATACAAACACCATATGATTTCACCCATATGTGGAATTTAAGAAACAAAACAAATAAGCAAAGGTGAAAAAAGAAAGAGACAAACCAAGAAACAGACTCTTAACTACAGAGGACAAACTGACAGTTATAAGAGGGGAGGTGTGTGCAGGGTGGGGGGGAATAGAGGAGGAGGATTCAAGAGTGCAGTTACCATGATGAAAAAAATAAAATAACATTATTTTTTAAATGGAAATATGTATTTAAATCAAAAATAAAGAAAAGAAAAAGGAAGTTGCCTTTGATTTCTTGACTATCAGCTCCATGAGCGTGGAGATTGTGTAAGCTTTGTAACATGTGGAACCACAAATTTCAAACACATAAGGAAGAGAATGTTGTCACGCTCCAATCAGGGCATAGCAGAAACCCGAGACCTTCCCTGTAAAGATTTTGATCTCACACGTAATTCATTTCCAAAACACAAATCTTCCCATCTCCTCTGAGGGACTTTGCGGGCCTCTAAACAAACAAGAAGGGACATTAAGGTCCAGGATAGATAAGGAATAGCATTAAAATACAGGATGGAATCCTGGATTGACTCACAAGCAGGTGGCCCTGAGGAGAAAACAAAATGTAGTCTTCATCTCCTCACAAATAATGAATTTAGGAAACACAGTGTGGGAACGTTCATGCCTATTTGCAGCTCATAGCTTATTTTTAGGGGTCTAAAAATATTTGTGAGTCGAAGCAGAAACTGCTCTTTTGCTGCCTTAGAACTTTCTTCAACTCTGATATAGTATATTCACTAGGAAGCAGGGAATAATGTTTGAGCGATGGCCCCAGGAGAAGAGAGGAAACATTGTCCTTTGCTATCTGAGCAGAGCTCAAGAAAGCTAGCATGACAGGACGCTGCAGGGTGAGGGTCAGGGAGAGGGAGAACAGTGTTCCAGAACAAAAGCTCCGACAGTTCAGGGGGATTTGAAACCTTTATTAGGAGCCTCCCACACCTCAGTGATCCCTTCACACTGAGAATCCTTAAATATTTACCCAGTGGTAGAAGTAAGTAAGGGTGGTGATGAAGGAACAGAAGTTATCAAATATGGAAAACTGAGCTTGTGTCAGCGTACAAGAACAATCTGAAATAACAGAATAGAGAATTTTAAAAAAAGATCTCACGGATTATGGAAATTTCCTATGTAATAGACATAGCATTCCAAACCACTGGTGAAAGATAAATGATTCCATACATGATGCTTGTGGAGACTGAACCAATATGTGGTTCACGTAGGTTTTTGCTCTCCCAGCACCCCAAATTCTCCTACCAGATTAAATATAAACTTCCATGCAAAAAAACGCACAGGCTGACACCTTTTCCGTTAAGATCACTATTCCAAGACCCATACATATAGAAATTTGAGAGTCACTATTGGGTGTTTGGACACACACATATGAATATATGTGTCCATTTGTGTATCCACTGGAAAAGGTCTGGAAGAATACAGATTGAACTAGTGGACGACAACCCGGCAGGGGTGGAAACGGGGAGTGGGTGGTACAGACGATTGTTTTCTGATATTTCAAAATATTTCAAATTATTTATGCCTTCATACAAAGAAAATTCACAAATACTTATTGAGGCCTGGTTGTACGAAAGAAACTAAGGTGTGATACGAATGACTTTGTCACTGTTTTTAAATGCACTATAATTACTTAAGGTACTTATGAGGAACAAATTAATTTCAATAGAACAATACCATCCACGCTTTTCAAGTGATATTGTTAATCTAAATTTCATTGGTTGAAGTTTTGTTTGTATTTAACATGATAAAATTTGTTTTGCTTTATAGCTGTATACAAGCTATAAGGAAAAAGACTTAGGGTTAAAAAGAGGTTAGGGTCGGGGTGCCTGGGTGGCTCAGTCGGTTTAATGTCTGTCTCAGGGTCCTGGGATCGAGCCCCACATCAGGCTCCTTGCCCAGCGGGGAAGCTGCTTCTCCTTCTCCCTCTGCCTGCTGTTCCCCCTCCTTGTGTTTGTGCTCTCTTTCTCTCTCTACCCCCTCCCCATCAAATACAAAATAACAAAAATAAGGGGCGCCTGGGTGGCTCAGTGGGTTAAGCCGCTGCCTTCGGCTCGGGTCATGATCCCAGGTCCTGGGTTCAAGCCCCACATTGGGCTTTCTGCTCAGCAGGGAGCCTGCTTCCTCCTCTCTCTCTGCCTGCCTCTCTGCCTACTTGTGATTTCTCTCTGTCAAATAAATAAATAAAATCTTAAAAAAAAAACAAAAACAAACAAAAAACAAAAATAAAATCTTAAAAAAAAAAAAGTTTAGGGTCTAGACCTTTCCACTAAATGTGTGACCTTAAGCAAGTCCCTTCTCCTCTCGGTTTCAGGTTTTTTACTGGCAAGTGAGAGTGATGGACCCATGAGGTTTGAGGAATCATGCCCTTACCAAAGATTCTTGATTTTAACAATATAGGATGAATTCCAAAGCATCTGTGAAAAAAACCCCTCTTGAAGTCCAAGTGTCATATTGCCCCCTTCTGGACCTTTATAATATTCACACAAATGAGATTATTAAAAATCCATAAGCCGACATGGACATGCTGAAATACTGTAGCTCAACTCCTTTCCCCTCGCAAACAGTTTAGAATGGCCAACTTGAATGTTTTCCAGTAGAATTATGACAAGACCACCCAGGAAATGAGAAAGGGCAAAAAGCATCAAAAGAGTAGGTGTTGACATAGGATAGGACTGAACCCAGGGGAGTTTTACATATAGTAGTATCTCCGTCTCCTCCCCCAATATGATAAATGTTATTGGTTGGCCCTTATCAGATGTCTACTATGTACAAAGAACTAATTTTTTAACCAATTAAAAAAATTCTTCCAACCACTCTTCCAGCCAGGCCAAGAATATCTGTGTCCTGAGTCGGTCCTGGTTATTCCCATAATTTTGCCCTTTTTCCTCTAAGTTTTCCCATCCTGTGAGGATGTCTCCCTTCCCATTTCCTGCTAGAAGTAGTCTTTGACTAATACTCACTGCGCTGCTACTATCCTGGGGGCACTTAAGACCTCCATCTTCTTATCTGGCCCTCGACTTCATGATTTTTCCACTTCATGTGAGTCAAGATTTCTCACAAACTTCCCTTGGGAACAGAGTCCATGTGCAGGGCACCATGTCTTCCTCCTACCATTTCTCCATTGCCTAGAACAGTTCTGCTCACACTGGGCTTGGCAACTCACAATAGGACTATCTCTACCGTGTCCTCTAATTACTTCCTCTACAGAGGAAACTGCTTGTATTTTAAGGAGTAATCTCTCATATTTACTCTAAAGTAGCTTCTGATTTTCTTCTCTAAATGTACTTCTCTTGCACTTTGGTAAATGACAACACATCCTTCCATTTAAAGCCCAAACCCTGATTCTTCTTACTACCTTCTATCTCGTGTTCAATCTGTCAGTAAATCCTATTGGCTCTACCTTCAAAATATGTCCATAACACAATCATTTTATCCCATTTTACCCACATCGCAATCATCCCATTATTACCACTAAGTCCAAACCACAATCAGGTTTAACTAGATTGTAGTAACGGTCTTTATAACTGGTCTCAGAGCTTCTGTCTTTACTTGTCCGTGCCAGTCCGTGCCATCCCCCAGTATGGTCTGTCTCAAACAGAGCATCTAGGAAGGTCCTTCTAAAAGATGTCAGACCATGTTACTATTCTACTCAAAACCTTTTTCTTTTTTAAGATTTTATTTATTTATTTGACAGAGAGAGAGATCACAAGTAGAGAGGCAGGCAGAGAGAGGGGGAAAATCAGGCTCCCTGCCAAGCAGAGCGCCTGATGTGGAGCTGGATCCCAGGATCCTGAGATCATGACCCGAGCCGAAGGCAGAGGCTTAACCCACTGAGCCACCAGGTGCCCCTACTCAAAATCTTTTGATGGCCTCTCTTCTTCATCAGAATAAAAGCTAAGACCCTTAAAATGGCCGTGCAGGCTCTGCTCAAGGTCGTCTTCCCTGTGGCATCATCTCCTTCAGTCTCTGCCTTCCACTCACTGCACTTCAGCCACACAGACCCCCTCACTCCTCCTAGAAGCCAGCACTCCCTCCCCCCACCTTCCTCAAACTCCTACGGATCCTTTAATGTCCACTGTAAGCGTCATCTCTTTGAGGAAGCTTCCCTACCCACCACACCACACTGTAAAACCAAGGGAATTCTCTTTTGTACTTCAGCATCTGTGACTAGCACTGTGATTTTCTCTACCTTTTTGTACAATTATGACTTCTACATCAGACTGTTTATCTTCTCAGATTATAAACCCTGTAAGGGTAGTGATTGTGTTTGACTTTTTTAGACTATATTTATGAGAGCTACAGTAATCAAGATGGTAAGGATAGACCAGTACATCAAAATAGAGTCTAGAAATTGATCTACATATATATGGTAAATTGTTTTTCCACCAAGGCTCCAAGTCAATTCAATGGAGGGAGGGAACACTTCTCTTTTTAACAAATGGTGCTGAGTCCACTGGATATCTGTGTCAATGCATCCGTGACTTTTATCCTATACCATCCCCAGAAATGAGTTTGAGATGGATCACTGAACTAAACAAACAAACAAAAAAAAAACTAGGACTATAAAGTTTCTGGAGGTATACGTAAGAGAATAAATCCAGAACCCTAAAGTAGGGCAAGTGTTTTGGACTAGATACAAAAAGCACAAACCATAAAAGAGAAAAAAATTTGAATTTGACTTCTTCAGAACTAAAAATTTCCAGGTATAGAAAGATACCATTAAGAAAACCAATAGACAAATCCCAAAATACACTACAAATCTAGGGGTCTAAACAGTATCTGACACAAAATGCTCAATGAAGTATTTGTTGAACAAATGTATAAAAGACCTGCCTCCTTCCTTTCACAACCCACAGCTATTTCAATGGGCACAGCCAGCCAAGAAGTCAACCTCCTGCGGCTTTTGAGGGGACACTGCTAGCTAGAGGGAAATTCTATTATATTGGAGGAAAGAAAAGTATCAAGGTTTGTTAGTAGAAATAAAATGTGTCAAGTCAGCAATCTCAAGAGATTGTCTACAGTTTATGAGGACTTATAGTGAATCAGACAAGATAGGGAACAGATAATTATAGAACATTCACAAAAGTAAATTAGCTAAAAGTACAGGTAGAATTTCACCAAATTGAGCAGAAGGCATATACCTCATTCCTCATTGCCTCAGTGATGCTAACGATTTTATAAGGAGAACTGTACAGGCTAAAACTAGCAAATGAAGGTGGAACGAACGATGTTTTGCCTAGAGGAGCTGGGAGAAGTTTTATCACAAAAGATAGGGTCAGGAAGGGAAAAAATTAGGTAAAAAGGATTAAACTGATCCTACATGCTGGAGTGTGCTTCTGGGCATGGCATAGACCCAGGCCAGCCAGACATTCTGGTTTGCCAAAAATTGTCCAAATATTTCCCAATGTAATCACTATTAGCTGCTTTTTCACTCTCGGAGTGTCTTTGTTTGCATGATATATAATGTGATCACCCTACTTCTACATGTTATTTCTTCCTTTTACTTTATTTTTTCTTCCTCTTTCTCTGCATAGTCCCTGAGGATAAAAATAATTGTGTAGTTGCATATCCATTGTGTTGTTTTACTTGTTAGCATCACTCCCTGGAAGGAATCTCAGGCCAAAAAAGTGTGAGTTTTCCTTCTCCTGACAATAGTGTATGGTTGGGCTGAGCAACTGCACAACCTGGTGTTCAGACCGCTTCCCTGCTCCCTCCTGTAACCAGGTGAGTTGGACAGTGGGAATCTTCAATGTCACAAGTTGAATTAACATAGTTCTCTTTTCTCCTAAGAGCACCAACTTTTTAATTAATATTTTAATCGACAATTTCATTTTAAACCACAATATATTAATCAATACTCTTTCAAAGACATGGAAACTGAGGCATGGAATGATACAATTAAATGACTTGTCTGTGATCATTCAGGATAAAATTATCTTGATGAGACTCCAATTATGATCAATTTATTTCCAGTTTACCTTCACCATAATCACTCATCCATTTAACAAACACTTATTATGCACCTATAATGTGCCATCACTTTCTTCTCCACATGATGTGTTATTCAGGAACCCAAAGTTCTGGACATCACTGCACATGCATGACTTAGCAGAGGCAATCTGCTGCTGAGAAAAGAACCTCAGGTACTCACGTTCAATGTTTGAAGTAAGTTCTGTGCTTCTACTAAGAAAACAGTTGACTGAAGGGAACCTGCTGTTCTACAGTCAGACAAATCGTAATTGTACTCCTGAATTGTTCTTTGGGGGTCCAAACAATAGTGAGTTATGGAATGCCTAGATGGGGAGAGGGGGGAGGTTCTGCATACAGTGATGGAAATAATCATTCAACCTTTCTACTGTATCTTTCCAAAGTTTTTTTTTTTTAACCAAAAAGAGTCTTTCATGATGCTGCTCTTTTACATGATAAAACCAACTAGGAACAGTCTTTAATTAGTATTCTGAATGGCTCATACATTTACAGTAGAAACATCACCTTTGGATGCCTTTGATTCCTAAGCCCATTGATCTGCCACCACTTTGAAATCTCAGATGGGAATTCATTCGTATTGACTTAATTTGGGGGGAAAAAAAAGGAACTTCTTTCCAGCCCTCTGAATTATCCATTCAGAAGGCTCCTTTCTCTTCTGGCAACTTCTGGAATGGAGCTGGCTTTCAAAGGTAGAAAACTGCTCTTTGCTATAGTAATCATTTAACAAAATGAAACAAACATAGATAAGAGGGTTGTTCCTTTTTAACAGCTCCAGCCTTTAAATAAGTAAATCTTATGTACATAAATGGCTGCTACTAAGAAGATTTCTAGGTAGCTAGGTACTATGGACAATGGGAACTCTAAAATTGTATTGAAGTTTACTAGATGACCTCAATTAACTATTGTGGTCTTTAATAATAATTGTTATGTCAATAATAGTAGTTAGCTCTTATATATTATATGTTATGTGGTAGACATGGTCCTAGGTGCTTTATGTGTACTAACAATTTAATCCAGCAGTCTGGAAGGCAAGTACTAATACCTCAATTATATAGGAAAGCATAGGGAGATCATCAGGTGACTCCACCCAGCTGGGATTCAAGCCCAGGCAGAGACGTGCCAATCTCGGACATCTTAGCCACTGTAAAGGACTATATAATTATTTCCAGAATGTTCTTACTACAATGAAGCAAATTTCTTTATGCCTCTGATTTAATATTTGGTATAAGGAAAGTCCAACACTTTGTTATACATATCTCTAGACTAGTAGAAAGCAGGTTTTCTATAGGTGTTGTGGGGGAATGAAAGAATTAAATAAGTCTAGACTATCACAGGCTTTCTCTCAGTTGTCTCAGTCTATTACCAATAGTTTTCTTCTTCCTCTTCTCATGGGCCATGCTCCACCCTTCAAACTTGGTTAATGATAAATTGATCCTGTCTTCCCTTTGCTAAGTCCTAACCAATGGGCTTGTACTTCTCTTCCTTCAGTGACTGGACACCCTAATGAGAACACACAAAGGGAACTGACAATCTAGTGGGGATGTGGGACACAAGGTGAGAACCCCGGGAGAATCACCAGTGTAGAGCCATGGTCACTGAGAAGAGGCAGAGAATGTGTCCATTTGGAGAGCACAGGAACGTCTAAGACTAAAACTCTCTTGCCTCATCCCCCAAGATCTGCACTATCCATGGGATGCTTCATTTATTCATTCAACCTTTCCTGAGTATCTACCAAATGTCAACACTGGGCTAGGGATCAGATACATGACACTGAATAAGAAAGTCATGGTCTTCTTACTTTTTTACTGTGATTATTACCTCTCCCACACTACCAGCAAAATCATGCAATCTTATTCTCTTAATTTCTTCATTATTTACTTCCCCATCTTTTTGGGATGCTCTCTTTCTGTATGGAGAGCATTATTTATTGATTTATATATTACGTGAGCACCTACTATGTGATAAACACTATTCCGGTGTAGGGGATATGACAATGAGCAAAACAGAGATCAATTCTGTACCTAAATTTCTCCTAATAATACCCAAGTCTATCTATACTTGCTATCCTTCCTTCTCTGTTTCTTTAAAGGACATAAAAATTATACAAAGTAATAATTATAACCATATGTTATATTTTTAACACATATAGATGTAATATATATAACAATAATAGCAAAACAAAGGGGAGTTGGGAATGGACCTATAAAGGAGTAAAATTTCTAGATCACACTGCAATTATGTTATAAATTTAAACTGGTTCTGATAAGTTAAAAAATATATTTTAAGTCCTAGAGCAACCACACAGAAAATAACTAGAAATATATAATTAAAAATAATTAAAAGTCTATCTACATGCAGAAGAATGAAGTTAGCCTCCTACTTCACACCATAAACAAAAATTGACTCAAAATGCATCAAAGACCCAACTGTAAGAGCTAAAACTATAAAGCTCTTAGAAGAAAACATGGCCATAATAAATCTTCACAACGTTGGGTTAAGCAAGGATTCATTAACTTTGATACCAAAAGTATAAGCAACAACAAAAACAGACAATCTGGCATCATTAATCACAAACTTTTATGCTTCAAAGGACACCATCAAGAAAGTGAAAAGACAACATACAGAATGGGAAAAAATTTTGCAAATCATGTATCTGGTAAGGACTTATATCTAGAATCTGTAAATAAAGCTCAATAGTAAAAAGATAAGTAGTCCAATTGAAAATGGGCAAAGGTTCTCACAAACTTTTATGCTTCAAAGGACACCATCAAGAAAGTGAAAAGACAACATACAGAATGGGAAAAAATTTTGCAAATCATGTATCTGGTAAGGACTTATATCTAGAATCTGTAAATAAAGCTCAATAGTAAAAAGATAAGTAGTCCAATTGAAAATGGGCAAAGGTTCTGAATAGACATTTATCCAAGGAAGATATATAAATGGCCAATAAACACGCAAAAAGATGCCCATCATCATTAGGCATCAGGGAGCACAAAACCACAAGACACCACTTCGCACCCACTAGGATGACTAGAATTAAAAAGACAGAGAGTAACGGGAACCCTGGTACACTGCTGATGGGAATGTAAAATGGTTCAGCACTTTGAAAAAAAATTGGTCAGTCTTTAAAACAGCTGAATAGCAGCAGCTCTTTCTGCCTATGGGTCCTGTCCCCATGCCTTAATAAAATCTCCTTTTGGTACCATAAATTAAAAAATGATAGATAGATAGATAGATAGATAGATAAAGGCTGAATATAGTTATCATATAACTCAGCAATTTCACTCCTAGATCTATACCTACAAGAATGAAAACCTATGTCTATGCAAAAACTTTTATACAAGTGTTCACAGCAACATGATTCATAATAGCTAAAAAGTAGAAACAACCTAAGTATCCATCAGCTGATGGGGGAGAAATAAAGCGTGGTGTACACGGACAATACAATATCATTCATCGATAAAAAGAAATGAAGTACTGATACATACCACACGAGGACAAACCTTGAAAACATAGGCTAAGTGAAAGAAACCTGTCACAAAGGACCATATATTCTATGATCTGATTTACCGTTCAGAATACGCAAATCTATAAAAACAGAAAGTAGATTGATTAGTGGCTGGCTGAGGTTTGGGGAGGGGTTGGGAGGGCTGCTAAGCTGAGCAGGGTTTCTTTTTAGGGCAATGAAAATATTCTAAGATTGCAGTGAGGTATCCACAGCTCCGTGAATACATGAAAAGCCATTAAATTGTATATTTTAAATGTCTACTTTTAAATACATTTAAAATAAGTTAAGATGTTACACTAGAAAATACCCACTTCGTGCAAACTACCCAGCCAGCTGCTTCCAAATCTTTTCTGTAATAACCTTGACCATGCTTTTGCATTAAAAAACCTTCTCTGTCTGCGCTTCTACTCCTGCTTATATTCCTACAGCTTTCTCCCCTTCCTTCCCTCATGGTCTTTGCCCAGACTGTCCAAAATGGCTACAACAAGGAATTACGCAATCCTGGAAGGTCAGAAATGGAAGATACCTTAGTGCTCCTCTTCTCCCACCTCCTCGTTTTTAGGGATGAGGGGACAAAGGCCCAGAGAGATTACATGACTTGTCCATGGTTCCCCAAAATACTTTGTCCTTGCTCACCTCCTCCAAAAAGCCTTCGTTCGTAAGCAAATGTTTCCTTATCTTTCTACCCAATCTCGGATACATTTCTTTACTGCAATTCTAAAAGGTATCAAACGCATTGATCTCAAGACATCGCTCACATTTAAACTCCAATCTTGCATTCCAGAGGGAAAAAGCAGTCCTTTCATCTCTGTGGCCACTACATCTGATCTAAGCTGCTGCAACTTCTCCTCTGTTGTCATGAAGAACAACACAAAATTCGTAGGAGGTTGGCTTAGCACCAGCCGCAGCAGACACAGGGATAAACGCCCTGTCTGGTTTCCATAAAGGACTCCCCCTCACCTTACCTCACAGAAAACCATTCCTAAGGTCTTCAGAAAAGAGCAGTTTAGTTCACATAAAATACAGCCTCTCTACATTTTTAAATGCTCTCAAGAAAGAAAATGATTACGAAGGGCATTTACATGTCTTTATAGGTTTATACCTGTAAGTATTCCAGGATCAAAGATTAAGTTGATTTCTTTTTTTTTTTTAAGATTTTATTTATTTATTTAACAGACAGAGAGAGATCACAAGTAGGCAGAGAGGCAGGCAGAGAGAGGAGGAAGCAGGCTCCCAGCTGAGCAGAGAGTCCGATGTGGGGCTCGATTCCAGGACCCTGAGACCATGACCTGAGCTGAAGGCAGAGGCTTTAACCCACTGAGCCACCCAGGTGCCCCTAAGTTGATTTCTTAAAACAAAAAAAATATTCATCTGGATGGGAAACAGAAAAACCTCAAGGCGGGGGGTAGGGGTGCAGGAAATTCATAAATCAGGTAGTCACTCTGGATTTCATGTGAAAAGAAAAATCATCAAAACCTAACCGGCCTTTCATCTATAGGAAGCCTGGTGAATAATGACGTAAATCCATTGAAGAGTGTGAATGGTGACATCAAAGCTCATGCAGGCCTACCTGGCTTGGAAAAGCAAAAGAAACCGCTCTCTAAAAGGAGAGGCAGGGCCTTCCCATGTCTGGCTGTGCCTTTATTGCTCCAAGAACTGCCTGGCACAGGCGTCCACTCACAGGACCTTCGCAACTGAGGAAGAGAAAGGCAAATGTAATTAGAGACACTTTGGTCCCCAGAGCGGGCACCATCCTGGGCCCGACGGAAGACGTGATTACACAGTGCTGAGGAGGCAGTTTAAGTGTTGCCCACCAGGGAACCTGGAGGCTTTCAGAGCCAGTTCTGAGAATTACATACTGTTCCACAGCTCTGGCTAATGGACCCGGCATTTCTGGCTGAAACCATTTCCCCAAGGAGGCCAGTCAAAGTAGATAATGAGGACCTCCCATCTCACCGGGCAGCTCGGAAACAAAGCTTGAGCTCTGGAGACTAGATAATGTTTCAGTGCATAAAACTGCAAAAAGGTCAAGGATTAAACTTGAAAAGATTCAGAAGGGTGGGGGCACCTGGGTGGCTCAGTGGGTTAAAGCCTCTGCCTTCGGCTCAGGTCATGATCCCAAGGTCCTGGGATCGAGCCCCGCATCGGGCTCCCTGCTCTGTGGGGAGTCTGCTTCCTCCTCTCTCTCTGCCTGCCTCTCTGCCTATTTGTGATCTCTGTCAAATAAATAAATAAAATATTTTTTTAAAAAAAGATTCAGAAGGACGCATCAAGGTTTCCACTGTGATTCTCAGGCTGCATTCCCCTCTCCCCACCCTGTACTACTTTAGCTTGCATTTTATGAATTACTTGTCTTTGTAAGGATAAGGGATTGTAGGGGAACAGCCTCAGGGTCCATGAAATGTGCACATTTCTGAGAGCTTCCTGAAAATAGGCCCTATTCACTTAAGCAGGGATCTATGCGTGTGTAAGGAAAGACAGCTGCAAAGTGCAGAAGTTTTGGATGCATGAGTTCCTAACTGTTGACAGGGAGGAGGGAAATGAAACTGGGGTGAAGCGGGGCAATGCAGAAAGCTCTATCATGTTTTCCTCTCCTCCTGTATGTGCCTTTGTTGTCGGGGCTATTTTGACTATGATTACAACAGATTTTCTTGGCTTAATGGCTAGAAATACACATTTATCTCTACCAATTCCTGGGCCTGGGGCCGGTTTCTGATGACCACATATGCAAGAGTGACTCGTCCCCGTATGGTACACTGGCCCCCCTGACTGAGATGGTCTAGTCCAGGGCCCCAAAGCTGAGATTTTCTGAAGCTTTGAATCCAGAAATAAGATGACTTAGAAACGAAACCTGGCACCACATTAAATCAAGCAGCTGAAATGGTGACGTAGTTACCAACTGACTACAGAATGTCCTGCCAAGCAGAAGTAGACGCTCAATCACTGGTCATGAAAATCAACGGCACTACTAGGGCCTAACTCTTGCCCTGGGCCTGGAAGAACACGGAGAAGGAGCTAAACCTCCATTTGAGACTGTGTCTGTAAATATTGGTTTTGTTTCTTTGGGGGCTGGGGCTTTGAGAATCCTGAAGAAAATGGTGTAGTGAACACTAGGCCTGGGGTCATAAGGAAAATTGTCTTTGCAGTCCTTGACACTTCAGAATACTCAGGAACAATCTCAGAGATACATTTGGCTGTTGCCTGGGGCTTGTTCCAGACAGACTTGGGTGCTGGGTGGGAGTGGGCTAATTATGCTTGACACTGGGATAAAGACGCTGTATCTTCTCTTTTTTGTCACCAAGCTGCAGTCTCAGTGAGTAAGGGGACCAGGTGACCTTAGCACGGAGGAGCACTAGCCAGGGGACCACAAGAGATGGGTGAGGGGACTGGGAGCCCCTGCTGAGCCCTCCTGTCCTGAGCCAAGCTGTATCAGGAGCCTCATGACAGACCTGCACTGAAATGGTGCTTATGGCAGAGGCTGAATCTGGTCCTGAGGATTCGAAAGTCCATGAGGGGTTTGCTTGGGGCCTCCAGAGGAGGGCATTATAAGTGCAATACACGGAGGGGCTCTGCAAGCAGAAGAGATGTGGGAGGCGTGCCTGCCTCGGAGGAGGCCTCTGCCAGACGTGCGGAATGATGGGAATGAAGCGTCTAGCAATCCAAAGGCAGGACATGGCCAGTCTCCTGTCAGCCATGTCCGAAACCTAAGTGCCATCCCAAGTTTCTCTCGTGCCTTCACCTCGTCCTGCAAATCCTCCCACTTCAATATCCCCCGCTCCTTTCACCCGTCACCCTGCTGCTGCCTCCACCGAGCGGGGCCGGGTCCCACAATAGGTAGACACGCACATGCTTTAAGCACCAACAGGGAGGAGGCAATAAAAGGCTTAAAAGATTTTGATATTTGATATATGTTTTTCAAGGCATCTAGGAAAAATCAGAATCTGTGTTTTATTAGCTAGCTTATGGTTATCTTTGCTTAAATTCTAAATTGCCTCTTGGACCGACGGGGGCAGGAGCCTCTAGCGGGCTTAATCCCATGCTGGACCTACTTGGCTAAGCGGCCGCCTCACTTCCTATCTTTCCCAGGTCAACTCTGTCCTCCAGGAAACTGGCTACAAGATCTTTCTAAAATGTAGGTGTTACAGCTCCGCTTAAACTAACTTCGTTACATTGAATATTGGATAGAACTCGGTCTCCGTTGCGTGGTCTAGAAAGTTCTCCAACTTCTGGCTCTTGATTTCATGCCTCCCCTCATTTCTCATCCTCGCCTGCTCCCACTTGCCTTCCCCCATGTGCCCTGATAGGGTTCGGGGTGTCCCGCCCAGTGACACCTTGATAAATTGAATATTTTTTTTTTAAGATTTTATTTTTATTTTTATTTATTCATTTGACAGAGAGAGAGAGAGAGATCACAAGTAGGCAGAGAGGCAGGCAGAGAGAGGAGGAAGCAGGCTCACTGCTGAGCAGAGAGCCCAGTGTTTTGCTCATTTGCTTGTTTAATTCAGTGTTCATAAAGCTTATTTAACCATCTAATTCATCCTCCCAGACTTTTTGTCATTGGCATTTTTCTTTTTAGATTTGATTTATTTATTTGACACAGAAGAGAGTGTGTACAATCAAGGGGATGGCAGGGAGAGGGAGAAGCAGGCTCCCACTGAGCAGAGACCACAATGTGGGGCTGGATCCTAGGACCTTGGGATCATGACCTGAGCCGAAGGCAGACACTTAATAGACTGAGTCACTCAGACTCTCCATGTCATTGGCATTTTTCTTACAACTCTACCCACAAAGTTAGACAAAACTATAAAATATTCAACTGTCCATTAAATATCTGTAGGAATTTGGGTCCCAAGAAAAAAATTAGTAAAACTATTCAGTATAGAATGAAACATAAAAGGGATTTAGTTGAGTTTAATCCACAGATGTGACAGTCTAGCTGGGAGATGCCTACTTCTGTAACATCTAGAATGACACAGTACTTAGCAATCAAGTATCTTTTAACCTTGGGAAGATTTATCGTCAGAACCAGAAATGTTTAAGCGACTCAAATCCCATAGTATTAATACTTTTGTTTTGATGATGTATGGAATGGTATTTTAGGTACTTGTAAAGTGAAGAAAATTTAGCAGAATAAATAACAAAAAGCTTGGTGATTCTAATTTTAAATGAAGAATTGAATAATTGGTTTAGATTTATGGTTTTGAGTTGAAAATTTATTGTTCATAAATAGCATAGGAATATATTTAAGAAAATATAAGGTTCACCCTGTTTATATGTTTAAATCATATTTATAAGAATTATTAGCATTTTAGAAGCATTTTGTTAATCAGATAAAATATTTAAAAAGAAATGAAATCAATTATACAGTATAAAATGTTTAAAAAGTTTTAAAGTTTTAAGTGGGATCAAACACTAAACTTTAAAAATGATTTTTAGATGAGAAACTGGACCACTTTCCTACACCATGTACAAAAATAAAATTAAAATGTATTAAAGACCTAAATGAGAGACCTGAAATCATGAAACTCCTAGAAGAAAAGGTAGGAAGTAGTTTCTTTGACATCGGTCTTAGCAACATTCTTCTAAATATGTCTCCTGAGGCAAGGGAAACAAAAGCAAAAATAAACTGCTGGAACTACACCAAAACAAAAAGTTTTTGTACAGTGAAAGAAACATCAACAGAACAAAAAGTCAACCTACTGAATGGGAGAAGATATTCACAAATAAAATAAATGATAAGGAGTTAATATCCAAAATATATAAAGAACTTATACAATCGAACACAAAAACAAACAAACAAATAATCTGATTAAAAACAGACAGGAAACCTGAATAGACATTTTTCCAAAGAAGACATACAGACAGCAGACAGACAAAATGACAAGATGCCCAGCATCACTCATCATCAGGGAAACGCCAATGAAAACCACAATGAGATATCACCTCACACCTGTCACAATGGCTAAAATCAAAAGGACAAAAATATTGGCAAGGAGGTAAAGAAAAAGGAACTCTCATGCACTGTTGGTAGGAGTGTAAATTGGTGCAGCCACTGTGGAAAACAATATGGAGTTTCCTCTAAAAACAGAAATACCATATGATCCAGTAATTCACTACTAGGATTTTACCCAAAGGAAACCCAAAGGAAACAAAAACACTAATTCAAAAAGATATATGCATCCCCAATGTTTATTGTGGTGTTATTTACAGTAGCCAAGATATGGAAGCAACCCAAGTGACCGTTGATGAATGAATGGATAAAGATGTGGTGTACTTATATAATTATTAAGCCATAAAAATCACTAAACCATAAAAAAGAATGAGATCTTGCCATCTGCAACAACACCAATGGACCTAGAGGGTATAATGCAAAGTGAAATAAGTCTGACAGAGAAAGACAAAAAACTTACAATTTCACTTATATGTGAAATCCAAAAAAAAACCCCAAAACAAATGAACAAACAAAAAGCAGAAACAGACCCACAATTGATGGTTGCCAGAAGAAAGATAGGTAGGGGAATGGCTAAAATGGGTGAAAGGGAGCGGGAGATACAGGCTTACAGTTGCAGAATGACTGAGTCACAGGGACAAAAGGTACAGCATAGAGAATATAGTCAATAGTATTGTAAAGATATGACAGATGGTAGCTACACTCATGTTGAGCATAACATAAGGTATAGACTTTTGAATCACTATGTTGTATAGCTGAAACTAATGTAACACTGTGTGTCAACTGTAAGTCAATAAAAAAAACAAAGTTTCAGAAAAAAAGATTGTTAGATGAAATGATATGTTTGGGGTGTGTTTCAAAATAACCAGGAGTGGGGGAAATAATGGAAATTTAAATGAAATAAGATTGGCCATGAATTGATCATATACAAAGCTGGGTGATGAGAATATGGAAGTTCATAACATCCTTTGCACCATTTTTATATCTGCTTAAAGTTTTCTAGAATGCTATTTTTAAAAAGATTGTCAAAATTTACTAGATCAAAAATATATTTGTAATTTTAAAATGTTAGGTATTTCACAACAAATGACAAATTTGTGTCATTTGACACAACAAGTGACAAATAGACGGATGAATGACATGACATGACAGTCCTGTGGTGGGGGGTGTTGTCATCCCCTTGTCATAGATCAAAATAAAAACAAAACACAAAACTAACCTGACTAAAGTTAAGAAATTGCTTTTGCCAACAGACCCATGAAAAGATGCTCGACACCACTCATCAGGGAAATGCAAATCAAAACCACAATGAGACATCACAACACAACACAACACCTCAACAACACAAGAAACAGTTAAGTGGAAGATGTGGAGAAAAGGAACCCTTGTGCACTGTTGGTGGGAATGCAAACTGGGTCCGCCACTGTGGGAAACAGTACGGAGGTTCCTCAAAAAAGCTAAAAATAGAACTACCCCATAATGCAGGAATTGCACTAGTGGGTATTTATCCAAAAATACAAAACAAACAAAACAAGCAACAACAAAAAATCCCACTAATTCAAAGTGATACATGCATTCCATGTTTACTGCAACCTTATTTACAACAGCCAAATTATGGAAGAAGCCCAAGTGTCCATTGATAGATGAATGGATAAAAAAGATTTGGATAGATATGTGTGTGTGTGTGTATACACATATATATCACTGAATAATAATCCATCATTCAGCCATATTATTGAATATGTATGTGAATATTACTCAGCCATAAAAAAGAATGAAATCTTGCCATTTGCAAGGACATGGAAGGAGCTAGAGAGAATAATGCTAAGTGAAATAAGTCAGAGAAATACAAACACCATATGATTTCACCCATATGTGGAATTTAAGAAACAAAACAAATAAGCAAAGGTGAAAAAAGAAAGAGACAAACCAAGAAACAGACTCTTAACTACAGAGGACAAACTGACAGTTATAAGAGGGGAGGTGTGTGCAGGGTGGGGGGGAATAGAGGAGGAGGATTCAAGAGTGCAGTTACCATGATGAAAAAAATAAAATAACATTATTTTTTAAATGGAAATATGTATTTAAATCAAAAATAAAGAAAAGAAAAAGGAAGTTGCCTTTGATTTCTTGACTATCAGCTCCATGAGCGTGGAGATTGTGTAAGCTTTGTAACATGTGGAACCACAAATTTCAAACACATAAGGAAGAGAATGTTGTCACGCTCCAATCAGGGCATAGCAGAAACCCGAGACCTTCCCTGTAAAGATTTTGATCTCACACGTAATTCATTTCCAAAACACAAATCTTCCCATCTCCTCTGAGGGACTTTGCGGGCCTCTAAACAAACAAGAAGGGACATTAAGGTCCAGGATAGATAAGGAATAGCATTAAAATACAGGATGGAATCCTGGATTGACTCACAAGCAGGTGGCCCTGAGGAGAAAACAAAATGTAGTCTTCATCTCCTCACAAATAATGAATTTAGGAAACACAGTGTGGGAACGTTCATGCCTATTTGCAGCTCATAGCTTATTTTTAGGGGTCTAAAAATATTTGTGAGTCGAAGCAGAAACTGCTCTTTTGCTGCCTTAGAACTTTCTTCAACTCTGATATAGTATATTCACTAGGAAGCAGGGAATAATGTTTGAGCGATGGCCCCAGGAGAAGAGAGGAAACATTGTCCTTTGCTATCTGAGCAGAGCTCAAGAAAGCTAGCATGACAGGACGCTGCAGGGTGAGGGTCAGGGAGAGGGAGAACAGTGTTCCAGAACAAAAGCTCCGACAGTTCAGGGGGATTTGAAACCTTTATTAGGAGCCTCCCACACCTCAGTGATCCCTTCACACTGAGAATCCTTAAATATTTACCCAGTGGTAGAAGTAAGTAAGGGTGGTGATGAAGGAACAGAAGTTATCAAATATGGAAAACTGAGCTTGTGTCAGCGTACAAGAACAATCTGAAATAACAGAATAGAGAATTTTAAAAAAAGATCTCACGGATTATGGAAATTTCCTATGTAATAGACATAGCATTCCAAACCACTGGTGAAAGATAAATGATTCCATACATGATGCTTGTGGAGACTGAACCAATATGTGGTTCACGTAGGTTTTTGCTCTCCCAGCACCCCAAATTCTCCTACCAGATTAAATATAAACTTCCATGCAAAAAAACGCACAGGCTGACACCTTTTCCGTTAAGATCACTATTCCAAGACCCATACATATAGAAATTTGAGAGTCACTATTGGGTGTTTGGACACACACATATGAATATATGTGTCCATTTGTGTATCCACTGGAAAAGGTCTGGAAGAATACAGATTGAACTAGTGGACGACAACCCGGCAGGGGTGGAAACGGGGAGTGGGTGGTACAGACGATTGTTTTCTGATATTTCAAAATATTTCAAATTATTTATGCCTTCATACAAAGAAAATTCACAAATACTTATTGAGGCCTGGTTGTACGAAAGAAACTAAGGTGTGATACGAATGACTTTGTCACTGTTTTTAAATGCACTATAATTACTTAAGGTACTTATGAGGAACAAATTAATTTCAATAGAACAATACCATCCACGCTTTTCAAGTGATATTGTTAATCTAAATTTCATTGGTTGAAGTTTTGTTTGTATTTAACATGATAAAATTTGTTTTGCTTTATAGCTGTATACAAGCTATAAGGAAAAAGACTTAGGGTTAAAAAGAGGTTAGGGTCGGGGTGCCTGGGTGGCTCAGTCGGTTTAATGTCTGTCTCAGGGTCCTGGGATCGAGCCCCACATCAGGCTCCTTGCCCAGCGGGGAAGCTGCTTCTCCTTCTCCCTCTGCCTGCTGTTCCCCCTCCTTGTGTTTGTGCTCTCTTTCTCTCTCTACCCCCTCCCCATCAAATACAAAATAACAAAAATAAGGGGCGCCTGGGTGGCTCAGTGGGTTAAGCCGCTGCCTTCGGCTCGGGTCATGATCCCAGGTCCTGGGTTCAAGCCCCACATTGGGCTTTCTGCTCAGCAGGGAGCCTGCTTCCTCCCTCTCTCTGCCTGCCTCTCTGCCTACTTGTGATTTCTCTCTGTCAAATAAATAAATAAAATCTTAAAAAAAAAACAAAAACAAACAAAAAACAAAAATAAAATCTTAAAAAAAAAAAAGTTTAGGGTCTAGACCTTTCCACTAAATGTGTGACCTTAAGCAAGTCCCTTCTCCTCTCGGTTTCAGGTTTTTTACTGGCAAGTGAGAGTGATGGACCCATGAGGTTTGAGGAATCATGCCCTTACCAAAGATTCTTGATTTTAACAATATAGGATGAATTCCAAAGCATCTGTGAAAAAAACCCCTCTTGAAGTCCAAGTGTCATATTGCCCCCTTCTGGACCTTTATAATATTCACACAAATGAGATTATTAAAAATCCATAAGCCGACATGGACATGCTGAAATACTGTAGCTCAACTCCTTTCCCCTCGCAAACAGTTTAGAATGGCCAACTTGAATGTTTTCCAGTAGAATTATGACAAGACCACCCAGGAAATGAGAAAGGGCAAAAAGCATCAAAAGAGTAGGTGTTGACATAGGATAGGACTGAACCCAGGGGAGTTTTACATATAGTAGTATCTCCGTCTCCTCCCCCAATATGATAAATGTTATTGGTTGGCCCTTATCAGATGTCTACTATGTACAAAGAACTAATTTTTTAACCAATTAAAAAAATTCTTCCAACCACTCTTCCAGCCAGGCCAAGAATATCTGTGTCCTGAGTCGGTCCTGGTTATTCCCATAATTTTGCCCTTTTTCCTCTAAGTTTTCCCATCCTGTGAGGATGTCTCCCTTCCCATTTCCTGCTAGAAGTAGTCTTTGACTAATACTCACTGCGCTGCTACTATCCTGGGGGCACTTAAGACCTCCATCTTCTTATCTGGCCCTCGACTTCATGATTTTTCCACTTCATGTGAGTCAAGATTTCTCACAAACTTCCCTTGGGAACAGAGTCCATGTGCAGGGCACCATGTCTTCCTCCTACCATTTCTCCATTGCCTAGAACAGTTCTGCTCACACTGGGCTTGGCAACTCACAATAGGACTATCTCTACCGTGTCCTCTAATTACTTCCTCTACAGAGGAAACTGCTTGTATTTTAAGGAGTAATCTCTCATATTTACTCTAAAGTAGCTTCTGATTTTCTTCTCTAAATGTACTTCTCTTGCACTTTGGTAAATGACAACACATCCTTCCATTTAAAGCCCAAACCCTGATTCTTCTTACTACCTTCTATCTCGTGTTCAATCTGTCAGTAAATCCTATTGGCTCTACCTTCAAAATATGTCCATAACACAATCATTTTATCCCATTTTACCCACATCGCAATCATCCCATTATTACCACTAAGTCCAAACCACAATCAGGTTTAACTAGATTGTAGTAACGGTCTTTATAACTGGTCTCAGAGCTTCTGTCTTTACTTGTCCGTGCCAGTCCGTGCCATCCCCCAGTATGGTCTGTCTCAAACAGAGCATCTAGGAAGGTCCTTCTAAAAGATGTCAGACCATGTTACT
Source organism: Enhydra lutris kenyoni (assembly GCF_002288905.1). Classification (NCBI taxonomy): domain Eukaryota; kingdom Metazoa; phylum Chordata; class Mammalia; order Carnivora; family Mustelidae; genus Enhydra; species Enhydra lutris. The sequence continues at coordinate 44,781,000 of NW_019154089.1, forward strand.
ATTCTACTCAAAACCTTTTTCTTTTTTAAGATTTTATTTATTTATTTGACAGAGAGAGAGATCACAAGTAGAGAGGCAGGCAGAGAGAGGGGGAAAATCAGGCTCCCTGCCAAGCAGAGCGCCTGATGTGGAGCTGGATCCCAGGATCCTGAGATCATGACCCGAGCCGAAGGCAGAGGCTTAACCCACTGAGCCACCAGGTGCCCCTACTCAAAATCTTTTGATGGCCTCTCTTCTTCATCAGAATAAAAGCTAAGACCCTTAAAATGGCCGTGCAGGCTCTGCTCAAGGTCGTCTTCCCTGTGGCATCATCTCCTTCAGTCTCTGCCTTCCACTCACTGCACTTCAGCCACACAGACCCCCTCACTCCTCCTAGAAGCCAGCACTCCCTCCCCCCACCTTCCTCAAACTCCTACGGATCCTTTAATGTCCACTGTAAGCGTCATCTCTTTGAGGAAGCTTCCCTACCCACCACACCACACTGTAAAACCAAGGGAATTCTCTTTTGTACTTCAGCATCTGTGACTAGCACTGTGATTTTCTCTACCTTTTTGTACAATTATGACTTCTACATCAGACTGTTTATCTTCTCAGATTATAAACCCTGTAAGGGTAGTGATTGTGTTTGACTTTTTTAGACTATATTTATGAGAGCTACAGTAATCAAGATGGTAAGGATAGACCAGTACATCAAAATAGAGTCTAGAAATTGATCTACATATATATGGTAAATTGTTTTTCCACCAAGGCTCCAAGTCAATTCAATGGAGGGAGGGAACACTTCTCTTTTTAACAAATGGTGCTGAGTCCACTGGATATCTGTGTCAATGCATCCGTGACTTTTATCCTATACCATCCCCAGAAATGAGTTTGAGATGGATCACTGAACTAAACAAACAAACAAAAAAAAAACTAGGACTATAAAGTTTCTGGAGGTATACGTAAGAGAATAAATCCAGAACCCTAAAGTAGGGCAAGTGTTTTGGACTAGATACAAAAAGCACAAACCATAAAAGAGAAAAAAATTTGAATTTGACTTCTTCAGAACTAAAAATTTCCAGGTATAGAAAGATACCATTAAGAAAACCAATAGACAAATCCCAAAATACACTACAAATCTAGGGGTCTAAACAGTATCTGACACAAAATGCTCAATGAAGTATTTGTTGAACAAATGTATAAAAGACCTGCCTCCTTCCTTTCACAACCCACAGCTATTTCAATGGGCACAGCCAGCCAAGAAGTCAACCTCCTGCGGCTTTTGAGGGGACACTGCTAGCTAGAGGGAAATTCTATTATATTGGAGGAAAGAAAAGTATCAAGGTTTGTTAGTAGAAATAAAATGTGTCAAGTCAGCAATCTCAAGAGATTGTCTACAGTTTATGAGGACTTATAGTGAATCAGACAAGATAGGGAACAGATAATTATAGAACATTCACAAAAGTAAATTAGCTAAAAGTACAGGTAGAATTTCACCAAATTGAGCAGAAGGCATATACCTCATTCCTCATTGCCTCAGTGATGCTAACGATTTTATAAGGAGAACTGTACAGGCTAAAACTAGCAAATGAAGGTGGAACGAACGATGTTTTGCCTAGAGGAGCTGGGAGAAGTTTTATCACAAAAGATAGGGTCAGGAAGGGAAAAAATTAGGTAAAAAGGATTAAACTGATCCTACATGCTGGAGTGTGCTTCTGGGCATGGCATAGACCCAGGCCAGCCAGACATTCTGGTTTGCCAAAAATTGTCCAAATATTTCCCAATGTAATCACTATTAGCTGCTTTTTCACTCTCGGAGTGTCTTTGTTTGCATGATATATAATGTGATCACCCTACTTCTACATGTTATTTCTTCCTTTTACTTTATTTTTTCTTCCTCTTTCTCTGCATAGTCCCTGAGGATAAAAATAATTGTGTAGTTGCATATCCATTGTGTTGTTTTACTTGTTAGCATCACTCCCTGGAAGGAATCTCAGGCCAAAAAAGTGTGAGTTTTCCTTCTCCTGACAATAGTGTATGGTTGGGCTGAGCAACTGCACAACCTGGTGTTCAGACCGCTTCCCTGCTCCCTCCTGTAACCAGGTGAGTTGGACAGTGGGAATCTTCAATGTCACAAGTTGAATTAACATAGTTCTCTTTTCTCCTAAGAGCACCAACTTTTTAATTAATATTTTAATCGACAATTTCATTTTAAACCACAATATATTAATCAATACTCTTTCAAAGACATGGAAACTGAGGCATGGAATGATACAATTAAATGACTTGTCTGTGATCATTCAGGATAAAATTATCTTGATGAGACTCCAATTATGATCAATTTATTTCCAGTTTACCTTCACCATAATCACTCATCCATTTAACAAACACTTATTATGCACCTATAATGTGCCATCACTTTCTTCTCCACATGATGTGTTATTCAGGAACCCAAAGTTCTGGACATCACTGCACATGCATGACTTAGCAGAGGCAATCTGCTGCTGAGAAAAGAACCTCAGGTACTCACGTTCAATGTTTGAAGTAAGTTCTGTGCTTCTACTAAGAAAACAGTTGACTGAAGGGAACCTGCTGTTCTACAGTCAGACAAATCGTAATTGTACTCCTGAATTGTTCTTTGGGGGTCCAAACAATAGTGAGTTATGGAATGCCTAGATGGGGAGAGGGGGGAGGTTCTGCATACAGTGATGGAAATAATCATTCAACCTTTCTACTGTATCTTTCCAAAGTTTTTTTTTTTTAACCAAAAAGAGTCTTTCATGATGCTGCTCTTTTACATGATAAAACCAACTAGGAACAGTCTTTAATTAGTATTCTGAATGGCTCATACATTTACAGTAGAAACATCACCTTTGGATGCCTTTGATTCCTAAGCCCATTGATCTGCCACCACTTTGAAATCTCAGATGGGAATTCATTCGTATTGACTTAATTTGGGGGGAAAAAAAAGGAACTTCTTTCCAGCCCTCTGAATTATCCATTCAGAAGGCTCCTTTCTCTTCTGGCAACTTCTGGAATGGAGCTGGCTTTCAAAGGTAGAAAACTGCTCTTTGCTATAGTAATCATTTAACAAAATGAAACAAACATAGATAAGAGGGTTGTTCCTTTTTAACAGCTCCAGCCTTTAAATAAGTAAATCTTATGTACATAAATGGCTGCTACTAAGAAGATTTCTAGGTAGCTAGGTACTATGGACAATGGGAACTCTAAAATTGTATTGAAGTTTACTAGATGACCTCAATTAACTATTGTGGTCTTTAATAATAATTGTTATGTCAATAATAGTAGTTAGCTCTTATATATTATATGTTATGTGGTAGACATGGTCCTAGGTGCTTTATGTGTACTAACAATTTAATCCAGCAGTCTGGAAGGCAAGTACTAATACCTCAATTATATAGGAAAGCATAGGGAGATCATCAGGTGACTCCACCCAGCTGGGATTCAAGCCCAGGCAGAGACGTGCCAATCTCGGACATCTTAGCCACTGTAAAGGACTATATAATTATTTCCAGAATGTTCTTACTACAATGAAGCAAATTTCTTTATGCCTCTGATTTAATATTTGGTATAAGGAAAGTCCAACACTTTGTTATACATATCTCTAGACTAGTAGAAAGCAGGTTTTCTATAGGTGTTGTGGGGGAATGAAAGAATTAAATAAGTCTAGACTATCACAGGCTTTCTCTCAGTTGTCTCAGTCTATTACCAATAGTTTTCTTCTTCCTCTTCTCATGGGCCATGCTCCACCCTTCAAACTTGGTTAATGATAAATTGATCCTGTCTTCCCTTTGCTAAGTCCTAACCAATGGGCTTGTACTTCTCTTCCTTCAGTGACTGGACACCCTAATGAGAACACACAAAGGGAACTGACAATCTAGTGGGGATGTGGGACACAAGGTGAGAACCCCGGGAGAATCACCAGTGTAGAGCCATGGTCACTGAGAAGAGGCAGAGAATGTGTCCATTTGGAGAGCACAGGAACGTCTAAGACTAAAACTCTCTTGCCTCATCCCCCAAGATCTGCACTATCCATGGGATGCTTCATTTATTCATTCAACCTTTCCTGAGTATCTACCAAATGTCAACACTGGGCTAGGGATCAGATACATGACACTGAATAAGAAAGTCATGGTCTTCTTACTTTTTTACTGTGATTATTACCTCTCCCACACTACCAGCAAAATCATGCAATCTTATTCTCTTAATTTCTTCATTATTTACTTCCCCATCTTTTTGGGATGCTCTCTTTCTGTATGGAGAGCATTATTTATTGATTTATATATTACGTGAGCACCTACTATGTGATAAACACTATTCCGGTGTAGGGGATATGACAATGAGCAAAACAGAGATCAATTCTGTACCTAAATTTCTCCTAATAATACCCAAGTCTATCTATACTTGCTATCCTTCCTTCTCTGTTTCTTTAAAGGACATAAAAATTATACAAAGTAATAATTATAACCATATGTTATATTTTTAACACATATAGATGTAATATATATAACAATAATAGCAAAACAAAGGGGAGTTGGGAATGGACCTATAAAGGAGTAAAATTTCTAGATCACACTGCAATTATGTTATAAATTTAAACTGGTTCTGATAAGTTAAAAAATATATTTTAAGTCCTAGAGCAACCACACAGAAAATAACTAGAAATATATAATTAAAAATAATTAAAAGTCTATCTACATGCAGAAGAATGAAGTTAGCCTCCTACTTCACACCATAAACAAAAATTGACTCAAAATGCATCAAAGACCCAACTGTAAGAGCTAAAACTATAAAGCTCTTAGAAGAAAACATGGCCATAATAAATCTTCACAACGTTGGGTTAAGCAAGGATTCATTAACTTTGATACCAAAAGTATAAGCAACAACAAAAACAGACAATCTGGCATCATTAATCACAAACTTTTATGCTTCAAAGGACACCATCAAGAAAGTGAAAAGACAACATACAGAATGGGAAAAAATTTTGCAAATCATGTATCTGGTAAGGACTTATATCTAGAATCTGTAAATAAAGCTCAATAGTAAAAAGATAAGTAGTCCAATTGAAAATGGGCAAAGGTTCTGAATAGACATTTATCCAAGGAAGATATATAAATGGCCAATAAACACGCAAAAAGATGCCCATCATCATTAGGCATCAGGGAGCACAAAACCACAAGACACCACTTCGCACCCACTAGGATGACTAGAATTAAAAAGACAGAGAGTAACGGGAACCCTGGTACACTGCTGATGGGAATGTAAAATGGTTCAGCACTTTGAAAAAAAATTGGTCAGTCTTTAAAACAGCTGAATAGCAGCAGCTCTTTCTGCCTATGGGTCCTGTCCCCATGCCTTAATAAAATCTCCTTTTGGTACCATAAATTAAAAAATGATAGATAGATAGATAGATAGATAGATAAAGGCTGAATATAGTTATCATATAACTCAGCAATTTCACTCCTAGATCTATACCTACAAGAATGAAAACCTATGTCTATGCAAAAACTTTTATACAAGTGTTCACAGCAACATGATTCATAATAGCTAAAAAGTAGAAACAACCTAAGTATCCATCAGCTGATGGGGGAGAAATAAAGCGTGGTGTACACGGACAATACAATATCATTCATCGATAAAAAGAAATGAAGTACTGATACATACCACACGAGGACAAACCTTGAAAACATAGGCTAAGTGAAAGAAACCTGTCACAAAGGACCATATATTCTATGATCTGATTTACCGTTCAGAATACGCAAATCTATAAAAACAGAAAGTAGATTGATTAGTGGCTGGCTGAGGTTTGGGGAGGGGTTGGGAGGGCTGCTAAGCTGAGCAGGGTTTCTTTTTAGGGCAATGAAAATATTCTAAGATTGCAGTGAGGTATCCACAGCTCCGTGAATACATGAAAAGCCATTAAATTGTATATTTTAAATGTCTACTTTTAAATACATTTAAAATAAGTTAAGATGTTACACTAGAAAATACCCACTTCGTGCAAACTACCCAGCCAGCTGCTTCCAAATCTTTTCTGTAATAACCTTGACCATGCTTTTGCATTAAAAAACCTTCTCTGTCTGCGCTTCTACTCCTGCTTATATTCCTACAGCTTTCTCCCCTTCCTTCCCTCATGGTCTTTGCCCAGACTGTCCAAAATGGCTACAACAAGGAATTACGCAATCCTGGAAGGTCAGAAATGGAAGATACCTTAGTGCTCCTCTTCTCCCACCTCCTCGTTTTTAGGGATGAGGGGACAAAGGCCCAGAGAGATTACATGACTTGTCCATGGTTCCCCAAAATACTTTGTCCTTGCTCACCTCCTCCAAAAAGCCTTCGTTCGTAAGCAAATGTTTCCTTATCTTTCTACCCAATCTCGGATACATTTCTTTACTGCAATTCTAAAAGGTATCAAACGCATTGATCTCAAGACATCGCTCACATTTAAACTCCAATCTTGCATTCCAGAGGGAAAAAGCAGTCCTTTCATCTCTGTGGCCACTACATCTGATCTAAGCTGCTGCAACTTCTCCTCTGTTGTCATGAAGAACAACACAAAATTCGTAGGAGGTTGGCTTAGCACCAGCCGCAGCAGACACAGGGATAAACGCCCTGTCTGGTTTCCATAAAGGACTCCCCCTCACCTTACCTCACAGAAAACCATTCCTAAGGTCTTCAGAAAAGAGCAGTTTAGTTCACATAAAATACAGCCTCTCTACATTTTTAAATGCTCTCAAGAAAGAAAATGATTACGAAGGGCATTTACATGTCTTTATAGGTTTATACCTGTAAGTATTCCAGGATCAAAGATTAAGTTGATTTCTTTTTTTTTTTTTAAGATTTTATTTATTTATTTAACAGACAGAGAGAGATCACAAGTAGGCAGAGAGGCAGGCAGAGAGAGGAGGAAGCAGGCTCCCAGCTGAGCAGAGAGTCCGATGTGGGGCTCGATTCCAGGACCCTGAGACCATGACCTGAGCTGAAGGCAGAGGCTTTAACCCACTGAGCCACCCAGGTGCCCCTAAGTTGATTTCTTAAAACAAAAAAAATATTCATCTGGATGGGAAACAGAAAAACCTCAAGGCGGGGGGTAGGGGTGCAGGAAATTCATAAATCAGGTAGTCACTCTGGATTTCATGTGAAAAGAAAAATCATCAAAACCTAACCGGCCTTTCATCTATAGGAAGCCTGGTGAATAATGACGTAAATCCATTGAAGAGTGTGAATGGTGACATCAAAGCTCATGCAGGCCTACCTGGCTTGGAAAAGCAAAAGAAACCGCTCTCTAAAAGGAGAGGCAGGGCCTTCCCATGTCTGGCTGTGCCTTTATTGCTCCAAGAACTGCCTGGCACAGGCGTCCACTCACAGGACCTTCGCAACTGAGGAAGAGAAAGGCAAATGTAATTAGAGACACTTTGGTCCCCAGAGCGGGCACCATCCTGGGCCCGACGGAAGACGTGATTACACAGTGCTGAGGAGGCAGTTTAAGTGTTGCCCACCAGGGAACCTGGAGGCTTTCAGAGCCAGTTCTGAGAATTACATACTGTTCCACAGCTCTGGCTAATGGACCCGGCATTTCTGGCTGAAACCATTTCCCCAAGGAGGCCAGTCAAAGTAGATAATGAGGACCTCCCATCTCACCGGGCAGCTCGGAAACAAAGCTTGAGCTCTGGAGACTAGATAATGTTTCAGTGCATAAAACTGCAAAAAGGTCAAGGATTAAACTTGAAAAGATTCAGAAGGGTGGGGGCACCTGGGTGGCTCAGTGGGTTAAAGCCTCTGCCTTCGGCTCAGGTCATGATCCCAAGGTCCTGGGATCGAGCCCCGCATCGGGCTCCCTGCTCTGTGGGGAGTCTGCTTCCTCCTCTCTCTCTGCCTGCCTCTCTGCCTATTTGTGATCTCTGTCAAATAAATAAATAAAATATTTTTTTAAAAAAAGATTCAGAAGGACGCATCAAGGTTTCCACTGTGATTCTCAGGCTGCATTCCCCTCTCCCCACCCTGTACTACTTTAGCTTGCATTTTATGAATTACTTGTCTTTGTAAGGATAAGGGATTGTAGGGGAACAGCCTCAGGGTCCATGAAATGTGCACATTTCTGAGAGCTTCCTGAAAATAGGCCCTATTCACTTAAGCAGGGATCTATGCGTGTGTAAGGAAAGACAGCTGCAAAGTGCAGAAGTTTTGGATGCATGAGTTCCTAACTGTTGACAGGGAGGAGGGAAATGAAACTGGGGTGAAGCGGGGCAATGCAGAAAGCTCTATCATGTTTTCCTCTCCTCCTGTATGTGCCTTTGTTGTCGGGGCTATTTTGACTATGATTACAACAGATTTTCTTGGCTTAATGGCTAGAAATACACATTTATCTCTACCAATTCCTGGGCCTGGGGCCGGTTTCTGATGACCACATATGCAAGAGTGACTCGTCCCCGTATGGTACACTGGCCCCCCTGACTGAGATGGTCTAGTCCAGGGCCCCAAAGCTGAGATTTTCTGAAGCTTTGAATCCAGAAATAAGATGACTTAGAAACGAAACCTGGCACCACATTAAATCAAGCAGCTGAAATGGTGACGTAGTTACCAACTGACTACAGAATGTCCTGCCAAGCAGAAGTAGACGCTCAATCACTGGTCATGAAAATCAACGGCACTACTAGGGCCTAACTCTTGCCCTGGGCCTGGAAGAACACGGAGAAGGAGCTAAACCTCCATTTGAGACTGTGTCTGTAAATATTGGTTTTGTTTCTTTGGGGGCTGGGGCTTTGAGAATCCTGAAGAAAATGGTGTAGTGAACACTAGGCCTGGGGTCATAAGGAAAATTGTCTTTGCAGTCCTTGACACTTCAGAATACTCAGGAACAATCTCAGAGATACATTTGGCTGTTGCCTGGGGCTTGTTCCAGACAGACTTGGGTGCTGGGTGGGAGTGGGCTAATTATGCTTGACACTGGGATAAAGACGCTGTATCTTCTCTTTTTTGTCACCAAGCTGCAGTCTCAGTGAGTAAGGGGACCAGGTGACCTTAGCACGGAGGAGCACTAGCCAGGGGACCACAAGAGATGGGTGAGGGGACTGGGAGCCCCTGCTGAGCCCTCCTGTCCTGAGCCAAGCTGTATCAGGAGCCTCATGACAGACCTGCACTGAAATGGTGCTTATGGCAGAGGCTGAATCTGGTCCTGAGGATTCGAAAGTCCATGAGGGGTTTGCTTGGGGCCTCCAGAGGAGGGCATTATAAGTGCAATACACGGAGGGGCTCTGCAAGCAGAAGAGATGTGGGAGGCGTGCCTGCCTCGGAGGAGGCCTCTGCCAGACGTGCGGAATGATGGGAATGAAGCGTCTAGCAATCCAAAGGCAGGACATGGCCAGTCTCCTGTCAGCCATGTCCGAAACCTAAGTGCCATCCCAAGTTTCTCTCGTGCCTTCACCTCGTCCTGCAAATCCTCCCACTTCAATATCCCCCGCTCCTTTCACCCGTCACCCTGCTGCTGCCTCCACCGAGCGGGGCCGGGTCCCACAATAGGTAGACACGCACATGCTTTAAGCACCAACAGGGAGGAGGCAATAAAAGGCTTAAAAGATTTTGATATTTGATATATGTTTTTCAAGGCATCTAGGAAAAATCAGAATCTGTGTTTTATTAGCTAGCTTATGGTTATCTTTGCTTAAATTCTAAATTGCCTCTTGGACCGACGGGGGCAGGAGCCTCTAGCGGGCTTAATCCCATGCTGGACCTACTTGGCTAAGCGGCCGCCTCACTTCCTATCTTTCCCAGGTCAACTCTGTCCTCCAGGAAACTGGCTACAAGATCTTTCTAAAATGTAGGTGTTACAGCTCCGCTTAAACTAACTTCGTTACATTGAATATTGGATAGAACTCGGTCTCCGTTGCGTGGTCTAGAAAGTTCTCCAACTTCTGGCTCTTGATTTCATGCCTCCCCTCATTTCTCATCCTCGCCTGCTCCCACTTGCCTTCCCCCATGTGCCCTGATAGGGTTCGGGGTGTCCCGCCCAGTGACACCTTGATAAATTGAATATTTTTTTTTTAAGATTTTATTTTTATTTTTATTTATTCATTTGACAGAGAGAGAGAGAGAGATCACAAGTAGGCAGAGAGGCAGGCAGAGAGAGGAGGAAGCAGGCTCACTGCTGAGCAGAGAGCCCAATGCGGGGCTTGATCCCAAGACCCTGAGATCATGACCTGAGCCGGGTCATGACCCATTAACCCACTGAGCCACCCAGGCGCCCCTATAAATTGAATATTTTAAGCAGGAGAATCAGTCTGACTTCCTTCTCCCCTTGCCCTTCTTCCCTGAAACATGTTATAAAACCCTCAGGAGAGAGGTCCCCTCCCTATACATGGAGGAAAGGGGCATCCTTATTTCTGAAGACAAGGGGCACCAATTAGAATCCTAACAAATGGGCCTTGCTAAGCTTCCCCCAATTTACCAAATTTACCTTCTATGGTAGTCTCCCTTATCCTTGGGGGATATGTCCCAAGACCCCGAGTGGATGTCTGAAACCGCAGATCGTGCTGAAGCCTGTATGTACTATGTTTTTTTCTATACATGCATAAGTATAGCGAAGTTTAATTTATAAATTATGCCCAGTAAAAGATTACTAGCAATAACTCACAATGAAATAGAACAATTATAATAATAAACTGTAATAAAAGTTATGTGAATGTGGTCTATCAAAACGTCTTACTGGATCGCACTCACCCTTCTCATGACGCTGTGAGATGATAAAATGCTGATGTTAGATGTGGCGAGGCGAAGGACGCAGGCGTGGTGGTGGGGTGTTGGGTTGCTAATGACCTTCTGACAATAAGTCAGAAGAAGAATCCTCGACTTCTGGGCCCCATGTGACCTCAGATAACTGAAACCGTGGAGAACAAACTTGAGATGGGGGGGGACGAGGGTAATCCTTAGTTTATCATATTACTCTGTGACGATCCACTCCTCATCAAATAGCATAAAGTATTCAAGTCTGACTGCTTATAAAAATAAAGGCAAATTTTAAAAACAAAACCCCAAAACTCAAATGTTCTCTCCTGAAACAAGGGCTGGTTTGTTTGTTACAAGACTGCTTATAAAGGCTCCCATGTCACGAAACCTATTGAATACATGTATATGTTTTTCTCCTGTTAATCTTTATCAGTTTAATTTTCAGACCCAGCCAAAGACTCTAAGAAGGTCAAGGAGCACTTTTCCTCCCCTCCATGGAGCCCTGTATCTGAGCCATAGCGCCCTACTTCAGGTCCCACGAGCATCCCATGCTGCTTCGTGCCTGTATGCCTTTGTACTTGGCACTTCTCCTACAAGGACTGTTCTCTTCAACCCATTCCCCCATTGGCCCTCCCAAACTCTATCCCACTGTGAAGTCTTCCTTGCCTCCTTTAAGTCCAAGGAACCCTAGAGTAGTTCATGCACCTCTCTGTGGACATCTGTCTCTCGTGTGCACATCTGTCGATCTGTGTTGACAGGGAGGGTACTGAGGGCAGGAACGAAGGATGTTCTATTCACCTCTCTCTCTAAATGATGCCTGGCACATCGTAGGTAGTCAGTACTTGTTTATGGCATAGACGAATGAATAAACAAATTAAAACAGATTTATTTTGTTTTTAAGCATAACAGTTACTTTAAATTCTTATTTTACAAAGATTCATTTCATTGTTTTTCTTATTTCAATCATCTAATGGTTAAGATTCTACTTGTTCAAATTTAGCTGAAATTCTCTTCTCTTCTCTTCCTGGTACTTCAAGCAGAGGTCAGCTCCTCCTCTGGTATTTCCCACATGAACTCTGTGCTTTCCTTGAACATCTTCAAATTCCGCCTACTGTTTATGTTACTTGTGTACACATTTATCCTCCCCACTGGAATGCGGGTTTCTATGGGGCAGGTCCTCTCAGTCTTATTAACTTCATTATTCTGGACACCCAAGTATCCAGGAAGCGTTCGTAAATGCTGCCTAAATTGATCTGAGTTGTACAGATATTTTATTTTATTTTTTTAAAAAGATTTTATTTATTTATTTGACACACAGAGATTACAAGTAGGCAGAGAGGCAGGCAGAGAGAGAGGAGGAAGCAGGCTCCCTGCAGAGCAGAGAGCCCAATGCGGGGCTCGATCCCAGGACCCTGGGACCATGACCTGAGCCGAAGGCAGAGGCTTTAATCCACTGAGCCACCCAGGCGCCCCTGTACAGATATTTTAAAAGGTAGTATGGATCCCAGGAGATATAGGAATAGATATTTCTTTCATATCCTCCTCTGATGGAAAAACACCACCACCATTACTAACAACTGTTCTATGATAAAGAAAAAATAAAGGCAAATTTTAAAAACAAAACCCCAAAACTCAAGTGTTCTCTCCTGAAACAAGGATTGGTTTGTTTGTTACAAGCGTCCCTAACCAGAACACCTCTGGCTGGAAAATTTTTGAAACGTCGTGGGGTTTGGTGCGATGCCCTGTTGCTTTTCTACAACACTCTGAGGCTCCCAGTGAAACACACCTCCAGTGTGGGTAGACATTCCTAAGAAGGCTGTTTGAATGGGAAGCATCGGAATGTTTACACGCCAGCATCTGCTCCAGCCCACAGACAATAAAAACAACTCAATTATGACTTCCCTTTGGAAGGTTACTGAGGTTAAAATGTTCACAGTAAGACTGGAAAAGGCTCCATATCCCTTTGTTTTTATTTTTAGGCTGTGATATGTTAGCAGCCTCCAGCAGAATTTGCTTTATTTTAAAGCATGCAGAATAATCCCCACGCTCTTTTCAAGACCTTCCCTGCACTTCTCAATTCCTCTGAAACAGTTCTGCAAATATACACATCCAGGCACTTGCCTTTGCCTTTCTCCTGACTCCTTTCCTTCTTTATGTTTACACTTCTCCAGGGGAGCCAAAACCAACACTAATTAATTAACAGTGAATTAAATCCTCCCTCTAAGACACTAGATGGTCAGTGCTTACTGGGGGTTCCAAGGCATCCCTAGGCCCCTTCCCCAAGCTCAAAGACTCAGAGCTACATATCCAGCCCTGAAGGGAAGTTCTGACTTAATTCTGAATTAATTATGCAATTTATTCCTAAAGTTTTACCTTTCCTGTCATAATGTATCTTTTCATGCTTGGGTAGTTTTATATACGCAGCTTGTTTGGCCCGGAACACATTTGCTCCTTACCTTTTTCAGCCTTTAAGACCCTACTGAAATATCACCTTCTTATTTTCTTCTACTTAGCTAGACAGTTAGTTGCTTCTTCCTCAGTAGTCCCCCTGAACTCATATCTTTTTTTTTTTTTTAAAGATTTTATTTATTTGATAGAGATCACAAGTAGGCAGAGAGGCAGGCAGAGAGAGAGGGGAAGCAGGCTCCCTGCTAAGCAGAGAGCCCGATGCGGGGCTCAATCCCAGGACTCTGGGATCATGACCTGAGCCGAAGGCAGAGGCTTTAACCCACTGAGCCACCCAGGCGCCCCCTGAACTCATATCTTGATATTCCTATATCTTATCTTATATGCCATCTTGATATTTCACATCATATGTTCTATCAGTTCATATTCTAATTGTGTTTGGTCTCTCTAGATTGATCTCTGCTACTTATTTCTCACATACCTTCAATATTCCCCAGCCTCTAGTCCTAGGATATGGGAGGCACCAAACAAATATTCGTTAAGGGGCGCCTGGGTGGCTCAGTGGGTTAAGCCTCTGCCTTCAGCTTAGGTCATGACCTCAGGGTCTTGGGATGGAGCCCCGCATCGGGCTCTCTGCTCAGCAGGGAGCCTGCTTCCCCCTCTCTCTCTGCCTACTTGTGATCTCTCTCTCTCTCTCTCAAATAAATAAATAAATAAAATCTTATAAATAAATAAATATTTGTTAAAAGGAATTAAGACAGAATGAATACATGAAAGTCACTATAACATAAACTTAAAATCTACAAACTAATAACACCTTTTGTAGGACATTTGAAAGAAGCCATATTTTTAGTTGGTGTTAGGATATTATTGTTAGCATTGTATTCATTCGAGCAGTGAAAAAAATACTAAAAGCTACTTTCATTAAGCATTTGAAATATACCAGACACTGTGCTCTCTTATTGATTTAATCATTATAACAAACTCTGTAAGACAGATATTAAAATTGCCATTGCACTGATGGAATAATTAAAATTTTAGAGGGGTTAAGGAATTTGTCCAAACTCAAAGTTGCAAGGCTGGCGTGCCTGCCAAGCCTGCCCGATTCCACTCGCTGCTGCGTTTGGTGGATTCTGCCGTGGAACATAGTGCTCTAAGGCACTGGCAGCCACCACGATGTCCAAGCTTGGGCATGACAGTAGCCAAAGCAGGCAGGAGAATCAGAAAGGAATATTCCTTTTTTTTTTTAATTTGAGAGAGAGAGTGTGTGTGTGTGAGAGAGAGAGAGATCATGAGCAGGGAACAGAGACAGAGGCAGAAGCAGACTCCCCACTGAGCAGGGAGCCCAATAAAGGACTTAATCCCAAGACCCCGAGATAGTGACCTGAGTTGAAGGCAGACACTTAACTGACTGAGCCACTCAGGCACCCCTGCAGACACAGATTTTAAGCATAGAAAATGCCAGAGCCTCTACTCATAAACCGTTAGAACTAAGTAGGTTTAACAGTGTGCTGGAAACAAGATTAGTGCAATTCAATAACATTTGCATTCACCAATAATAATCTGGTAATAATAAGGAAATAATAAGAAATATTTCTTTGACATGAGTAGCAAAAAAATTCATGAGATACCTAAGCATAAATCCAACAAAGGAGTTGAGACATAAATTATGAAAGTTGTGAAAGCTTATTGGAAAACATAAAAGAAGATCTAATAAATGGAAAAACATATCATGTTTACTAAGGGAATACTCACTATCATAAAGACATAAACTCTCTCCCAAGAGAATCTATAAATTTAATGGATTTCAGCTGGAATCTCAACCGATCTTTGTTTCCGTGTGTGGAAATGCTTCAGGTGGTATACTTAGTCTTGTATTTCCATGCCACCCACATACAAGCAGACCTGTTGCAATTTCACAACGTATACTGGTACAGCAAACATCTCTGTGCCTTCTAAAAGAGGTATGAGCACAACTGCTACCTATGAGAGGCTGAGAATAGCCACAGAAGCCCAGTGCTTTGAGCAGTCTTGGACAAGGCAATGAATTGTCCGGGGAATGGCACAGGGAGGAGTCCTTTCCAACATTTCCATCAGTTAGCTAAAGTAGGTAGTGCTCAGCAGTTGATTCTAAATTTGACAAGTGAAAAGTTGTGAAAATCAAAATCTACCTAAGGAAGATTTCATGAAAAGAAACCACCTTTTAGGAATGGGAAAGGTAAGATGCTGAGTGTAGTTCCCAGGGAAGGAGCCAGGAGGGGCCTCTGCCACTGCTCAGGGGGCACGGCCTCTAGAACGGCTCACTGCAAAACCAATGTTGAATGCATGTCCACTTTTTGCCTCTTTTCATAAAAGCCAAAATCCTCTTGGGCGTTCACTTGGTTGGCGAAAACAGATACCAATGTAGATCTTTTGTAAAAGCAGGTTGGTATCCTGTGGACTCTGAAAAGCAGGGGATACCTGTAGCAGCAGAATGGGAGTGAGAGGGCTGGCGTTGGACCGCCACCAGTGGACTGTGTCAGAATGATTAGACTCGTGATGTGCCATTAGAACCTCTCAGGACACAAATCCAGAAACAGGTGAGCTAAACCTCATGGCTCTTTGGACCGTGTTAGGTCACTGAATGCTGTAAGATAGCTCAGGACTTGGAATAAAACAAGTCTTTTCTCTCCTTGTCTTTCTTCCCTCCAAACCACTAAGTGCCACTGACCTTCCATGATGCTTAGAAAATGCCTTCCTTCTGCCAGAAGCGAATGTAGCTTGCGTAGATGGGCATCCGGGCACTTCTGCGGTCTTACTTCTTACCACCTCCTTAAATCAAGGGGACCTGAAGCCACAAGCGGAGTGGCCGTTTCGTGGTTTCCCTTGATACCCAAACATGCTCCCGGACTCTCAGGGACGCAAAGTAGAGGAGCCACAGGATTATTTCATGTCTCATTTTGTATTCGAAAAACAGATCCAAAGAGGAAGGAGACTGGCTAGTTAGTGGCCAGGGACAAGACAAGAACCAAATTTCTTCCCTTTGCTTATTTCCACTATGTCAGCCCACCCAGCAGCCCAACAGAATGAACGACTATGTAAAACAAATTGTTGGGATTTTAGAACCAAGCTAAGGAAAAAAACAAACAAACAAAAAAAAAAAACCAGCTAAGTAAATATTTTCATTTCAAATCAACTCAAAAGAAAATTTGGAAAAAAAAAAAAAGAAAAGAAAATTTGGTAGCTACAAATACAGTCTCTTGATTAAGGACTTTGTTACTAAACAGCTCAAGGTCATACTCAACTACATGCTCCACAAGATAATAATCAAGAAACTAATGTTTCTTCACATACGCAAAATTTCTCTGATAAATTTTGTGATGGAAGAAAAGTATATTTGACTTAATATATAAATGGCTTTTTATTTTGTGTCATAAGTCTTCGAAATACTTTAGAACAAATCAATATCTCAGTATTATATCCCATATTACAAAGTGTTCATCACTCCAACAAAGGCAGCATTAAAACCTATTTGTTGTTAGTCTTTTTTCTCTTTAAGATGTTATTTATTTTACAAATAGAGTCAGTGAACATAAGTGGGGGGAGGAGCAGAGGGAGAGGGACAAGCAGACTCCACACTGAGCATGGAGCCCAACACAGGGTTCAATCTCACGGCCCTGAGACAACAACCTGAGACAAAATCAAGAGCTGGGCCCTCAACCTACTGAGCCACCCAAGAGCCCCTGGTGTTAGTCTTTTCAAAGCAAACCCTGGCACAGAAACTTTTCCATCTTTCCAACTGCATCCAATCCATTTATTTTTCATGCAATGGTGTCACATCTCCCCCTGTACTTCCTCCCCCTGTAGCAGCTCACCTCAAGTCATTTGCTGATTCACTCATTTCTCTTTCCCGTAAAACCTACACATCGGCTGCCTGTACCACACAGGCACTCACCACATGTAATCTTGGCTTATTATTTATCTTATGGTTACATTCTATCATTTTTATTAATAACCACTATTTAACAAGAGCCTACAGTAAATAGCAAGTGCTCAATAAGTAGAGTGAACATAGAATTTGTCATTCAAACCAGGATGCTTTTGAGAATAGAAGGGGTTGCTATTAATAATCACACTGGGACAAAAGGTGTAAACCAGGGCTGGCCTTCACATATGGGGACATATGGGCACCCTACCAATAAGTGACAATGTGGCAAACATAACAGGCTGACTCACTCAACATCTTTACTAAGTCTTTTCTCCCTTCCTTGCCTTCTTCTGCTATAGAAGCTGGAAAACCTATTTTCTCTTTCTCTCTCACAGCTAGCGCTGGCCAGGAGCCACAGCTCTGGAGAAGGAGACCTTAGTAAGGGATTTCTGATAACTTGTGCTTCCTGATAAAACAAGGCATGACACTTTTAAAGGTTATTATATAACAGTGCTAAGTAAGGAGACTCTTGGCTTACACCAGGTAACTAACACAGCTCCTTTCCCTTTCCTCCTGTGTGGACATTGTCTCAAGGTGTAGAGGTCACTTAAAGACAGTGAAGGGATAAATATGAGAGCAGGAGGAAGAATGGCAGAGCAGAGAGTCTCCTTACTTAGCATTTCTATGTAGTAACCTCTGAAAGAGCGATGTCCAGTTTTCTATAGATATTAACCAATGCAACTGTTGTAGAGCTTGGGCAAATCTTTGTTACTGTCCTTGGTGGATAGTGATCACCAAATCACACAGAGTGGTTTCATGTGGATGAGTCTACACAGAGTGATTCTTAAGGGAGCCTGAGTTTAGGCTAGACAGAAGTACTCCTCTGTACCTTCTAAATTACCTACGAATGTCTCTAGCCGAAACTGGCCACCCAGCCCACTGCTTTCTAAATGTCGTCTCTGCTTCCTGGGGAGACAGCAATTCTCTGGCATGTGCAACCTAATGGAACCCAAACCAGCTTAACACGACTTCGCCGCAGTGCGTCACTGAATGCGCTTAGGAGGCATGAATCCTCACTGGGGCTGCTCAAGGCTTAATTCCAAAACCCTGAAAGTGTTGCTAAGTGGTGGTTTCCGACCACACGTGTCCTGTGTGAGTAAAGCAGGCAGGTGACTGTCATGGATTGTGGAAGCTCTCCCAGGAGGAGATCAATGCAGTCCAGCCTTCGGAAGGTGTCCACACACGGAAGCTTTCTCACTGGCTTACCAGCCACACCTAATCTCTGAGGTTGCAAGGATAGACCAAAACATCAGACCTACATTTGTTTTGGCCTTTGCTATGCAGTACAGAGACTCACACCTCCCATCTAGGAGCCCCACTGAGTCATCCCTCACTACTTCTATTCTGGTTCTTGGCCCTGTCACCTCCATAGTCCTCGGTCATCTTCCCACATGAGTATTCATTCATTCTGCTGTGTCCACACTTCAGGTGACATTTCCAGAATGTTTTTATGCATTGGAAAAGATAAGATCTGGGCGCCTGGGTGCTCAGTAGGTTAAGCCTCTGCCTTCGGCTCAGGTCATGATTTCAGGGTCCTGGGATAGCCCTGCATTGGGCTCCCTGCTCAGCGGGGAGCCTGCTTCCCCCTCTCTCTGCCTGCCTCTCTGCCTACTTGTGATCTCTGTCTGTCAAAAAAAATAAATAAAATCTTTTAAAAAAAAATCTATCTTAGTTGCAGGGGGGCTTCTCAAATTCAGGATATCAGGACCTCTCTTTACATCTATCTGTCCCAACCCCAAAGAGTTCAGAAGAAGGTTGGCTTCCCAGACAATTAGTACTTACTGAGAACATAATTTGTAAGTCTCTGTCTCAGGATCAATACAGAAAACAAATATGCCATACAGAGGAATATTGACTATCCAACATCCAAAAGCTCAAAACATAAACTGGAAAGAGCAACAAATAAAATTGTATGTACAATATCTCATTTTTTTTGGCTTTGTTTTTAACTACCAAAAAAAAAAAAAAAAAAAAAAAAACCTCTGAAATGTTAACCATGGTAATCTCTCTGGGATTAAAGATAGGATTAGAAACAGAATTATAGATGATTATTTCTTTCATTTTAACATTTATTTTTGTATTTTTTATAATAATACTAGCAACAATGACATTTACTGTGTGCCAGACACCATTCTAAGAGCTTTACCTGAACCAACTCATTTAATTCTTACAATAATCCTAGAAAGTAGATGCTATTATTATGCCAAAGAAAAGTGAGACACAGAGATCAAATTACGTGCCCAAGGTTACATACATAGTAAGTGAGTCACAAAGCCAGAATTCAAATGCAGCAAGCTATTTCCAGAATGAAGATTTAACCACCTACAAAAATAAACTATTGGGACTACATCAGAATAAAAAGCTTCTGCAGAGCAAAGGAAATAAACAACAAAACTAAAAGGTAACCTACTGAATGGAAAAGGATATTTACAAATGAGGCACCCAAGAAAGGGTTAGTATCCAAAATATATAAAGAACTTATACAACTCAACATCCAAGTAACGAATAATCCAATTTATGAATGGGCAGGAGACATGAACAGACATTTCTCCAAAGAAGACACACAGATGGCCAACAGACACATGACAAGATGCTCAGCATCACTCATCATCAGGGAAATGCAAGTCAAAACTACAATGAGGTACCACCTCATACCTGTCAGAATGGCTAAAATCAACAACACAAGAAACAATAAGTGTTGGAGAGGATGTGGAGAAAAATGCACTACTGGTGGGAATGCAAACTGGTGCAGCCACTCTGGAAAACAGTATAGAGGTTCCTCAGAAAGTTAAAAATCGAGCTACCCTATGATCCAGGAATCACACTGTTGGATATTAACCCCCCCAAACACACACAAAAAAACACTAATTCAGAGGGATACATGCACCTCTATGTTTATGGCAGCATTATTTACAATAGCCAAATTCTAGAAGCAGCCCAAGTGTCCATCAGATGAACGGATAGAGAAGAAATAGTATATCATACACAATGGAATATTCTTCATCCATAAAAAAGACTGAAATATTGCCATTTGCAACAACGTGGATGGAGCTAGACAGGATAATGCTAAGTGAAAGAAGTCAGAGAAAGACAAATATCATATGATTTCATTCATATGTGGAATTTAAGAAACAAAACAAATAAGCAAAGGGAAAGAAGAGAGAGAGAGAGAGGCAAACCAAGAAACAGACTCTTAACTACAGAGAACAAATGGTTGGTTACCAGAAGGGAGGTGGGTGGGGTGATGGGTGAAACAGGTGATGGGGATTAAGGAGTGCACTTACTGTAATGAGCACAGGGTGTTGTATGAAGTGTTGAATCACTATATTGTATACCTGAAATTAATATAACACTGTATGTTAACTATAAAACATTTTTAAAAAAGTAAATAAGACTTAGGATCCCTGGGTGGCTCAGTCATTTAAAGTGTCTGACTCTTGGCTTTGGCTCAGGTCATGATCTCAGGGTCATGGGATCCAGCCCCCTGTGAGACTCAGGGGCTTAAAAGGGAGTCTCCTTGTCCCTCTCCCTCTGCTCCTTCCCTGGCCCCCAACACACCCCTCCCCCAGCTTGGGCAGGCTCCTGTGTGTGTGTGTCTGTCTCTCTCTCTCTCAAATAAATAAATAAATAAATAAACACAATTTTTTTAAAACATTCTTTAAAAAAACGTAAATAAGACTTAACCACTATTTCTTGCTATCTCTAAAATATGTACTGTTTTATAATACATAGTTCATAATAAAGAAGTATAATCTTCCCTTTTTTAAAAGACTTTCTTTACTTATTTGACAGAGAGAGCATGCACAATTAGGGGGAGCAGCAGAGGGAGAGGGGGAAGCGGTCTTCCTGCTGAGCAGGGCTCTATGCAGGCAGGGCTTGATCCCAGGACCCCAGGACCTCAGGACCTCAACCCAAGCCGAAGGCAGATGCTCAACCAACTGAGCCACCCAGGTGCACCTAATCTTTCTTTATAATAAAGAAAAAAGGTTTTAAAAAAGAAAAGGAATATAAGACAAGGTAGTCAAGAAGAGAGAGGGTGAAAGAATGAGTGTTTAAAAGGGAATCAAGAGAGGGGCTCCTGGGTGGCTTGGTTGGGTAAGTGTCTGACTCGATCTCAGCTCAGGCCTTGATCTCCTGGTGTGAGTTCAAGCCCCACGTTAAGCTCCATGTGCAGCATGGAGTCAGGAGAAATGACCCTACACTTAGTATCTCTGGATTTGTTACCTCACCTGCAAAACAAGGGGGTGAGCAAGACTACATTCTAGAGAAATAATTACCTTGCGCGTTACCAATAATTGGCACGAAAGATGCTTCATCATTTTAGACGTGGCCATCGCATCATTGATTAGTCTACGGCAAATTTGTTGTCTTTGTGTTTTAATTTACACTTTAAAACACGCATGTCCCATAAAGCAAATGCGCAGAATATAAAAATTCTTAGTAGGGCTAAGGGAATGACCCTGTATGAATGAGAGCACTGATCATTTTTAAAAGACAGAAAGTGGTAAGAAAACAGAAATGGAATGCAAAATGGCCTGGCAGCAGGCATGATTCCAAAGAGCAGCAACCAAGTCATTCAAAAAAGGCCTTGTCCCCGGGAGCTCTGGCTTTTTACCCTCCCACTAGACTTACCCCCTGACTTACCTACCCATTCCCTTGTATTAAATCTAAATTACTCAAACAATGGATGCTAATCTGTGAGAGCAATTCCTCCCTCCTCCTTGATCAACTATTTCTGACACTAGCTCAACTTTGGCTGATCTGGCTAAAGTCCTACGAAATACTTAGCCCTGCTGTCCTGAGCCAGATGCTCCTAGGGCTTTCCCATGCCTGCCATTTTCAAATAAAAGGTGATGCCTGGTTGATTTCTTTCCACCAACTACGTTGCAAAAATAACATAGAAAGGGAAGTTGGAAAGGGTGGAGTGAGAGAG
The DNA here is from genome assembly GCF_002288905.1 of Enhydra lutris kenyoni. NCBI lineage: Eukaryota > Metazoa > Chordata > Mammalia > Carnivora > Mustelidae > Enhydra > Enhydra lutris. The sequence continues at coordinate 44,803,028 of NW_019154089.1, forward strand.
CTATACCCACCCCTATAATAAGATAAAGCATGAAGAGTCTGTCTAAAACTGATCAATCAAGACCAGCTATATATGCAAATTATTTAGAAATAGGGAGGTAAGTGATTAAACAGCCAAGAGCCAGAGCAGCCAAACAAATGACCCTGGTATCCAAAGAGGGGGAACGATGATTTGGTTAGAATCTTTTAAAATGCTCTAATTCATAAAATTAGATGAATGCATTATTTGATAAATATTAATGCAATTTTTGAAAGTCAAAACTTGTAATTTAAAGTAAAAAATTACAATTACATAATCAAGTGTGTCTACAAACTAACCCAACTAAATGACCCCAACAAATGGAGATGTAGGTTTTCTTGGTGACTTAAGGACTGGGAAGACAGTATGGTGACAGTATGGAGATGGGAAAACTGCTTCATCTCCTGGCCTGCGTGCGACAGGAGGCAATGGGCCAGCGGGCAGCCAGATCTGCCGCTCAGGCCTGCCTTGGGTTCTCTGACGTAAGTCAGAGGAGTTTGCTAACTGGGATACCTGAGTTTTCTGGAAAAGCATCAAGCTCTCTGTTCTCCTTGGAAGATGAAGAATACTTTTTAGTTTCCTGCTCTCTCTCTCTCTTGGTTTCCTGTGTCTGTTTGTTTCTCAAATCTCTTTGCATCTGACTTTTTCTCTTTGACTCCCTTTCCCTTAATCTGTGTGTTTTCTGCTCACCGAGCACTCCCTTTCCCCTACAGTTTTATTCTTCTCTCTACTCTTGAAGTCTTCTTACCATTCCTACCCTCTCTTCCCATCCTAATTTTTCTCTGTCTTCACTGACTCTCTTGTATTTTTGTCTCTCAATTTTCCATGTGGTTAGCTAAAATGACTTGAGTCTTTTGAATGCAACTTGCTCATCTGTAAAACTGGTTAATATCCCTGAGTGTCCTGTGTAATACTGGCTGAGTTCTCCATCTTTGAAGTTCTTGGGAGAAAGTAATTTTAGGAGCTGCAATTTGCTTAATCAAATTGTAGACTATTACCTTCATAAGTCATTTGAATATTTTCTTCTCTTGAAACATATAACTTCAATTCTAGAAAACTTTTTCTAGAATGACAATAGGAAATGATAACAATAGAATGAGACTAATTTTATAAACAACTGGTCCTCTCAACAACTGAAAGAAATCAGCCAATGAACTAAGGCTTTTTAGTCCTTAGTGAAATACTGTAATAAGATTCAAAAAAGGAAGTTGGATTTCACATTATATTTTAATTTTTAAATTTCTCAAAATGAAACTATATATTTGACTGAAAACATTAACCTACTAGGAAGAAATATTTTTTTCTTTTAAAATTCTAAATCTAGAGGCTTTCAAATTTTCCAGTCATGTTCCATCAATGTACAAAATTGATTTTATAGGGTACATTGCTCAGGAATTGTGGATGTATAAAGAATTATAGTTTTTAAAAGACACCAGCATTTGCTAATGAAACTATCTGAATGATGCCACTGCTGCCCCCAGATGAATCCATCTTAACTGAAAACCTAAGGCTTAAACCAAGAGCATAGAGGTCTCTATGGCCTATTGTAGTTATTACCAGGAAATTTAGATTTCATACAAGGCTGCCTTTATTTTAAATGCAGTTACTAGAAAAAAGCACACAAATATCAATCCACTAAACTAAATATCCAATCCACATTTTTTCCTAACACAGAAGGAGACCTCTCTGAAGGTTTTTCAGGCTTACCACTGAACAGTGGTCAAGCCAAAAATAAACCCAGGAGGCAAATTCAACAGCACACAGAACAGGAGTCCATGGAGAACAGGACTTAGCTTTTCCTCCATTCACCTCCTTCTGGGACCCCCCCCCCACATCCCCCCATCTCCTAATTAGAGAGCTAATTAGGACTCCAGATTTAAATGCTAAATGGGGAAGGAGATCTGGTGCCAGGCCAGGATTCCTTTAACATCAAACACTCTCTTCCTTCATCCTTCTCCCCTCAGCCCTGCGAGCTGTGGGAAGAGAGCTGGCCCAGCAGGGCTGATTGGCTGGAGGGCAGTGTTTACACTTAGTTGTCCGAGAGGGAAGATCTGTCTCTCAAATTGCAAACTCTGAAAAGATAAAACTTAAAAACAACATGCCCAGGCTTTTAGTACTTTAATGAAAAGAAACAAGTATCTTATAAGCTCAATTATTATTACCATGGTGACATGGGGGGGACGTGAGGAGATCTCAAGAACAGTTCCTGATTCCAGCCAGGCAGCGTCTCAACGGTGCGGGGCGACTTCTTCGGTTACCATGGCAACCAAAATTAGAAGTGCTTTTGCAACACTAACAGAAACCATCTTTTTAAGTGCTTCTGTAAATCACATTGAATACTGATGATGCAAGCTTGAGTGATACATATTTTTCAAACATTAACGCGCGCGCGCGCGCACACACACACACACACACCCCATATTGCCATAAACAAATATTCTTTTTAGATTCCCCCTTGAAATCTTGACTTAACTTGGAACAGATTTTTCGGTCTGTTTTTGTTTCCCTTTTGGATTCCCGCGGTCTCAAGTGCAAACGCGATTTGTTTAATTTCCAAACTTGTCTGAATTGCACGGGTAAGAGCTCAGAATGTGGCTCATTTGCTCCCATTTTGAAACGGGGTGAGGAATGGAGTGGGGGAGGGTGGGTCTAACAGAGAGCCCTCTTGTCTACCTAACTCTGGAGAACGAAAACGGGGGGAGGGTGGGGTGGGGTTGGGGGAGGAGAGGCAAGGAGGAGAAGGAAAAGGGAAGGAGGGAAGGGAAGAAGAAAGTGCGGACCGCTGAATCTTTGCTGCCCTAAGAGCACCTTTATCTCCATCTGCCCAGACGTTGTGTCAGGCACACAAAAGCTGGCCAGAAGTGACATTTTAAAGACCCCGTTGCCATCCTTTCCTGGTCATCCCGGAGCTCCTAATACTCCTGAAGGGACATCCGCGAAGAGGCGACGAGGTTCTTCCTTACTTGTGCCGTCTTCAAAAGCAGCACGATTCTTTAGGGAGCGTCGTGGTGCGGGGCGGGCCACAGCCCTTCGCTGTCACTGCCCTCACTGCGAGCCCCCAGCACTCGGCACGAACTGTCCACACCTGGGCTCGCGCCCGAGGGCTCGGGCTCCCGCGCCAGGTGTGAGCCGGGCGAGGCGCGAAGCCGTTCTCCCGGGCTCAGGTGCGGGCGCGCACACCGACGCGGGGCCCGCACGGCGCGGGGACTGGGGGACACACGCGCGCCCACACCCGGGGCGCCCCCCGCGGCGCAGGCACCCGCCCGCACGCGCCAGCGCACCCGCGCCTCCGGCTCCAACGTCCTCTGCTCGCGCGCGCCGACTGCCCGAGAGGGGCCGTCCCCCCGGAGCGCCCACCCTTCTCCTGACCCCAGCTTGCCCCCCGCCCCGCCGGCAGTAGTGTCTCCGTTACCCCCTCGGCTCGCGGGGGGGCACGGGCGCCGCTCGCAGTCCCCACCCCCAGCCCCGAGTCGGCAACCTGGCGGAGGAGAGGCGGGCGGGGCGGGGGTGCCGGCTGCGAGCCCCGCGGCCCTCGCTTACCTTCGTGGCGAGCGGGGCTGACGGGCTCGGCGGCGCGGGGCCAGGAGCTGCGGGCGGTTGGCGCTGGAGCGCGCGCCGCGCGGTGGGTGCGTGGGTGGCGGGCGCCACCGCCGCGCGGGAGGCTCCCGGAGCTGTCAGGGGCGGCCGCCCTGACCGACAGCGGCCCCGGCAAACCCCGCCCGCGGGCCCCGGCCCGGGCTCTGCGGCGGGGACAGAGGCGCCCCGCAGCGTTTCCCGGAGGACCAATCGGGAGCCGAGGGCTGGCCCGGGGGAGGGGGCCGGGGGGCCGGTCAGGCGCCGGGACGCGGGCCCGGACCTCGTAGGCCGGTTTCTATGGCAGCCAGGAAGGAGGGGCTGGAGGGAGGGGGTGCGCGGCGCGGGGACACCCACCGCAGACACTGGAGGAGAGGGGTTTGGCCCTCTCGCAGAGAGAGTCCCTCCTACTGCACGGATGGGAAGCGGCGACACAGCCAAAATAGGGTTGACACAATCCTCGTCAACTCACGCTTCCTACCGAGCCGCTCGAGCCTCTAGATCAAAGATTTCCGCGTCCTTGGGGGGACCGCGACCCAGTAATCTTCCCAACAGAACAGGGTTTTCAGCAAACCACCGTGACAGCTCTTTCGGGTGAGTCTGGCAGGGTTTAGGCTCTGCAGGAAGAAGTGCTAATGCCACCCTCTACCTGGGTCCCTCGCAGACACTAGGTCCGGTCCCATTGGTACCACTTAGGCAGTGATTCCCTAATCTCCCGCCTTCTCCCCAAGTATAACCTTCCGGCTCATGGTAGGTGCCAGATATTTTTGGCACGGTTTACAAACAGGGAAGCCAAGTCACTGAACTGAGTGTTGAGCAGGGAATGCGATTCACAGAATAGTAAAGGTATAGAGGTTTTTTACTGAAGTTAAAGTACTTCATTTTACGAGGAGGAAAGTGAGGTCAGAGAAGTCAGTTAACAAGGGTCACACAGCTCGATTAACGCAAAGCCAAGAGCAGCACCCGAAGTCACAGCTCAGTGAGCACTCTTCCCACCTCCTCACACTCCCACATTCTGTATTCCTGATTGCCAGGGTAATATTTACAAAAGCAAAAGTGCTAAGGAGACAAATAACTTTAGTTTAAAAATCTACCTATGGTAGAAATTAGGGAAGCCAAAGATTCCTTTTTTTATTTGCCAGGCCCTATTACAGATACTTTCACAAGAGTAACTGATTAAATCCCCAGAATAACCTTGTAAGTTAGGTGTTCTTGTTACCGCCCCTGTTTTGACAGATGAGGAAAGTGAGATCCAGAAATGTTACTTGACTGCCGGAGATCACAAAGCCATCCAGGGCCGGTGCTGCTCTTGCTGACTCTGCTGCCTCTTGATGAAGGGGGCCAGGAACAGGAACAGCAAGAAACAAAACCTTGGACAGCTCCAGGGTCTGGCTATTGAGATTGCCAAGGAACCAAAACAACCTGGAATGATTGCTTCCTTGGTTGATGAGAGTGGTTATCTCCTTGTGTAGGATAGAAGTTCTCTGAGAGAAAGGTTTGTCTTTAAAGGGAGGCCCTTTCCAAAAAAGACAAACGGTTGTTTTGTTTTGTTTTGTTTTTTTCTTTTAAGAGCAATCTTTAAAATAGTACATGCCATCAGTTGGTTTTGGTTTTTTTTTTTTTTTTTGGTTTTTTTTTTAAGATTTTGTTTTTGGGTAATCTCTACACCCAAAGTGCGGCTCGAACCCAAACCCTGAGATCAAGCGTACTGAGCCAGCCAGGTGCCCCTTGTTTTCTTTCTAAAGCAATAAAATACAGGGTAAGACTTTACATGTTTAAAAAATATAAAATGCTCCTTGAACCCTATAACATGGCTATACATAGGTTAGGAGTTCATAAGGAAATTGCCTAGAAGATAAGAGCCTCAAACTCACAACCTAACATAGACCTTCTCTTGTAGACCTCTCATCATGCCCCCATAGAGCACCATAGATGCTAGATTCTAATGGCTTGTAAGGTGACTGAAGACTTCAGGCTATCCCAGAAAAGGAAAACTTCATCATCAGAGACCACTTTCAAAGTCCATTGGCCAGATTCCATTCCAGGAGCCTCCCGTATCCCTATTTCTCTGGCAGCCATTCTGCTAGGGCCGATTCCCTTGCAAATCAGGACTTTTCCTTCATGCTTTCCCTTCCCTTGGAAGTCCTGGGATCCCCAGGACTTTATATATATATATATATATATATATATATATATATATATAT
>NW_019154089.1:44823822-44934844 GCF_002288905.1 Enhydra lutris kenyoni
TTAAAGCCTCTGCCTTCAGCTCAGGTCATGATCTCAGGGTCCTGGGATCGAGTCCCGCATCGGGCTCTCTGCTCAGTGGGGAGCCTGCTTCCTCCTCTCTCTGCGTGCCTCTCTGCCTACTTGTGATCTGTCTCTGTCAAAGAAATAAAATTTAAAAAAAAAAGGATACTAGTTACCAAGTAACACTTATTTACTAATTTAATGTGCTGCTGGTATAGCAAGTGTTTTGCAAAACTAAGTTACATTAAAACAGATGGGTATTTAGGGGCACCTGGGTGGCTCAGTGGGTTAAAGCCTCTGCCTTTGGCTCAGGTCGTGCTCCCAGGGTCCTGGGATCGAGCCCCACGTCAGGCTCCCTGCTCAGCAGGGAGCCTGCTTCCCTTCCTCTCTCTGCCTACTTGTGATCTCTGTCAAATAAATAAATAAAATCTTTAAAAAAAGAATTAAAAAACAAAAACAAAAACAAAAAACAGATGGGTATTTAAGGACCAAAAACTATTACTACAGGCAGTTTCTAAATATATAATTCCTAATACAAATATTCCTTTATGTCTGAAAATCAGATAGCATTTTCCCAAAAGATAATGCCTATTAGTTACCCAAACTAGTATCCAGAAGCTTTTTAAATCCATATGAAGACTTAAGTATGAGATTCTGTTTCATGTAACCACTGAATATTGATACCGACATTTATTCAGTCCCTGAGTATTGATACCAAGCATTTAAAAGTGAGGGATACCATACCACATTTATCTGAATCTAACCCTTTCCTCAATTTCAAGCAGTACGCAGAGAGGAACAAAGGACAGCAAAAGATCTAGGACAAAATTTCTTCGAAATTTTCCAAACTCCAGCAAAGACAAAGACTCTGAATGGTATGGAATACCTATGTTGTATTCACTGTATTAAACAGTCTAAACAGCTTTAGCCACCACACAGAACTTGGGGGCAAGTATCTAGAGTCTGACACTTAGCACACCATATCCACTGCTCTCCCCCGACACACAATTCAAGTCATAGCTAGTAGCTCCTGTGTGTGACACAGGAGACTTAACAAAGAATGCTTGGGAGGTGGAAAGACAGAGACTCTGATGGAAGGGAAAACAGGCATAGGGGATGGATGCAGAACTCTTAAAACCCAGAGGCCCACAGTGGGCATCCCTGGGATTGCTCCTGCATGCCTGAGAGGGCTCCCAGGAGGAGGGAAGTAAAAGACTTTACCTTTCTCATCTCCTGGCTGCCCATCAGTCCTGACACCGGGTGCTCTTGAAAAGGTGTGGGAAGATGAACATATACTGCCTACCTAGCTACCACCTTGGTACAGGTGACCAAATGTATGCAAAGGTATAAACATGCCAGGGATCGTTCATAAGTGTACAGATCTATGTAATGTATAAACGAGAGACGGGAAATGTAAACAATAGTAACAGTGAAGTTTCCATATAATTAGGACTTCATAATTTATGATCCTTAGTAAATAATCACAAACTGTTTTGTGTATTTCTTTAAAAATACAAAAACTGGCAAGGCGTTAAGAGTAACAACTACTTTCCAAAATTGTTATGATTTTTGCTTTTAAAGTATGAATATTTCAATAAACTAGTATCAGAAGAACAATGTGAGCTCAGCCTGCATATTAGAAAATACAGGAGATGGGTGCCGTGGTATTAAAATAAAAAAAAGAATCAGACGCTCAGACTTGCAGTGAATGTGGAAAAATGCACTTTTAACATAAAGATTTGCTAGTTACCTGTATGTTTTCGAAGATGCTCTTTAAAATGTCCAAAGTGGTCAAACTGTTTCTCACAGTATTGACATATGTGAATTTTTTTCCCAGTTCTTTGCTTCTTACTGACTCCACCTTCTTCAAGGTGGTAACAGTTGAGGTGCTGTTTCCATGCGCTCTCCCGAAGATACCTTTTATTGCATATTTCACACTTGAAACTCTCAGTGGAGTGTGATTTCATGTGTTCCTTAAAATGGTAAAACAATTTAAATGAACGGTTACATTTCTCACAATGGAACAAGTCCTTCACATGTGACAGCTGAAGTTCCACAATTTCAATACCTTCTACCTGTTTGCTTGTGGGGTCAGATGCACAACCATCTTCTTCTTTTATCTGCCCTTTTCTATCACCTTGCCGGTACTTGCTGGTAATATCTGCCAACAGTGCCAGGGCGGAATCATCAGAGGACCCTGTGCTCTGAATGTACTTTATGGACTGCTTGGCAGAAGCCACTTCCTCCAACGTTTCGATGCCTTCATCTTCCACTTCAATTGTGCCTTCGGCAATCTCCACCTCAATTTCAACAGGTTCTGATTCTGCAGAGGGCAATGACTCAGTGATAACATTTGAAGTTTCTGCAATCTTTCTTTTTTTTGCCTCACTTTTTCCTGTGGTATTTTCCTCTAATGGAGCGGAGTTTTCTTTGTTCCTGAAACACATAATGTATGGATTTAAAAATCCGTAAGGTCAATGGAAATCCTAGCAGGCTTTTGGGAAGAAATTGGTAAGTTCATAGAAAAGTTTATATGAAAAGGCAAAAAACAAAATCGGAAGACTTATATAACCTGATTTCAAGACTCACTATAAAGCTACAGCAAGTTAAGACACAATACTGGTGAGAGACATGAAGATTAATGGAACAGAGTCAAGAAACAGACCCACTTGTTCAACTGATTTTTGAAAAATAAAGGTTCCAAGATAATTTAACGGAGGAAAGAACTTTTAACAGTGGTGCTGGAACAACTGGTCTTTACATGGAGAAAATAAACCTCAACTATCACTCTTCAATCATACACTCAAATTATTTCAAAATGGACAACAAACTTTAATGTAAGAACTAAAACTATTAAACGTCAAGAGAAAAGCAGGAGAAAATCTTTGTAAAATTGGGTTACTGAAAGATTTCTTAAATAGTACGCAAAAAGCAGAAAACTTAATAGCAAAAATTGATAGATTTCATCAACATTAAAAGCTATTGTCCTTTGAAATAGTTAACAAAACGGTAGGCTGCAAACAAAACAAAACAAAAATCAAGCCACAGACCCAGACAAAACACGTGCACACATATATCTGTCAAAGGTCTGCACAGACAGTATAAAAAGTTTTCTTATAATCCAATACCCTAAATAAGAGAAGACAACTATTGGGAGACAATTATCCATGAGTGTCATGTTCCGGCACGCCTCCTGCACTGACAGCTGCTCTTCGGCGCTCTCTTCAAGGCTGTCTGCAGGACCGCCAGCAATCTGGAAAGACGGAGCGTACGGCTCCCTCTGGGCAATGGTTGGGCAGGTTTGCTTGCAGCCCATCATCTAAGATGCGGGCTTCCTACGCTGGAGATGCTTCAGCTGTGATGTGAACCAACTAGACGCACTGCATTCACCTGGGCCACTCTATGTCACCCCTCTGGGGGAGAAGGGAAAACTGGCACAAATATAAAACTCGTGCTGCTTACTGTGCAAAAAGTAAAATCTTTCTGACTTAAATATCTTTTATCAGCATCTGTGAAACTATGAAGGGTAACCTGTTGCCTTCAAATAGGGTAAAAATCTCAGATCCGCCACACTTCTTGCCAGGTTCTGGCAACAAGGACAGGATGCCAAAAAAGACAAGGTTTTCTGGAGGACAAAGGATAAGGCCCCACAGAACAAGTAATGGGATGTGAGGAAGTCCACTGGAGCTGGCAGCAAAAATGTGCTGACCAAATTGTATGGTCAACTAGGCAGTGCATGGTCTTCCACTTAACTGCCTACTGTAGGAGTTAAACTGTGTCCTTCAAAGATGTGCTGAAGTCTTGACCCCTAACACCTGTGAATGTAACCTTATTTGGATATCAGTCTTTGAACATGTAACTAAGTTAAGAAAATTGGTCATGAGAGTGAGGCCTACTCTAACACAGCTCTGTCTTTATAAGAATAGGTACATTTGGACACAGGCACACACACAGGAGAGAGACAGAAGACAGCAATGTGAATGACGATGGAGGCAAAAATTGGAGTCATGCTGCCACAAGCCATGGAACACCTGGGGCTGGCAGAAGGTAGGAGAGGCAAGGAAGGATCCTCCCCTAGAGGCTTCTGAGGCAGCAAGGCCCAGCTAACACTGTAATTTAGATTTCTAGCCTCCAGAACTGTGAGACAAGACATTTCTGGGTCCCAGTTTGTGGTACTTTGTTATGGCAGCCTCAGAAAACTGAAACACCTATAATGAGGAAAAACTGGAAGTTGCATGATTAGTAGCTAGCAGTAAGTTCAAGGACAGCTGCTAGAACGGTTCCCTGGTGTTGCAAACTCTCCCAGAGTTGGGGGGAGGACTTCCCTGCCAACCTGGTGGTCAGCCTTAAGTCTAACCCATCAAAACAACTAAGATTCACGGAGGGGCCAGGGGTAGAGAGAGAAGGCCCTGCCCCATTACAGATAAGTTACCTAAACTAAGGGTGACAGGAGGGAAACTTGCAACTGCTACTAACAGAAATGAGTCATTAGAACTTTGCCTAGTCCACGTGAAAGATGAGGGGGCGGGGGCCTGGGTGGCTCAGTTGGTTAAGCCTCTGCCTTCGGCTGAGATCATGATTCCAGGGTTCTGGGATTGAGCCCTACAACAGGCTTCCTACTGCTCCCCTTGGTTGTGCTCTGTCAAATAAATAAAATCTTAAAAAAAAAAAAAAAAGAAGAAGAAGAAAGATGAGGCGGAAACATGATGCTCATCAAGAAGAATGGCAACAGCTGGGCCATCACAGGGCTCAGCCTCTCCTGCAGTGTTGTCTTGTCCACCTTAGATCCATGTGGAAAGGACTGTAAAAGGTCTCGGGGGTTTTTCCCGCAGTACTGTCCTGGCTGTCATAAGGGTGCTATGGTGCTCTTGGGGAGATTTCTTTGATACAAACTCCTGTGGTGAGGCACTGACTAGTAAATCTTCCTGCCAATTAGGTTTATAATGCTGACGAAGATGAGCCACTGGAGAATGAGGAAAGAATCCAAAACAATATAAATTCTTGTGATCAGGCCTCCTGAAAATCCCAACCTTAATGTTAAACTAGGTAAAAACATAAGAGTTATTATCGTGACAAAAGGGCACCAAATGTCCAGAATTAAGGTACACTCTTTTTTAAAAAGCCACCAGTGTGTAAGTCATCTGAGTCTGCCAAAAGGCATGTAAATCTTATGGCCACGGGTCCCTGGGTGGCATAGTGGGTTAAGCATCCACCTCTTGATTTCCACTCAGGTTATGATCTCAGAGTCCTGAGATGGAGGCCCATGCTGGGCTCTGCACTCAGAGGGGACTCTGCTCAAGATTCTCTCCCTTTCCCTCTGCCCCTCCCCCTTGCTCATGTGCTTGTGTTCCTTCTCTCAAATAAATACATACATCTTAAAAAAATCTTATGGCCCCAATTTAAAAGCAATGTGGAGGGGCGCCTGGGTGGCTCAGTGGGTTAAAGACTGCCTTCGGCTCAGGTCATGATCCCGGGGTCCTGGGATCAAGCCCCGCACCGGGCTCTCTACTTGGCAGGGAGCCTGCTTCTTCCTCTCTCTGCCTGCCTCTCTGTCTACCTGTGATCTGTGTCTGTCAAATAAATAAATAAAAATCTTTTTTAAAAAATAAATAAATAAAAATTAAAAAAAAATAAAAATAAAAGCAATGTGGACAAGGCAGCTGAATCAAGGAATTCCCCAAAAGGAAATAGATGGCATCAGTAATGATGATCTTGCTGGCTGATTGATGGGCCGAAAACACTTGAAATTTGTTTAGTCAAGCCACACGCAGCTCTCATCTGCTTGAAATCAAAAGTAAATATGCCTTGCTCACTGGCATGGAGTCACTTTCTCTCTCTGTCTCTTCCTCCCCTCCATACCTTGACTTCATCTGCTTGGAGGAAGATAACTAGGGGTAGAGCCAAGGTCTCCCTGTCCCCAAGGACAGGGTATAGTGAAGACACCATATACCCAATCCACGGATGCAGAGGGAAACCCAGGAATGGGAGAGACTCAAACTTTCATGGCTCTGTTAGATTCAGGTGTCCAACTCACCATTCTACCATGGGGAAAGGAAGAACTTTCATTCAACCCATGGGGTTTGGGCAAGTTTCACAGCAGGAAAGGGAGGCTGTCTTAACCCTGCAGATGGAAGCTGACAGTACATACTGTTGTTGCTAAATCTGAATGTACAGCAGGAACTGCTATGGCATTTACACTGCCCAATTCTGTAGGTATCAAAAATGGATCGTCCCAAATGGAAAGAGCCACAGGTAGAGAAGAGCTACTGTAAGAAACCCCCCAACAGATGGCACCAGCAGCTGGTCAGGTTTAGCACGAGTGTCTCTATCTTGTGATGTCTGAAGTTTACACTATACTGATGTCCTGCTGACTGGCAAGCTAGAAGTCTGTCTCAAAGGTCCCGACCACAATGTCAGCACACCTCCATGAGCAGGTGTTGATGAACCCTCAATAAAATTCAGAGGCCTGCTCATCAAGTCGAGTTTCGTGGGACTAAGTCCAGTAGATTCACAACACTCAATTCCTCCAGCAATAAAAGAAAAACTATGCTTTTTTACCTCCTCTCTCTCCCTCCTGAAAATAAGGATTGTTACCTTACTAAAGTTTTCTGGATATTAGAGACAGCGGTACCTCTCCTGGGCATTCTACTTTCTTCTTTATATCAGCTAATCTGCAAGTCAGGATCTTTTAAGTGGTGCTCCAACCAAAAGGGTGCTCTGGAAGTTACCCATCAAGCTGGCACAGTCTCCATTTTGGGGGCCCTACAACTCTTAACAGCCCGTTTGAACTAGAACTCTTTGATATGGATTCTCTTGCAGATTAGAGCTTCTGGCAAAGGGAGCCAGACTCCACCCACAAGGTGTACCTTGGGTTTTGTACCTCCGGTTTTATACCTGCCACATCTACAAGGTACAATCCCTTTGAAAAGAAAAGGATTAGCTTGCTGTTGGGCTCTTGTTGAAACCCATTCAGGCTTCGAGGCTCTCCCGCCTGATACTGCCATTTGGGAATGCATCAACTAAGACTAAAACATACCCACCAAGTCTCATTTCTCAAACAGAAATAAGACACTCAAGGAGCACATGTGTGGCTCAGATGATTGAGGGTCTGACTCTTGGTTTTGGCACAAGTCATGATCTCAGGGTCGAGGGATGGAGGGAGTAGGACTCCATGCTCAGCGGGAAGTCTCCTTAAGATTCTCTCTCCTCCCTCTGTCCCTCCCCACCACTTGCTCACTTGCTCTAAAATAAATCAATCTTAAAAAAAAAAAAAAAAAAAAAAAAGACACACAAGAAAGCAGTTGACCTCTTGGCTTTACATGGGAAAAAAAAAAAAAAAAGGAAGTTCCCCCAACTCTGTTGCCCAAAGGAAGCCACTAAATTGATGAGGTCTTTTTTTTTTTTTTAAAGATTTTATTTATTTATTTGACAGACAGAGATCACAAGTAGGCAGAGAGGCAGGCAGAGAGAGAGGAGGAAGCAGGCTCCCTGCTGAGCAGAGAGCCCGATGCGGGGCTCGATCCCAGGACCCTGAGATCATAACCTGAGCCAAAGGCAGAGGCTTAACCCACTGAGCCATCCAGGTGCCCCTGATGAGGTCTTTGATTCACTAATGCTTTGGCTAAACTCAAGACTGAAGGTATTCCCTGGACGGCTGCAAATGCTCAGCTTTAGCACCAACTACACAAAAGTGGATGTGGTCACTGAGCTCAGAAGGCAGAACTCAAAAGCTTTCTTCACAGCCCTGGGAAACATTCTCCACAATGAACCACATTGTATTTTATTGACTCCTGGGCTGCTGCCAATGACCTAGCTATTTGGAAGAGCTGGAAATCTTGGCAGATTAAGACATCTATCCTCAGGACCACAATAGCAGTTGCTGATCAAACTATTTGCATCCCTGATTCAGATGCCCATGATAAGGGCCTGTTCTCTAATGATACTAACGGGAATGAAGGTGCTGATCAAGACTGCATTGCCTAGACTTCCATCACTTACCCCCTAGACCCAGTATTATTCTGAACATGCTGACATAGCCACCATCAGAGAGAGCATAAAGTAAAGGACCCACGCTTCTGATAGAGAAGTTGCCACTGGATGCCAACTTGTGACACCCACCAAACGCTGGCCTATTTATCTTGTGAAGAAGGCTACACTGCCCAGGGCACTGTCTGACCGTTCTTGAAGACTGACTAGACTGGACCTCTGACCCCATCCCAGGGCTCTCTGTACCGTCTCACCACTGCTGAACCTTTTTAAGGTTATACTGCTGCTTTTCCAGACTGATCTGCTGGTTCTGGCCACACCACTGTGCCCTTGAAACTAATCTGTGTCGTGTGTTCAGCTGTCTGGATCATCTGCAGTCTGATCATTCTGCGCCTAAAGCTACTCAATAATTGGCTGACAGTCAAGGTAGTGATAAACCCTGCAAGCTCCCTACCATCCAGATCTAGATAATATAGAGCACTACAAAAGGCTCCTTCAACACAGACTTCGGAAGATTTCTGACTCTACTTCCCTTATCTCCTCTTTGTCCAAAAATCTGAGTAAGGCAGTTTGGTCATCGAACTCAGCCATCCCCAAAAAGGGACCATCTCTTCTCAGCTGCTTCCTGGATAATGATCAAGACAAAATGGGTAGGGAGTTATAGAAACTGAATTGGAAATTTTGAATTCTGCCCTAACCATTCTTAGACACAATCCTTTTCTTTCCCTAGCAATGGCAATCCTGGCACAGCCTGGCTGGTGTTTCTTCCAGGTGACAGTCCAGTCAAAAGTGGTCTTAGCAATTATCATATTATCTCCCTGATACGAGGAAGCGGAGAGGCAATGTGGGGGACTTGGGGGTAGGGAAGGAATAAATGAAACAAGATGGGATCAGGAGGGAGACAAACCATAAGAGACTCTTAATCTCACAAAATTGAGGGTTGCCAGGGGAAAGGGGTAGGGAGATGGTTGGGTTATGGACATTGGGGAAGGTATGTGCTGTGAAGTGTAAACCTGGCGATTCACAGACCTGTACCCCTGGGGCTAATAATACATTACATATTAAGAAAAAAAAATTTTAAAAATAAAATAATTTTTTTAAAAAACTGGTCTTAGAAGATTCAAACTTGGGGCACCTGGGTGGCTCAGTGGGTTAAAGCCTCTGCCTTCAGCTCAGGTCATGATCCCAGGGTCCTGGGATCAAGCCCTGCACCGGGCTCTCTGCTCAGTGGGGAGCCTGCTTCCCCCTCTCGCTCTGCCTGCCTCTCTGCCTACTTGTGATCTGTCAAATAAATAAATAAAATCTTAAAAAAAAAAAAAAGAAGATTCAAACTTAATTCCAATTCAGTCATCTGGATTCTCTTCTTGAACTGACATCATCTTACATCCTAAAAATAATGACCACTTGGTTGAACATACTGCTTGCCAGGTACACTTAAGAGTGGCCCTTGTGGATGCCTAGGTGGCTCAGCTGGTTGAGTATCCAACTCTTGGTTTTGGCTCAGGTCATGATATCAGGGTCCTGAGATCCAGTGCAGAGTCTGCTTATTCCCCTCCCTCCCCCTCAACACCACCCCTGGCTCATGCTCGCTTGCCTGCTCTCTCTCAAATAAATAAAATCTTAAAAAAAAAAGAAAAGACTGGCCCTTTTGAGTCAAAATAGAAGAGATGATGGGTCTCTTAAGTTTTATGAAAATGCCTTTGTGTCCCTGACCATCCTGGATGAAACGTCTGGGTAAGAGGAGGGGATAACTGGAAAAGGGGTGAAGTTACAGCTACTAGAATGGGACACAGTGATTCTATGGAGGTGAAGGGAGAGCAACAACCCTGAAACCTGCAAGAGAAAATCTTAGACTCAAGAGGTATGAGGGAGGAAGGTATTAATGGTCTTTGTCCTTTAGAACTGCCTCTATGGCCTTCCTCTGTAGGAAAATGCACTGATGCACCTCTCCCCTACTATTACAAGCAACTTTAAATCAACTGCTAGATCTACTCTCCCCTGCCCAACGACTCTGACCATGATTTGATGATCATTTCCCTTAACTATACCCAGAAGTCTTTTGGAAACAGCAGGGGATGGCCAAGTTCCTACATGTTCCATATTGCCCCACTGCTATTCCCAAAGCTGAGGTTCAGTTCATGAGGTGGATAGTTACCACTCAAGTGGCATTCAGGTGCATAAGACAAAGAATGGTTTGAACTGACTGCCTTCAGACAATCCCTCCAAAAAAACAATGACCAGGTTCAATCCAGGAAAGGGGGAATCCACATTTGAGGCTTCTGCCCCAGGAATGATGATGGCCCTATTCTGGGCACAAACCATTGTAAACAACACTTTCTTTCCAACTCACCTATATGCCCTAGGGAACATATTTCTTGTACTAGAGCCAGGTACTAACTTCCCTCCCCAAAAGTATGATGACTTGTGCTTCAGGGGTGGGCAGAAGAGATCATCTAGTTTTTAAGGAAACACCACTAACAGATCAGTTTAGTTCTCAGATGACAGAAGTAATGATCTCTCCAAAAACAAGGCAACTTTTGGGTACTTGGGGAGTTTCCTGGAAGAATAACTGACTTGTTATTTACGTGTGCTCCTTGGGTAGTTTTCCCTACAATGGGAATCATCCAATTAAAAAGGTGACACAAAATTTGTGTCTGATTTAAGCTGATGTGATCAATGACACCACTTGGGCCCTGGAAGTCATTCATGTAAGCCTCAAATCACTGGTTAGGGTTATTATGGATGATAGACACCCTAGACTTCCTCCCAGTGGGCCAATGCAGAGACTGTGCAAGTGCAAAAAGATCTTGCTATACTTGGATTAATGCTTACCGCTAAGTGGAAAAGTCAACACAAAGACTAAAGATAAAAGCTACCTGGCTTTCTAAGTTGGTTGAGTCCAGGACCTCAGGGGAGTGAGTGGATGGTTAAGCTCAGCGCTGCAGGGTGACCACATCCTGTTGCTTCAAGTTCTGTTGATAGCTGCCTTAATTAAATCCAGTGTGAAAAAAAAAAAAAAAAACTGAATGGATTAGGACCAGTCCCTATTGACCAGATCAATCAGGGGGTCACAGAGTAGTATACTCTTGGAAAAATTTACCAGAAGCTAAAATAATGTAGAAACAAGGATATTGTTGGAAGATAACTCTCCATGGATCCCTCATGTTTCTGCAAGTCTTGTAAACAAAGACACCTTTTGTTCTGGATCTTTTCAAGGTTGTATTCACAGCAAATAGCCTTAGAAGAGAATGCTCATCTTCTCAAGTGGAGGACAGTTTCAATTATTGCCCAGTATAATGAAGATAATGGCCCCTCTAGGCAGGTTTGCTTGCACCTCATTATAAAAAACTTGTTTCCTAAAGCCAGGTGTTCCTCAAATGTGATGTAAACCACTATGAATACAAACGGCACACACCTAGGCGACTGCTGTCACCCCTAAGGGATTTGGGGAGGGCGCTGAGAAGGGCAAGAAAAACTGGTATAAGCATGGAGTTCATGCTGCTCCTTATGCTGTAAGAGAAATGAAGGCCCTTCTCTCTGGCTCAGGAGTCTCATGTCTTCTGCCAGCATCCAAAAAAACTGGCAGGCCAATTTATAGCTTGTGAATAGGATAAATCTCAGACCCTTCACAGTTCTTGACAATAACCCAATTTAAAAATGGGCAAAAGATCTGAACAGACACCTTGCCAAAGAAGATAAACATACAGCAAAAAGGCACATGAAATAATTCTCATCATTAGTTGTAAGGGAAATGCAAATTAAAACCACTATATACCTATTAGCACAGTAAAATGAAAAGGCCTGATCATACCAAGAATTAGCAAGGCTGTGGAGCAACGGGAACTCTCAAATACTGCGAGTTGGAATGTAAAATGGCACAACAATTTGGAAAACAGTTTAGCAGTTGCTTAAAAAAAATTAAATATACCTACTATACAACCCAGCTATTCCACTCCTAGATACTTACTGAGAAATGAAAGAATAGCCACTTTATTTGTAATAGGTGGAAACACCATCAACAGGTGGTACAGCCATACAATTGAATACCACTTGGTAATAAAAGAGAACAAAATACTAATATCCACAACACTGACAAACCTCTAAAACATAACACTAAGTGAAAAAAGTCCAACACAAAAACTACACTCCATTTATATGATATTCTAAATAAAATACAACTACAGTGATGAAGATCAAATCAGTGGATAAATGAGGCTGGGGATGAGGGCTCACTAAACAGTCATGAGAAAACCTGGGATGATGGAAATGTTCCCATGTGTTGATTATGGTAGGGATTACACCACTGTACACAACTGCCAAAATTCAAACGTGGTATTAATCTGGTGAACTGTTTTACATGTAAATTGCACCAACAGGCTGGAGAGGAAAAATCTATAAGGCAACTGCTGCTTCCTAACAAATTATCAAGAACTCTGTCCTACACAGCTTCAAACAAACAATAATGCAACTCCAGCAAAGCAAAATAAGGTCCTCATACTTTCCTCAGTGTCATTCAAAAACATGACGCTATATTCCAAAAATACTTGCATACTGCGGATGTGAGCAGAGCACCTAATTCACCTTTTGAATCTGCAAAACATTATATAATAATCTCAATACAGAGTTGTCTTAATCAGTCAATTTAACCACAACTAAATTAATTTTTATTTCTAAATTGCATTATTATAAACTGCCAATACACAAAGCTGCTGTCTTCCTGTTTGTAAAGAACTCTTCAGAGTATACTGCATGCCGAACTGGTTCAAGAAACAATTCAACATGTAACTGTATTTATATTGAAAGCATTCACTTATGGTTTTAATTACTATAAGGATCCCACTCTTATGATAATAAATCTTCTGAAAGGTTCTAAATAGGCAGGCCTGGGAAAACAGCTGAGCCCAGTTGTTCTTACCTTCATCTCCCAATGACTATACACATGAATTCAATTCCTAACCCTCCCAAATCCAACCTAGGGTATTGTCAGAATATGTTCCACTGTTCTGCTGTCAAGGACTTTCCCCACAGTGAGATACTACTCACTACTTTGAGCAAAGGGACCACACAGATAGAACATTTTTCCAAAAGGTTCTCATCCAGAATTTAACCACAAATCTGATGTTGCCCCATCCATACTGTATTCCCTTTACTTGCATTTTGAAAAAGTATGGCATCATCCGATATATATCCTCAACACACCTCAATTTTGTTGCACATGTCTCAGCTATCCCTACAGGAGAGTGCTGATCCGGTTTTAATCAGCATGCACCCATGCATCCATTCACAAATGTGTGCCACACACCTACTATGTGCCAGGCACTAGGCATCAGAGAATACATACACACCAAGCTCCTGGATTAATCTTGAATTCTGTCATCAAACTAATTAAAATGGAAAAATGGTACTTATGGATGATTACAGTTCAATTATTTCTTAGAATTATTCTAAATTACATCTTTTGACTGAACCACACCAGTGAGTTGGACTAAATCATGTTGCCCCGTTTCTAATTGAGTTCACCAAACTGCACTTCAGTGTTATGCCAATGACTACACTAAGGTCATAAGAAACAGAGCCAGGAGATATAAAATTGTAAGACCAGTTCAATTTGGAATACTATATGCCAGATACCATGCTAAGTACTTTAGATGCATTAATTCATTTAACCCTCACAAATAATCCTATGGTAGAAAGGACCATTATCCCTATTTGACAGATGAGGAAGTGAAGTTGCTGACAGGTCGAGTAACTTCATAAAGGTCACACAGTGGTAGAGCTAGGATACCACCCAGGTTACCAGACTCGAGAACTCTTGTTCTTAGTCACTATATTACGGTGCCAATATTCATTATGTAAGACACTGGAAGTCTTTATTCGTTATATCATTTAATGTATCACTTAATACATAATCTCTATGAGAAATTTTCTGTCTTAATACCAGGAATTGCTTCTAAGCAACTGGTTTGCTCTCATAACCATGCATAATGTAACTTAGGATTTTTCTTTCCTTTCTCTTTGCACTAGGTGCTTTAGAGTTCAGAGCGCGATTTAGCCCATCCAGCAAGTATACAGACTTAAACAGCAGGTGTACTGGCTACCATATTTCTTTTTTTTTTTTTTTTTAAAGATTTTATTTATTTATTTGTCAGAAAGAGAGAGAGAGAGAAAGCACACAAGCAGGCAGAGAGGCAGGCAGAGGCGGAGAGAGAGGCAGGCAGAGGCAGAGAGAGAGGCAGGCTCCCTGCTGAGCAAGGAGCCCGATACGGGACTCGATCCCAGGACCCTAGGATCATGACCTGAGCCGAAGGCAGCGGCTTAACCCACTGAGCCACCCAGGCGTCCCTGGCTACCATATTTCTAACTTCACTGATTATCGCCCCCATCTCGTCTATTAATCTTCATCCATTTCCTCACGGTTTTTTTTTTAGATTTTTTTTTTTTGACAGACAGAGATCACAAGTAGGCAGAGAGAGAGGAGGAAGCAGGCTCCCTGCTGAGCAGAGAGCCCGATGCGGGGCTTGATCCTAGGACCCTGAGATCATGACCTGAGCCGAAGGCAGAGGCTTAACCCACTGAGCCACCCAGGCGCCCCTCCTCACTTATTTTTAAACAGTATTAGGTTAATCTTGGTAAGCCAAACCTTTTTTAGAGTAAGGCTTCATGCAATTAATAACTCAAATCCAACGGAACAGTTTACAGGGACCCAGATAACTCCTTAAATGCTGCCTAGTCCTCCTCACTAGACACAAAACATGCTACTTTAGTTAACCTTAGCAGTTTTTACATAAGGACGAGAAATCAAGTGTGAGACAAAGAGCAATCAGTATCCAGAATTTTACAGATCCTTAAATAGTCTTAATTTTAAAACGTCAGTTGTT
This sequence comes from Enhydra lutris kenyoni, assembly GCF_002288905.1. Lineage (NCBI taxonomy): Eukaryota > Metazoa > Chordata > Mammalia > Carnivora > Mustelidae > Enhydra > Enhydra lutris. The sequence continues at coordinate 44,838,687 of NW_019154089.1, forward strand.
TATGGCATATAATAAAATCTTGACTAACAAGGTGTACACGACTGAGTATAACTGTATCACTAAGAAAGTAATTACCTGACTTCAAGGGCTTTGATAGCTTCTAGCATTTGTAGGAACTCTGCTGCTTTCCATACATCATTGGCTTCTTCTTCTCCTTGTATCATTAATTTTGCTGTATATGTGAACTCAATTAAATGACGGAAGGCCATTTTACTAACACCTGTAGAAAAAGAGATGTCCATTAGCATGTACTCACATTGATTCAAATGTTCTAACGTTAGTAAAGAAAAAAAAGCACAGTGTTCAAAACCTGATTAGTATCTAAATTTTGGAAAATTATCTCCTGGTGGAATTTTCATTAATGGTACAGTAAGACTGTACCAAGTTCCAGCAATAACTACCAAAGTGCTTTAAGATCTTTCCCAAAGATTTCTAAGGCCCTTATGACCTACCTACCTACTCAAATACATGAATGGGCTATTACAGGACAGACATGGTACTTTACTGCAAGGATCTCTCCATCAACTTAGCTCCGAATCTTCAAGGGCTTTCCACAGTTCAGCAAATAAAGTTCCATACCACTCTGCCTTTATTTCAAGGTACTTCACATTATTTCTCTATTTACCACTATCTTTCCTTCCAAATTTTAAACTCTATAAATCCCATACTATATACTGATCTTCAAATCCTTCACTTCTAAAACTTCCTTGTCTTTATTAACACGTACCCTCCTATTTGAATGTTTAATCACTTTATCTTTGTACAAATCCTACCACCCTTGAAGGCTCAATTCTAATGCCACATACTAAATGAAACTTTAATGGTCTACCCTTCCCCCCAACCCCCAGGTGAACTCTGTACTTGTTGGACAATTGCAACTCATGGGCATCTCTTGACTCTAAGCGAGAGGGAAATGATTTTTGTCTCTGTACACTCACCTCACAGTATCTAACACAATGCTCCCTAAAATGCAGACACACAAAGTAGGAATGAAGAAGAGCTAAAGTCACTTTTAAAATTAAGCTTCCATAATTCCAACTTTTCTTTACAAGTTTTAGTTTTAAATGTTGGCCCAAAAGATACTCTATTTCTTTGTGCTCTTCAATGCTATATATTATTATTTCAATCTGCTAATGCAAGGCTACAAAAATCTACTGAAACAAAGAGAAAACTAGTTTATTTTTAAAAGACTTTTAAATAATCTCTACACCCAACTTGGGGTTTGAACCTACAACCCTGATATAGAGTCACATGCTGCACCATCTGAGCCAGACAGGTGTTCCAAAAGAAAACTACTTTTAACACAGAATTTTCACACTAAAAAATGCCATGTCCAAACTGCATACAATATACACAACTACAAATATAAAAATACTTTTACATTCTTCCTATGTACTTTATATACCTGAAAAAGCAAACTAAAATAACTGGATTCTTTGAAGGTTACTTTTGAGTCTCCTAAATCTTTTTTTCCTGGTTATTCTTTTGACCATGTTATTCTTTATTATAGGAGTATAATAAAATTTAAAATATAAAAAAATTTAAGGAGTTTTAACCAAATATTTAAAAGTGCAAAAGTCCATTCTAAAAACATGTAAATTTTTCTTGAAGTGGAATGAGATTTTGATTTTTAATCAAACACACACAAACAACACTACAAATACCAAGCACAACTCCAAACACCTCACAATTACTAACTCAATACTCACAACAATCCTATAGAGAACTTTATTGTAACCTCCATTTTACAGATAGAAAAACTGAGGCACAGAAATTAATAATTTTGACTTTGGCAAGTTACTGGAGTGATGAAAACTAGACTCAACCCCAGATGGCCCGACTTCTAAGTTCAAAATAAAGATATATACATTTAAAAAAAAAAAAAAGATTTTTACATAAGATGACAGCAGGAAACATTCAGGCTTAGAAGAGTTTGAATACCTATGACTTCATTCACTGCAGGCTCATAATCTCTTTTTTTTTTAAGATTTTATTTATTTGACAGACAGAGATCACAAGTAGGCAGAGAGGCAGGCAGGGAGAGAGGAAGGGAAGCAGAGAGCCCGACGTGGGGCTTGATCCCAGGACCCTGGGATCATGACCTGAGCTGAAGGCAGAGGCTTCAACCCAGAGCCACCCAGGCGCCCCAGGCTTATAATCTCTTACTCGTAATTCCAAAGTCCCCCAAATCTCTTAAGACTGAAGTTTTCCCATAAATTTGGAAGGAAATTTTGATTTGAACTGACATGGGGCTATTTATAGTCTTTATCCCACTTAGAGTAAATATTAATATGCTACTCTTCCAAAATACTATTTGGTTATAGGATGTCACCCTAGACCCCACTGGGAGTATCACATTACACAGACTGCATTACCTTTAGAAAATTTGTAATTTCAAGAAACATCTGGCCTCCAAGGATTTGAATAAGGAACTGTAGACTTAATTCCCAATTTTGGTTAATCAGAATCACTGCAGACTTAATAAAAGGATGGGTCTCTGATCTCCAGAATCAAAAGTGGGACAGGCAATTTTTTTTTTTTTTTAAATAAGCATCTTAGGTGCTTAAGTTGCCAGTCCAGCATTAGTTCTAGGAATAAATCACTGATCTGATCAGCTAACATGAACTAAGCTGGTAACACCTGCCCAGGTAAGTGACATGGTGACAGATGCAATTATGAAGACACCATTCCCCATCAGGACAAGTCTGGTAACTTTCAAATCCCAGCCCACTTACTAATTAATCCCTTGCTCCTTTTATAACAGAAGTGTGCTTGAGAACACAATTTTTCTGAGTATCTAAAGAAACTGTTAATATGAACACCTTAACCTGAATCTTCCTTTTTTCACTTAGGAAGAAGCAAAAAAGGGTAGCATTCTAGATCTATAGAGTGAGGTCATTATTCATATTTTAAAGATGGGGGTTCCAATTCTAGCTAAGAGGAAGAAAACACACTCATCCACTCCCCATACTCCATCTTGTCCACTGCTTACAATCATAAGTCCTGGGAAGAATACATAAAGCAAATGTATTCTGAATACATTTGATAAGGATTCTGAAAGACAAACAGAAACAAGCAGAGTGGGGAGAGAAATCAAAACTCAAAGAACAGCAGTGAGTTTCCTGGGATTTTATTTTTCCTCCCACATATCTCAACTTGACTTGAAGACAGCCCCAATCCCACTCCTAGGTAGCAGCAACAGACAAAAAAGCTGCAGAAGAAACTCTTTCTGGCTAGAGAACCAGAAAAGGGAATGGAGAATATAAGCAGGTCCGGAAATACTTGGTTTTTATTCCTCTCAGCCCTGCCTCAAAGCAAGTTCCAGTTCTGATGCTGCACACTGGTGGCTGGTGGCCACCAAGCAGGTACTAATCCTTAGAGAAAGTTTTTCTTTCTGACAGAGCTAGGAAACATACTATGACCTGAAGAGCATGGAGAGAAATCTTAATTTTTTTTCTCTCACTGCTTTGTCTTAGGAAACAGATCCCACTGTGGGAAGCATATGACAGCACACGGAAGCTAAAACCCCAGTTTTCTAGCCAGACAAGCATGAAAAATTACTCCTTGGAGGTAAAGTGCAGAAGAAGTCAGAAGAAGGAACTAGAGAAAGGTCCTCTGTGAATAAGTTCTGCTCTAGCCACCGAGCTACTCATGCAGAACTGAGCTGAGGCAGCACAGCAAAGGGTCTGAGTACTGCACTATGATGCTGACTACCACCCAGATGCTGAGCACACCTGGGACCTGAACACAACAAAAGTTTTGAAAACAAAATTGGAATTACATCCACAGTCCACATAAGGCAGTCTGAACCTAAAGCAGGTTGCCTGCTAGAAACAAAGCAAACCCAAATCCAAACAAAATAAAATGTATTCTTCAGAGGATTTTAACAACAGAGTATCATAAAATTCAAAATGTCATGACATAATGCAAAATTACTTGATGTATCCTATATATTAAAATATATATATATTTTAGCCAACAGGTCCAAGCTTATACAAATGACAACAGTAAAGGAAACTTGGGTTTTCAAATTACATGGCCAGGCTTTTTCTATAGCCAGGTGACCTAGACAGGTTGTACAGTGATTCCAAAGTTAATGGCTTAAAAAAAAACTGAGCCAAAATGATTTTTTTAAACCTGAATCTGGCAAGTAACAAAAACAGAAATGTTCTTACATTGTTTTCTCATTTGTCCATAAAGCTTCTAAGTGATACACTATAATGAAGATAGTAGGTCACAGGCGCTAAAAGGCACAAGAAACAATCTCAAGGTGATCAGTCTCTAGAAGAGAAGATCCTATTTCTCCAGATATACTCTTTGCTCCAAAAGCAATGCATATTCTAGCCTGGGCCACTTGTTGTTGTTGTTGTTGTTGTTTTTTTTAATTTTTTTCTATAAACATATAATGTATTATTAGCCCCAGGGGTACAGGTCTGTGAATCGCCAGGTTTACACACTTCATAGCACTCACCATAGCACATACCCTCCCCAATGTCCATAATCCCACCACCCTCTCCCTCCCCACCAAGGGCCACTGATTTTTTGACTGTTTAAGATTCTGCCTAAAAAGCAGAAGTCAGGGGGACCTGGATGGCTCAGTCGGTTGGGCATCTGCCTTAGGCTCTGGTCATGATCCCAAGTTATGGGATCAAGCCCTACATCGGGTTCCCTGCTCCATGGAATCTCCTGCTTCTCCCTCTGCCACTCCCCCTATTTGTGCTCTCCCTTTCTGTCAAATAAATAAATAAAAAATCTTAAAAAAAAAAAAAAACCCAAAAACTTAAGTCAACTCCTTTTTAAAATTGTTCCTCTCTCTAAAGTAGACCAGATTATTCATTCTCTCTCCTCAGCTACATCACTCCACAATAAAAGTCTCTGCAACACTTTTGGTATTCCTTTCTATACCTATTGGTCACCTGTGATTAAATCTGCAAATTCTTTAAGGGCTATCTTATTCATCAGTTCTTCACTTCCTGATTCTACTACAGTGCACAACACCTAACAGGTATTCAATTTGACAAACAGACCCAATTTATAAAGCTTTGACAATGCATCAAACACTACGCTCAGCACTCTGCATATGTTATTTCAATTAATCATTACAAGCCTATAAAGTAATAAGGCCTCTTCAGATGAGGAGGAAAATATGCAACTGAAGTAAAATAACTTGCATGGCATCACATAGTACCTCAGGTAAATGAATGGATGAAATCTTGCCCTGTAATAGAAACCAATAGTGTACAGGCAGCTAGATTCTCACTTTAGTAAGCTTTGTGGATTTCCATTATGCCTGTGGCTCTGTCCATCACAGATAATGAAAAGATTATCTATGGATGTATCAGCCAGAATGTTAGGTAAATTGAAATGTACCCAAAAGAGGAACGTGCTTAACTTTTTCATTTTCTTTACTCCCCGGGGCACCAAATTTCCCCAAGGGAATAGCGTTTCTAGGCAACTCATTCATAACAAAGAATATATACACCGTCAAAAAGATAAAAATCCAAGAACACTGAAAGAACTAAAATTCTGTATTTATGTAGGCAAGCTTATTTATTTCCTACAGTTTTGAACAACAGGGAGGGATAGCTAATGTAGCAGTATAAGCCAAAAGCATAGTAATTAATAGCGTCAAGTGAATCCCTTGCTAGCTGGACAATGCTGAGCAACTAACAATTTATAGCCTGTTCCCTGATGTGTAAATTGGAAATAATACCACTTATTTCAAAGGATTGCGGCAAATCTCAGAAAAGGCACACAAACGCAAAGCACTATAGCTGGCACTTAGGGAAGCTATTATTATAAAAAAATCAAAATCATTTTCTACTTTAAGGCCGTATCTACTGAATGATTCCTTCCATCCCTGACTCTAACCACTAGAACTTCTGAATGTGACTTCATCTTTCCTAGCCTTTTCCGTATTATGGCAGCCCATTTCATTTTGTGCGTGTCATATATACCTTTGCTAATAAAGAACCTTCTACTGTAACCTGCAGCATCCCAACCAGTCTGAAACTTTGGCCCACTGAACAAAGATGGGATTCACTTTTAATACAAATTTTCCAAAGAGAGTGACCACTGGTTTTAGAAGTGGAAAAGACTCCTTTAAGAGACCAACATCTACCATCTAATGTAAGAGTTTTCCTGACAGATCATTTTACCAAGAACTTTACTAAAACTAAGAATTCTCAAGTGTCAAAAGAACAATTTATCCAGTCACCTAATAGGAACCATTGATGCCTATTTCCCATGGTATTCTCCTAAATTAACTAACACTTCTTCAACAATTATAATGTTTGCTAAGTATTATATTTAAAATAAGCATTTACCTTCTATCTCCACCAAAGGTTCCTGAGTAAACTCCTGAAAGAATTTGTAGAAGAACTTACTGCAAGCAGCCAAAACAGCCTTGTGGGCCTTAAAATGGTGTCCTAGATTAAAAAGAAAAAAAAAAAAAAAGAAAAAAGAAAAGAAAAAAAAAAAGAGAATCACATATATTCAAAAATCAAAAGTAAAACCAAAAAACAAAGTAGGAAATTATATAAAGCAGACCTTTCTCCATAATATAATCACAATACTATATCAATTACTGAACTAAAGTCAGAATGTTCTTAGTAGCTATCTCGACAAACTTCAATTTTAATTAGACACGAAGACAGATCTTTACCTCAAAGACTTTATTAGGTCAGTTTTATAAAACCCAGTTTACAAAACTAAGAGAGGTTCGGTACAGAGCTTCTTACCACTTAAGAGAGTCCAAAGTAAATCCTATTCATGTAAAACTCCTAATTATAAACACAACCCAAAATGTTACATACATCACTTGGAAAGAGAATAAACACAACCCAAAATGTTACATACATCACTTGGAAAGAGAGAAGAAAAAGCCATAGAATAAGCATAAAGCTGGATGTATTTGCTCTGGAAAACATAATAATGCCTAATATTTGGAAGCGGTAGACCTACAATACAGCAGATCTATAATAAAGAATAGCCTGCCTTGAGATGCCTATTTTCACTAAATAGAAAAGATACCCAAGCTGCGTTTGCCTCCATTATAAGGACAACTCCTAATACTGGTAAAGACCCCATTTGATTTGAGGTTTCCCAAAGAGGGTACCAGTGCTGCAAAGGAATCTCACATTCTCCCTCCAAGACCATCTGGGAAACTAGAGAGAATCAACACTTCCCAGATGATCGCTGTGAAAGTCTCCTCAAAACAGCTTATGTATGTAAGGCTATAAGCCAAAAATTTAGAGATATTCTCCCTATCGCCAACACCATCATCTTGCACTCAAGGGTGCAATGGGAAAACGTACAAAGGCGGCAAAGAAGCTAAGACTATGTTGAAAGCATGACCAGCCAACTAGCCTTCTGCAACATGGTCTACAGTGAGTAGGCACTGACAAGTCCCTGCCAGGTCCCAGCGCACACTCAATAGGCACAGGCCATACAAGGGGGGTATAAAAGGCGGGTGGGGGAAGGGGAGATAAGAACGGAAGCCACAAATTCGCTACTCTGCCCACCACTCTACCCACCGTCGACAATCAGGGTGATGTCAGTAAACCGATCCTGCTCTCGCTGTTCATTCAATCGGTCCAGGATCATTTTATGATGTTCCGGGAACTCCTGAAGGCATTCCATCGTCTCTTCGGCCTCCATGGCCGTCGGGTTGCTCTACAAAAGAGGAGCATGATAATGTACACCCATGAGCTCAGGCTAAGGCACAAAACCCCTAAAGCCTAAAACAACAAAAAACAAAACCCAAGCTACATGAAAAGAAAGGGGGGGAGGGGGAGGCAAGAAGAGAGGAAGGCGAGGGAAGAAAGAAAGGCGAGCCGGGTGGCCGCCGCGCGTTGGGGGCCGGAGCCGCGGCCGCGGGACTCCGAGCCTGACCTAATTGGAGTCGGGAGACGCGAGCTGAAGCGGGGTGGGCAGAGCGCCGGAGGCTCCCGGCGCCGGGGCGCGCAAGTCCGGCAGAGGAAGGGACCCGACAGCCGTGGCGGCCCCCTAACGGCCCGCCAAGCCCTTCTGCCCGGCCCTGGCTCCCGCCGCCCAGGGACCCGGTCCGGCCCGCGGCCCACAACGACTCCCGGGTCGCCTCTCCCTCCCCCGCCCTCCCTCTTCTCCCCCGCCCCGACCCGGCCGGCACTCACTCAAGGAAGGAGGAGCGGCCCGGGTCTGCGCGTCACTTACGTCGACGTGCTGCGTCACGCGCTGGGCTCCGGCTGACGCGGACGCCGACCAAGCGTCGACCACTGAGGAAACGGGCCCCACCCCCACCCGCCCGACTAGTAGCGGGCGGAGTCAACCGGGGGGTTCGACGCTGGCCGAGGGTGAGGCCGCGGCCGCTAACGCTAGAAGGAGGAAGTCCGGTCGGGGGGGGGGGGGGGTCAGCCCTGAGCCCGGCTGTACCCGGGGCGGGGTTCCTAAACCACCGCCTTTCCACCTCCCCACCGCGGGCCCCCGGGTGTGAGCGCTTCCGACCCCGACTTCGGAATAAGCTCGCTACTCGTTCCTCGTGCGCTTTTATTCCGCGACTCCTCCAGCCCCGCCCCCCTTTCCTCCCAAGCTTTAGGTTGGCCAGCCTTACCTAGCTCGTGATCCTCCCTTTCTCCTCTCCGGCCGTCAGAGCTTCTCCTTCCTCGCTCTTCCCTTTCGGGGCGAAACTCAGCCCACACTGTTCCCTAGCTCTGAACAGCGCCTCGCCCTCCATTTCCTCGCGAGTGCCCGGACGCTGCCTCCGCTGGGTCTGGCCGGCGCACGTGCGCTCGCTCCGAGACCCTGACGGCCGCGCCGCGGCGGCCTCGGGCGCGAGCACGTTCAGGCAGCCTGGGACCTTCCTCCCGGGTGCCCGCCCTCTCCACGCTCCGCAGGCAGCACGTGTTTGCTGGGCTCAGGACCTGGATCTGCTTGGATTTTTTACGCGTGATGGTAGTACTCCAGCTCTCCACTCCCAACCCCCGCGCTTAAAGAGGCCGGGGACTTACGATCAGCCTCGCTTGGCTGGGTCAGTCACTCATTCACCTGAAAACAAAAAATGCTCTCGGAGGAGAACGGGTCCAGAGGTGACTTTCTTCTCTCAGAAGAAAATAGAGTGGGGAATTAGGGGGAAGACTCAAATAGCTAGCTTTGTGCAGGAATGAGTGTAATTATTTCAACAGACATTTATTGAGAGCCAGCGCTGTGCTGGGGACTGGGAAATCAAGTGGTGAACAAGGGGTGGGTGGTTTCTGCCTTCCTAATCTTAGTCTGATAGAGGAGGTAGATATTTTGTACAGTTAATTGCCTGGGTGCAGAGTTCCGAGTGTTAAGAGATGTGAAGAACAGGGGCGGTTAAGGAAAGCTAGTGACCTGTAGGAAGCAATATGAAGTCTGAGAGTTCTTAACCAAGTGTACAGTACATTGAGAGGCAACGAGATTATAGCATTTTGAGAACTAAAGATATGTTGGTGAGACAGACCCACAGGGGCCTTGTAAACAGTGTTAAAGATGATAGATTTTCCTATGGTCGAAAAGGGAAACCTTGAAGCTTGAGCAGGCTGGTGACATTTTAAGATTTACTTACTTTTTAGAGAATTCTAGCCCCAGTATGGACGATAGACTAAATGGGAGAAGGTGCAAGGAATAGAGACCAGCGGGAGGCTGTTAGTAATCTAGATGAAATTATGATGGCAAATGGGATTAGACCATTAGGTGGAATCCAGAAATAGGATCAACGTTGACTGGAAAGCATGTCATGGGTACTAAATAAATGTTGGCTATATTCATGGTGAGAGAAAAGAACACTCAAGAATGGCTCCTAGATTTCTGGCTTGAGTGGGTGGATTGTTGGAACAATTTTACCAAAATGGAGACTATAACTGGAGAAAATGATTGGGGAGAAAGGATGAAGAGGGAAGAGATCATTTTAAGGAGACAGCTAAATACAGATGATGTCAGGGTGCCTAGGTGGCTCAGTCATTAAACTGCCTTCAGCTCAGGTCATGATCCCAGGGTTCTGGGATCTTAGGGGCATCAGGCTCCCTGGTCAGCAGGAAGCCTGCTCCTCCCTATCCCATTCCCCCTAGGGTCCTGTCTCTTGCTGTGTCTCTCTGTCAAATAAATAAATCTTTAAAAAAATAATCAACACAGATGATGTCAACAAGGCATTTTATATATGGACCTGTGTAGAATTCAGGGGAGAGAGAGAGTTTTAAGGATTTGGAAATTTTTAGCATAAAGTGGGTATTGAAGCAATGAAAATAGATTTTTTTTCATCCATCCTATTGCAAAATTAAGATTTTAATTCCAATATAGTTAACGTACAGTGTTATATTTTCAGGTGTACAATATAGTGATTCAGTAATTCCATACATCACCTGGTGCCCATCACAAGGGCACTCCTTAATCCTCATCTATTTCACCCATTCCCCACCCACCTTCCCTCTGGTAACCATCAGTTTCTTTTCTATAGAGTTAAGAATCTGTTTCTTGGTTTGTCTTTTTTTCCTTTGCTCATTAAATTCCATATGAGTGAAATCATGTGGTATTTGTCTTTCTGACAGACTTATTTCACTTAGCATTATACTCTCTAGCTCTATCTACGTCCTTGCAAATTACAAGATTTCATTTTCTTAAATGATTACTATTCCATTGTATATACATATACCACTTCTTTATCCATTTATGTACTGATGGACACTTGGGTTATTTCCATAATTTGGCTATTGCAAATAATGCTGCTATAAAAATAGGGGTGCGTGTATCCCTTTGAATTAGTGTTTTTGTGTTCTTTGGGTAAATACCCAGTGGTGTGATTCCTGGATTGTAGTTAATTCTATTAACTTTTTGAGGAAACGCTGTATGTTTTTCAGAGGGCCTGCACCAGTTTGCATTTCTACCAACAGTGCAAGAGGGTTCCTTTTTCTCCACACCCTCACCAGCACCTGTTGTTTCTTGTGTTTTTGCCATTCTGACAGATGTGAGATGATATCTCAGTTTGATTTTAATTTGCACTTCCCTGATAATGGGTGATATTGAACATCTTTTCATGAGTCTCTCGGCCATCTAGATCTTTGGAGAAATGTTTGTTCATACCTTCTGCCCATTTTTCAATTGGATTATTTGGATTTTTTGGTGTTTGAGTTGTATAAGTTCTTTCTATGGATACTAACTCTATTGGGGATGTTATTTGCAAATATCTTCTTTGTGCTCTTCTAGGATTTTTATGGTTTCAGATCTCACAGTTAGGTCTTTCAACCATTTTGAGTCTATTTTTGTATATGGTATGAGAAAGTAGTCCAGTTTTATTCTTTTACATGTTTCTGACCAGTTTTCCCAACAGCATTTGTTGAAAAGACTTTTTCCCGTTGTATAGTCTTTCCTGCTTTGTCAAAGATTGACCATATAATTGGGTTTTCTGTTCTGTCCCATTGAACTTTGTCTATTTTTGTGCCAGTACCATACTGTTCTGATTATTATAGTTTTGTAATATAACTTGAAGTCTGGAATCATGATGCCTCCATCTTTCCTTTTCAAAATTCCTTGGCTATCGGGGTCTTTTGTGGTTCCACAAATTTGAGAATTGTTTGTTCTAGTTCTGTGAAAAATGCTATTGGTATTTTGATAGGGATTGCATTAAATCTGTAGATTGCTTTGGGTAGTATAGACTTTTTAACAATATTTGTTCTTCCAACACTTGAACATGGCACTTCTTTCCATTTCTTTGTGTTGTTCTATTTCTTTCATCAGTGTTTTACAGTTTTCAGGATACAGACTGTTTATCTCTTTAATAGGTTTATTCCAAGGTTTCTTATCTTTGGCATAATTGTAAATGGGATTGTTTTCTTAATCTCTGCTACTTCATTAATAGTGTATAGGAATCGGGGCGCCTGGGTGGCTCAGTAGGTTAAAGCCTCTGCCTTCAGCTCAGGTCATGATCCCAAGGTCCTGGGATCGAGCCCCACAGCAGGCTCTCTGCTCTGCAGGGAGCCTGCTTCCTCCACTCTCTCTGCCTGCCTCTCTGCCTACTTGTGATCTCTGTCTGTCAAATAAATAAATAAAATCTTAAAAAAAAATAGTGTATAGGAATGGAACAGATTTCTGCCCATTGATTTTGTATCCTGCAATTTTACTGAATTCATTTTATCAATTCTAGTATTTTTTTGGTGGAGACTTTGGGTTTTCTATATAAAGTATCATGTCATCTGCAAACAGTGACAGTTTTATTTCTTCCTTTCTGATTTGAATGCCTTTTATTTCTTTTTGTTGTCTGATTGCTCTGGCTAGGACTTCTGGTACTATGTCGAATAAAAGTGGTGAAAGTGGACATCCTTGTCTTGTCCCTGACCTTAGGGGAAAAGCTCTCAGTTTTTTCCTCTTTGAGTATGATATTTGCTGTGGGTTTTTCATAGATGGCCTTTATTATGTTGAGGTATGTTCTTCCTCTAAACCTACTTTGTTGAAGGCATTTTTATCTGAATGGTATTTTTTGCTGAATGCTTCTTCTGTATCTGTTAAAATGATCATATGGTTTTTATCCTTTTTCTATTGATGTGATGTATTATGTTGATTAGTTTGCAAATATTAAACCATACTTGCAACCTGGAAATAAATCCCATTTGGTCATGGTAAATGATGTTTTAAAATGTATTGTTGGATTCAGTTTGATAGTATTTTGGTGAGGATTTTTGCATCTATGTTCATCAGAGAAATTGGCCTATAGTTCTCTTTTCTTGTGGTATGTTTATGTGGTTTTGGTTCTCAGGATGATACTGGCCTCATAAAATGAGTTTGGAAGTTTTCCTCCTTTTTTTTTTGAACAGTTTGAGAATAGGTATTAACTTTTTTTTTTTAAATGTTTGGTGGACTTCACCTGTGAAGCCATGTGGTGCTGGACTTTTGTTTGTTGGGAGTTTTTTGATTACTCATCAAGTCTTCCTTGGTAGTAATCAGTATGTTCAAATTTTCTATTTCTTCCTGCTTCAGTTTTGATAGGTTGTATGTTTCTAGGAATTTATCCATTTCTTCTGAGTTATCCAGTTTGTTAGCATATAGGTTTTCATAATCTTCTCTTACACTTGTTTGTATTTTTGTAGTGTTGGTTGTTATTTCTCCTCTTTTATTTGTGATTTTGGGTTTTTTTTAGTGTCCCTGCCCCCCAACCCTCAGTGAGTCTGGCTAGAGGTTTATCAGTTTGCTGATCCTTTCAAAGAACCAGCTCCTGGTTTGACTGATCTGTTTTTTGTTTTGTTTTGTTTTGTTTTTTTAAGATTTTTATTTATTTGTTTGACAGACAGAGATCACAAGTAGGCAGAGAGGCAGGCAGAGAGAGAGAGGAAGGGACGCAGGCTCCCTGGTGAGCAGAGAGCCCGATGTGGGACTTGGTCCCAGGACCCTGGGATCATGACCTGAGCCAAAGGCAGAGGCTTTAACCCACTGAGCCACCCAGGCGCCCGATCTGGTTTTGTTTTTTTTTTTAACATTTATTTAACATTCATTTGACAGAGAGATACACAGTGAGAGAGAGAGGGAACACAAGCAGCAGGAGTGGGAGAGGGGGAAGCAGGTTTCCTGCTGAGCAGGGAGCCTGATGTGGGGCTCGATCCCAGGACCAAGCTGAAGGCAGACACTTAATGACTCAGCCACCCAGGCACCCCTTATTGATCTATTGGATTTTTTTTTTTAGTTTCTTTATCATTTATTTCTGCTCTAATCTTTATTTGTTCCTTTCTTCTGCTGGTTTGGGGTTTTGTTTGTTGTTCTTTTTCTAGGTCCTTTAGGTGTAAGGTTAGGTTGTTTGAGATTTTTCTTGCTTCTTGAGATAGGCCTGTATTGCTATATACTTCCCTCTTAGAACTGCTTTTGCTGCATCCCAGAAGTTTGGGACCATTGTGTTTTCATTTTCATTTGTTTCCATGTACTTTTTAATTTTCTTTTCTTTCCTGGCTGACCCATTCATTGTTTAGTAGCATGTTATTTAACCCCATATATTTGTGGCCTTTCCAGATTTTTTCTTCTGGTTGATCCTTAGTTTCATAGTGTTGTGATCAGAAAAAATGCATGGTATGACTTTGATCTTTTTCAATCTGTAGAGACTTGTTTTGTGGCCTAATATGTGATCTATTCTGGAGAGTGTTCCATGTGCACTTGAACAGAATGTGTATTCTGCTGTTTTAGAATCAAATGCTTGAAATATATCTACTAAATCTATCTGGTCCAGTGCATCATTCAAAGCCACTGTTTCCTTGTTGGTTTTCTGTTTGGATGATGTGTCCACTGATGAAAGTGGGGTGTTAAAATCTCCTACTACTATTGTATTACTATCAATTAATTCCTTTATGTTTGTTATTAACTGTTTTATGTTGGCTCCTCCCATTTTGGGTGAATAAATATTTAGTTGCTTTTTTTTTTGTCAGCTTGTCACCTTTATTATTATACAGGGTCCTTCATTGTCTCTTTTTACAGTCTTTGTTTTAAAGCCTATTTTGTCTGTTAGAAGTATTGGCTACTCTGGCTTTCTTTTGACAACCATTTGCATGAAAAATGTTTCTCCATTCCTCAGTCTACAGGTGTCTTTAGGTCTGAAATGAGTCTCTCTACAGATGCGTCTTGTTTTTTCATCCACTTTGTCACCCGGTGTGTTTTGACTGGAACATTTAATCCCTTTACATTCAAAGTAATTATTGATAGATATATATTTATTGCTATTCTGTTACTTGTTTTGTAGTTTTTCTCTGATCCTTTCTTCTCTTTCATGGTTTGCTGGTTTTCTGTCGTGATAAACTTTGATTCCTTTCTCTTTATCCTTTGCGTATCTATTAGTGGTTTTTTATTTGTGGTTACTATGAGGTTTGTATATACATCTGCATATAGCAGTCTATATTAAGCTGATGGTCACTTAAGTTTGAACCCATTCTTTACTCCTCTCCCCCCAGCGTTTTAGGTATTTGTCATATTTTATGCCCTTTTATTTTGTGAACACTTGACTGATGTTTTACAGAAATACTTATTTTTATTGCTTTTGTGTTTCCTTCTTTTCATACTCTCACTCATCATCTTTCCTTTCCACTCACAGAGTCCCCTTTAATATTTCTTGTGGGGCTGGTTTAGTGGTCATGAATTCCTTTAGTTTTTGTTTGTCTGGGAAACTCGTTCTCTCTCCTATTCTGAATGACAGCATTGCTGGATGGAGTATTCTTGGCTGTAGATTTTTCCCATTCAGTACTTACCACTTCCTTTCATGGGCACATCATCCTTGGGTGGTCAGGAGACAAGGTTTGCTGGAGTCTTCTGGGGGAGGGGACACCCAGCACCAGGACTGAGGCAGGTCTGGCTGGGGGGGTGGGAGTGGCACAGGATACAGGTATCACGACATACCTCTAAACCAGGTATGTCGTGAGTCCCAGCACCATGCTGTTCCTGCAGGCGGCTTTGTGTTTTTGATGAGGGGTGAGGGACAGAAATTCCTTTGTTCCTAGAGAAGTCCCTGCTCAGTCAGTAGAACACACAATTCTTGATCTCAGGGTCATGCGTTCAAGCCCCAAGATGGATATGGAGCCTATTTTTAAAAAAATAATGAAGAATAAACAAACTCTGAGATTAGTAACTAACTCTCCCTCCCATAAACCTCAGGTGCCTTTCAAACTGCTGCTTCTCCACAGGCTGTTTGCTGTGCTGTTTCTTTAAGGGCAGGGTCTCAGCTTCCTGTTGCCCTCTGGGTTCTCTCAGAGCCAAGCCCTACTAGTTTCTAAAGTTCCAGGCTTTTAAGTCCCACTTGTAAGCCCTCATGAAATTTGGCCCCTTTAATTTTCAAAGCCAAATGCTATGGGGATTTCTCTTCCCTCTCTGTTTCTCCATACGCTAGTCTGTTTCTTACCTGTCTCAATGCCTGAGGTTCCTTTCCTCCAGTGGTCAGAGCCACAGGGTTTAGGTTCCCATGAAGTCCTGGCCCTTCCTAACCTCTTCATTGTGGCTTCTTCTCTACATTTAGTTGTGAAGTTTGTTCAGCCAGTCTTTAAGTCCTTTTCTGTGTTTTTTGCTCTGGTACAAGTGTCATCTAGTTGCATCCATGGGACAAGATGAATTTAGGGTCCTCCTATTCTGCCACCCTCTTTAGAAGTCCCCAGATGAGATTGTTTAAGGAGAATCTGCAGGGATGATAGACAACAGCTTATAGTTTGAATTGGATTACTGGTGTTTTAACATTATCATCATCATTCACACACTGTTTCCTTTTTTTTTTTTTTTTTAAGATTTTATTTATTTATTTGACAGACAGAGATCACAAATAGGCAGAGAGGCAAGCAGAGAGAGAGGAGGAAGGAAGCAGGCTCCCCGCCGAGCAGAAAGCCAGATGCAGGGCTCAATCCCAGGACCCTGGGATCAGGACCTGAGCTGAAGGCAGAGGCTTTAACCCACTGAGCCACCCCAGCACCCCCACACACTGTTTCTAAGATGAAGAAAGTGCACACAGAAATAGGCTTTTTGGAAATTCCAGTACATAGGACTACTTTCCTATACAACAACAATTGGGTTAGGCCAAAGGGAGACTGCCCTCTCTGTATGAAATTTGAGCTATCTGGTTCATAGTTTTCATCACTTTCTAATGTCTTAGATCTGAATCACATCATTCATTTTAACTTGCCTTGGTTCCTAAACCTTTTGAGGTTGTACTCTTGGTGCACAGCATCAGAATGGAAGAGTGTAGAACTTTATCCCTGAGAAGGGGCGCCTGGGTGGCTCAGTGGGTTAAACCTCTGCCTTTGGCTCGGGTCATGGTCGCAAGGTCCTGGGAACAAGCCCCACATCGGTTCTCTGCTCAGCAGGGAGCCTGCTTCCTCCTCTCTCTCTGCCTGTTGCTCTGCCTACTTGTGATCTCTCTCTTTGTCAAATAAATAAATAAAATCTTAAAAAAAAAAAAAAACTTTATCCCTGAGAATTATCAGTGTTTATGGGTTAAGTACAAGAGAAGAACCTGAAAGGATAACATGGCTGCTGGACAAAGAAGGAAAACCAGATGAGTATGACATCAAGGAGATCAACATTTTAAAAGGTTGTGATCAGCAGTGCCAGATCCTGCCAAGTGCTCAAACTAAATAAAGATTAGGAATGGTGGTCCATTAGATTTGGCTTCATGGATGTCTCTGGTAGAAGACCTTAGCAAGAACAGTTTTCAGTTAAGTTCTGTGGAAGGTGGTAGTGGTGGTAAGAAGCCTACATCCAAGTGGGTTAAGGAATACTTAGGAAAATAAAATGAGATAATAATGATAGAAGTTGAATTAAAAAATGAGGAAGGAGAGAAAGGAGTACCTATAGAAGGTGATAGGTCAAGCCTGTTTTAAGTTTTGTGTTATGGGATGGGAGAGACTTAAGCAGTTTAAATGCTGATGGGGAAGAATCCAGTAGAGAAAGATGATAAAAATACAGTAGGAAAAGGGGTTAATTGTATAAGAAAAGAAGAAACTAGAAAAAATGAAGTTGAGAAGATATGTAAATGAGTCAGCATGAAATAGAAGGAAGGACATCTATTATCACTGGAAGGATTATAAATTAGATGCTCTTAGGAGTATAGATTTGCAATCAAAAGTTGAGATACCCATATAACTGAGAGCCTCTATTTTCTGCATGAAATAGGTGGCCAGTTTATCTACTAAAAGCCAAGATTGGGATGCCAGGGTGGCTCAGTGGGTTAAGCCTCTGCCTTCAGCTCAGGTCATGATCTCAGGGTCCTGGGATCAAGCCCCGCATCGGGCTCTCTGCTCAGCGGGGAGCCTGCTTCCCTCTCTCTCTCTCTGCCTGCCTCTCTGCCCACCTGCAATCTCTCTCTCTCTCTGCCTGCCTCTCTGCCCACCTGCAATCTCTCTCTCTCTCTCTGTCAAATAAATAATAAAATAAAATCTTTTTAAAAATACAACAAAATAAAAGCCAAGGTTAGAAGTGTGTGTGTGTGTGTGTGTGTGTGTGTGTGTGTGTGTGTTGGGAAGGATAAATTTGAGACTGGAAGACGTATTAGTTATTTAAGGCTGTGTAACAAATTGCCCCCAAATGTAGTGGCTTAAAACAATACTATTATTTCACGGTTTCTGTGAGTCAAGAGTGTGGATGTTACTCAGCTGGGTTTTCAGGTTATCTCACAAGGTTCCAACCAAGAAGTCAGCTGGGGCTGCTATGGTCTCATGGGGGAAGATCTGCTTCCAAGGTCATTTGGGGCAGGTGGTTGTTGACAGAATTCAGTTCCTCCTGAGCTATTAAACTGAAGACTTCAGTTTTCTTTGCAAGGCCTCCCTCTGTGTGGGGCTCACCATAAGCTACTGACAGATTCCATCAGAGAGAGCAAGAGAAAGTGAGCAAGACAGAACCCAAAGTCTTTTTGTAACCTAATCTCAGAAATGACATTCCTCAACTATTGCGGTCTTCTCTTTGCTAGAAGCAAGCCCCAGGTGTAGCCCACAGCTCCAAGAAGATACATCCTGGGAGGAATGATCACTGGGAGCCGTCTTAGAAGCTGCCTATCACAGAACAAAATGGAAAAGATTTGAAATGTATCTTAGACATAGTAACACCACAGTAGCATCAATAGAAGTTGGTGACTGGGGAGTCTCGGTAGCTCAGTCCATTGAGTGTCTGACTCTTGCTTTTGGCTCAGGTCTGATCTCAAGGTCATGAGATCCAGTCCTATGTTGGGCTCTCCGCGCAGTGGAGCTCTCTCTCCTTCTTCCTCTGTTTCTTCCCCGGCCCATGCACTTGTGCACTTTCTTTCCCTCCATCCCTCTCTCTCTCTCTCTCTCATAAATAAATCTCTCTTTTTTTTAAGATTTTATCTATTTATTTGACAGAATGAGAGAGATCACAAGTAGGCTGAGACGGGGAAAGCAGGCTCCCTGCTGAGCAGAGAGCCGGATGCGAGGCTCAATCCCAGTACCCTGAGATCATGGCCTGAGCCGAAGGCAGAGGCTTAACCCACTGAGCCACCAAGGCACCCCTCTCATAAATGAATCTTAAAAAAGAAAGATAAGAAAAAGTTGGTGACCAGAACTCAGCACTGCAATTTAAGATCTGTTTCTGATCTAATCATTATTATTGTTGTTGCCATTGGTTTTTCTTGAAAGATTTGTACATAGGGCTTAAGAAAGAACCCTCTTGGGGCGCCTGGGTGGTTCAGTTGGTTAAGCATCTGCCTTTGGCTCAGGTCATGATCCCAGGGTCCTGGACTGAACCCCTCATTGGGTTCCCTGTTCAGCAGGGAGACTGCTTCTCCCTCTCCTTCTGCTGTTCCCCCCACTTGTGCCCTCTCACTCTCTCTGTCAAATAAATAAATAAAATATTTTTTAAAATAAAAATGAAGAACACTATTTGTACATAGCATTCACACACTACTCAAGTGGCCTATTAATATATTTCCCTCTCCCTGAGATTGGACTTTTCTTGAGAATTGATAATCTGTCTTACCTGTGGTCTCTTAGAAATCAACAGGGCATGGCCACTTTCATTTTTTCATTTTCATTTCTTTTTTTTTTTTCATTTTTTTCATATTAAAAAAAATCAAGAAATCCCAAAACAAGTTTTAAAAATTTTAAATTCTAAAATTTAAAATATTTAATAAATTTCTGCTTTTTCACAAATTAAAACATAATGTAATACAGTTACGCTTTTCAGAAAATAAATGACAGGACTTTTGAGAAGAAGACACTAAGGGACACCTGGGTGGTTCTGTTGGTTAAGCATTTCTCTCTCGATTTTGGCTCAGGTCATGATCTCAGGGATGTGAGATCAAGCCCCTCATTAGGCTCTACACTGGACATGGAACCTGCTTAAGATTCTCTCTTCCCACCTTCTTCCCACCTCTCTCCCTCTCCAAAAAAAAAGGGGAGGAGGGATGCCTGGGAGGCTCAGTTGGTTAAGCATCTCCCTTTGGCTCACATCATGATCCCAGGGTCCTGGGATCAAATCTCACATTGGGATCCTTGCTCAGCAGGGAACCTGCTTCTTCCTCTGCCTGCCGCTCCCCTTGCTTGTGCGCTCTCTCTCTCTCTCTGACGATAAACAACATCTTTTAAAAAAAACAAAAAAAAATTAAAAATTAAAAGAAAGAAAAAGAAAAAGAAGATATTAATTCATAGTGCAAGAAGGGACAAAAATCTAAAGTTGTAGAATTACCATCTTCCATTTGTCACTGCAGCTCTCTGGGTGAGACCTTTCCGGTATATGGAGCCTTGCTTCAGAGGGACCTCCTGCCTTCTCTGGCAGGAATTCTCAAGCCTAGGACAGTGGCTGGTTCAGAGCAGATACTCAACAAATGCATATTGACATTTGTTTTTAAACTAAACTCTTTAGAATGATTCACTTGACTTCTGAAAGTCAAGGTACCAGAATATGAGTTTTCTATTAGGACTCTTAAAGTTCCGTTCTACACATAATTTTGAGACTCTGCAGTGCTTTTACTAAACATTCATTGTATGACTCTCCTTCAGGCTTTCCTAGCATGATTCAAAATCCTCATATGGAAAAATCTAAACTTCATTCAAAGAATATATGTATCATGAGGAAGGGAGAGGGGAACAAATAAATGGGAAATCTATGCCTCAGCTTTTGACCCCATGAACCCATTTTATTAAGGATAAACCCAAGGGATGACTCAAACAGAGAACTCTAAAGACATCTTAGGTGCATGCTAAAGTAGGTGAAAACTCTGGAATGTCCTGGATCCATTCCAGCCATCCCAGGCTCCCCTAGATTAGGAAGACCAAGACCACATTTTTGCGATAGTACAAATTCCCTGGAACTCCACTTCTATCCTCTTCTTATTCCACACACTTTAGCTAGGTGAACTCATTCTTGGTCTTGCTTAATATACAGTCCACGATGTCTCTCCAGCTTAGGCACTGATGTTCAGCTCCGGCTGGTGGTTCTGTACAGAAGATGGTGGCACATCCTCTGTAAACTGGATTTATTCCTCTCACTGAAATTATAATTTTGGTTACTGATACCTACAATTAGCAGAACAACTTATAAACCTGAAACACTTTCTTTTTTTTTCTCTCTCACACATACAAAAGTCTAACTGATATATTACAAAGTCCTAATGATGTTCTTAAAGATTTTATTTTCAAGTAATCTCTACACCCAACATGGGGCTCAAACCTACAACGCCAAGAGCAAGAGTCACACGTTGTACTGACCGAGGCAGCCAAGTGCCCCCCAAGTCCTGTTGATTTTAAAGTCCAATAACTTTCAGGGGCACCTAGGTGGCTCAATCATTAAACGTCTGCCTTCAGCCCTGGTCATGATCCCAGGGTCCTGGGATCGAGCCCTGCATCAGGCTCCCTGCCTAGTGAGAAGCCTGCTCTTCCCTCTTGCACTCCCCCTGCTTGTGTTCCCTCTCTCACTGTCTCTCTCTGTCAAATGAATAAATAAAATCTTTTTAAAAAAAAGTCTAATAACTTTCAGACAGCTGATTAGCAGTATTTCTGGAAAGACGTTTGGCCATTTTTATGAAGTTTGACAGCTCATATCCTTTCACAAGTTGATTGGTATTATGTAAGTCAGGGATACAATGAAATCTCCAATTTTTAAGTTATATGGATGTGTGATACAGGCATAACAAAAGTGAGCAAAAAAGAAAATGCACAAAATATCAGCACTGGCTGTCTTTGATGCTGGAGTGAGAGAATATTTTTCTTTTCTTCCTTACAAGGTTCAGTACTTTCTAAGTGTTTTACACTAAGCATGTGTTATCATTAAATGTGAGTTCTATGGAAACATACATTTTTTTGTTCACTTATGTATTTGAAGTCCCCAGAACAGTGTCTTGTGTATAGTAGGTGCTTAGTAAATATTTGTTGAATGAATGAATCTTTATCATGTAAAGAATCATTTGAAAAGAATTAAATGTATTAAAATTCCATTTCTTGGGTCACCTGCATGGCTTAGTCATTGAGGTCCTGGGACTTCGGCTCATAAATAAAATCTTTTTAAAAATAAATAAAATAAATTTCCATTTCTTCCTCTTCTTGGATTGTATCTTATTTTTTATGTATTTTTTAAAAAGATTTTATTTAGTTATTTGACAGACAGAGATCACGAGTAGGCAGAGAGGCAGGCAGAGAGAGAGGGGGAAGCAGGCTCCCTGCTGAGCAGAGAGCCCGATGCAGGGCTTGATGCGGGGCTCGATCCCAGGACCCTGAGATCATGACCTGAGCCAAAGGCAGAGGCTTTAACCCACTGAGCCACCCAGGTGCCCCTATTTTTTATTTGTTTAAAAAGATTTTATTTATTTGAGAGAGAGACAAAGCAATAGAGAGCAGGAGCAGGGAGGAGAGGGAGAAGCAGGTTTCCTGCTCATGGCCCAGAACCTTCGGATCATGACCTAAGCTGAAGGCAGACACTTAACCAACTGAGCCACCCAGGCAGCCCTATATCTAATTTTAATATATTATTCATCCTTTCCTTTAGATCACCTGTGGCTGAAATGGTCAGCAGTGGCCATGCCTTCAGAAGTTGTTTCTGGCTCTTGATTCCCCCCCCACCTCAACATTACTAAGATTTGTCCTCTACTCTTTCCTTTCACCTTCTCCAGCAGATATTGCTAGGCAGATTGGTCCAAAATGAGTTTTCAGAGACGTGACATCAGCATCATGATTTTCCCTCATTTTTGTCTGCCCCCTCGACAACATTAATTTAACATCCATCCACAGACAAAAGTGTCCTGTGGGAGCTGTGGACCCAGGAGAAGTCCTGCACACCTCTGTGTCAGGTAACAGGCATAGATACCACCTTGGTCCTGCCTGTGGACTCTGCAATGGTCCATGAGCCAGCTCCACGCCTCTCAGCTATGGTCTTGGAGTCCCTGGAAAACACTGTCTTAGATAATCACCAACAGACAAAAAGAGGCTTTGTGGAAGTCCAAGTTTCTGAGGAAGACCTAGCACGATGTTTTGGTTGGGGAGGGGGGAGGAATTTGGATGCATTAGAGAGAAAGAGAAAACAGCCTGACTTAACCTTCACCATCCCTCCCCTAAGAGAGCACAGCTTGGGACCCAGATCTAGGCATGTGATTTCTCTGGAGTGGGAGTGGGGAGTGAGAGTGACGGAGTGAGCACTCCCCAGGTGTGCAGGATGCCAACAAGGAGGCCTTCTCCCTGCTGTGGAGCAAAAACAAGCTTCGGTAGATGGCTAACCAGCATCCGTGGAAAGCCAGCTCGAATCTGCAAGCCAGAAACCACAGACTGGAGCTTTAGTGCCACCTTTGGGAAAACAAAGGAGAAGCCAACAGTGGCCCGCTAGGTTCACCGCAGGATGCAGAGAAACCACACAAACTTAAGAATTCTGCCACAAGAGGGAGCAGGAAGCAGGAAGCAGGAAGCAGGTGTACCCTTAGGTTGAGAGAACTTCAGAATCTCTAGCAGAGCTACCAGGGGCATTTCTCTCCCAAGAGCAGCTAGTAAAGACTGGAGAAGGTGACTGTCATTTCAAATGTAAAGGACTGTAAAAGAACATGAAAAATCAAGAAAACATGATACCACCAAAGGTGCACAAGAATCTTTAGTAACGGGCGCCTGGGTGGCTCAGTGGGTTAAGCCGCTGCCTTCGGCTCAGGTCATGATCTCAGGGTCCTGGGATCGAGTCCCGCGTCGGGCTCTCTGCTCGGCAGGGAGCCTGCTTCCCTTCCTCTCTCTCTGCCTGCCTCTCTGCCTACTTGTGATCTCTGTCTGTCAAATAAATAAATAAAATCTTAAAAAAAAAAAAGAATCTTTAGTAACTAACCTCATAGACAAGGAGATCCATGTTTTACCTAAGAATTCAAAACAGCTATTTTAAGGAAGCTCAGTGAGCTAAAAGAAAACACAGAAAGATAATTCAAGGAAATCAGGAAAACGATGAGTACCCAAATAAGAAGTGTAATAAAGAGATAGAAAACATAAAATAGGACCAAACAAATTCTTTTTTTTTCTTAAGGATTTTATTTATTTATTTGACAGAGAGAGAGAGATCACAAGTAGGCAGAGAGAGGCAGGGAAGCAGACTCCCTGCTGAGCAGAGAGCCCGACGCGGGGCTCGACCCCAGGACCCCGAGACCATGGCCTGAGCTGAAGGCAGAGGCTTTACCCACTGAGCCACCCAGGCACCCCCCAAACAGAAATTCTTGAGGTAAAGAATGTAATGAATAAAATGAAAAAGGCAACAGAAAGCACCAAGAGCAGAATGAATCAAGCAGAAAAAAGAATCAGTGAGGTAGAAAACAGGAGAAATTCAGAGGAGGACAAAAGCAGAAGAATAAAAGTGTGAAGAAAGCTTTCTCATGGTAGAAGGGAAGCAATCTGCAAATTACTGGAGAACCGGAAGGGGCAGAAAGTTTATTTAAAGAAATAATAGCTGAGAACTCCCAAATCCGGAGGAGAAATCTGTCCATCCAACTTCAGGAAGCTCATAGGACTCCAAACAAATTCAACCTAAAAAGATGTTCTCCAAGATGCGTTAGAATGAAGGTGTCAAAAGTCAAAGACGGAGAGAATCTTAAAAGCAGTAAGAGAAATGAAACGTCACTTATAAGAGAACCCCCGTAGGCTATCAGCGGATTTCTGAGCAGAAACATTACAGGTTAGGAGAGAGCAGGGTGATATGTCCAAAGTTCTGAAAGAAAAAGCTGCCGATCAAGAATACTCTATCTGGTAAAGTTATCCTCCCGAAATGAGAGCTACAGATGTTCCCAGAAAAACAGAAGCCGAGGAAGGGCATCACCACTCGACCTGCCTTACCAGAAATGTTGAATGGAGCTCTTCAAGCTCAGATGAAAGGGTGCTAATGAGTAGCATGAAAACATGAAAACACACACACATACACGGTCCAATTTAGAATACTAAAACTAATATGGTGGTGTATAACCTCGGAACTCTAGTATAAAGGTTGAAAATATTAAAAATAACTATAGCTACAATACAGGCATGCCTCAGAAATGTTCCAGGTTTGGGTCCAGACCACCGCAATCAAGCAAGTATCACAAGAAAGTGAGTCAAATGAATTTTTGAATTTCCCAGAGCATATAAAGGTTATGTTTATACTATACTGTAGTGTCTTAAGTGTGCAATAGCTTTGTATCTAAAAAATGCACATGTTTTGGGGCGCCTGGGTGGCTCAGTGGGTTAAAGCCTCTGCTTTTGGCTCAGGTCATGATCCCAGGGTCCTGGGATCGAGCCCCACATCGGGCTCTCTGCTCAGCGGGGAGCCTGCTTTCCTTCCTCTCTCTCTGCCTGCCTCTCTGTCTACTTATGTTCTCGTCTGTCAAATAAATTAAAAAAGATGGGGCGCCTGGGTGGCTCAGTGGGTTAAAGCCTCTGCCTTCGGCTCGGGTCGTGATCCCAGGGTCCTGGGATCGAGCCCCGCATCAGACTCTCTGCTCAGCAGGGAGCCTGCTTCCTCCTCTCTCTCTCTCTCTCTCTGCCTGCCTCTCTGCTTACTTGTGACCTCTGTCTGTCAAATAAATAAATAAAATCTTTAAAAAAAAAAATAAATTAAAAAAGAAATAAAATAAAAAATAAAAATGCACATATTTTTAAAATATTGCTAAAAGTGCTGACCATTATCTGATCTTTTAGCAAGATTATAGATCACCATAAAAATATACTAATAATTAGAAAGCTTGAAATATTGTGCAGATTACCAAAATACGACACAGAGATATGCAGTGGGCAAATGCTGTTGGGAAAATGGCACCCATAGTGCCTGGGTGGCTCAGTGGGTTAAAGCCTCTGCCTTCAGCTCTGGTCATGATCTCAGGGTCCTGGGATCAAGCCCCACATTGGGCTCTCTGCTCAGTGGGAGCCTGCTTCCCCCTCTCCTACTCTCTACCTACTTGTGGTCTCTGTCAAATAAATAAATAAAGGGACGCCTGGGTGGCTCAGTCGGTTAAGCGGCTGCCTTCGGCTCAGGTCATGATCCTGGGGTCCTGGGATGGAGTCCCACATTGAGCTCCTTGCTCAGCAGGGAGCCTGCTTCTCTCTCTGCCTCTGCCTGCCACTCTGCTTGCTTGTGCGCTCTCTCTCAGACAAATAAATAATCTCTTAAAAATAAATAAATAAAATCCTCAAAAAAAAAAGAAAGAAAAGAAAAATGGCACCCATAGACTTATTCACGGTAGGATTGCCACAAACCTTCAGTCTGTAGAAAACACAGTATCTGTGAAGCACAGGAGTGCAAGAAAATGGGATATGGCTGTAGTCTGCTAGTACACAGCATAAAGAGAGGAAAATTGTGACATCAAAACATAAAATGGGGAGTCAATGGGTAGAGTTTTTGTATGTGAATAAAGGTAACTTGTTATCAGCATAAAATGTGGTCACAGCTAAAAAATGCCTTACAGGGACGCCTGGGTGGCTCAGTTGGTTGGACAACTGCCTTCGGCTCAGGTCATGATCCTGGAGTCCCGGGATCAAGTCCCGCATCGGACTCCCAGCTCCACGGGCAGTCTGCTTCTCTCTCTGACCTTCTCCTTGCTCATGTGCTCTCTCTCAAATAAATAAATAAAATCTTTAAAAAAAAAAAATGCCTTACAAAGGCTTCATGCTAACCAGAAAGCAAAAATCTATAGTAGATTCCCAAAAGATAAAGAGAAGGGAGTCAAAGCATAACACTACAGAAAATCATCAGTTCACAGAGGAGGGCAGTAAGAGAGAAAGATGGGGAAAGGGAAGTATGAAAAAGCCAGAAAACAGTAAAATTGCATTATTAAGTCCTTACCTATCAATAATTACTCATGTAAATGGATTAAATTCTCCAATCAAAAGGTATAGAGAATTGTTGGATCGATTAAAAAAAACAAGGCCCAACTAAATGCTGCCTACCAGAGACTCACCTCGGCTTTAAAGACACACATAAGCTCAAAGTGAAGGATGGAAAATGATATTCTATGCAGGTGGAAATCAAAAGAGAGAAGGCCTAGCTATACTTACATCAGACAATAGATTTTGAGCTAAATGGTAACAAGAGACAAAGAGGGGCAGCATATAAAAATAAAGGAACCAATTCATCGTGAATATGTAACTATATATATCAAACATCAAACACCTAAATATATTAATCAAATACTAACAGATCTGAAGATAGAAAGAGACAACAATTCAGTAATAGTAGGGGACTTTAATACTCCACTTTCAACAATGGACAGATCATCCAGACAGAAAATCACTAAGGAAACAACAGACTTAAATTATATTTTAGACCAAATGAACCTTACAGATATATATAGAACATTCCATCCAACACATTCTTCTCGAGCACATGTGGCATGTTTTTTAGGACAGATCACACAATTCATCACAAAACAAGCCTTAGCAAATTTAAGAAGATTGAAATCATACTAAATATCTTTCCCAACCACAATGGTATGAAACTAGAAATCAGTAACAGGATGAAAGCTGGAAAATTAACAAATGTGTGGAAAGTAAACATTACACAACTGAACAACCAATGGATCAAAGAAGAAATTAAGAGGGAAATTTTTTAAAAATTCTTGAAACAAACAAAAAACGAAACAATATATCAAAACTTGTAGGATGCAGCAAAAACAGCTTAGAGTGGTAAATGCCTACATTGAGGCATTCACACCTTAAAGAACTACAAAAAGAACAAACTATGCTCGCTCTGGCACAGGAAGGAAATAACCAAGAGCAGAAAGAATGAGATAGAGACCAGGAAAGCAACAAAAAGGATCAAGGAAATTGGGAGCTGATTTTGTTTTTAAAGATCTGGAACTATAAAAGACCCCAAATAACCAAAGCAATCCTGAGAAAGAAAAACAAAAACAAAGTTAGAGGTATCGCACTTTCTGTTTTCAAACTATACTACAAAGATAAAGTAACCAAACACTATGATATTGACACAAAAATGGACCAGTGGAACAGAATGGAGAGCCCAAAAATAAACTCAAGCATATACCGCCAACTAATATTTGACGAAGTTGCCAAGAATTCTCAGTGGGGAAAGGAGAGTCTTTTTAATAAATGCTGTTGGGAAAACTGGGTAACTACATTCAGAAGAATGAAATTGTATCTCTCTCTTATGCCACTCACAAAAATTAACTCGAAGTGGATTAAAGACTTAAACATTAGCCTGGAAACCTTAAGACTCCTGGAAGAAAATAGCAAAAATTAGGGGGGAAAGTTCCTTAGCATTGGTCTTGCCAGTGATTTTTTTTTATATGACATCAAAAGCTCAAGTAACAAAAGCAAAAATTGACAAGTAGGACTATATAAAATAAAGTTTCCTTCTACCTAGCAAAGGAAATGACAAAATGAAAAGGTAACCTGCAGAATATAAGAAAATATTCACAAATTATGTCTTATAAGAGGATAATATCCAAATACATAAAGAACTCATAGAACACAATGTTAAAAATCCCATTAAAAATGATCAGAGGAACTGACTAGACATTTTTCTAAAGAAGGACAAACAAAGATACTCCATTACTAATCATCAGGGAAATGCAAACCAAAACCACAATGAGCACCTCACACCTGTTAGAATGGCTATCACCAAAAAACAAGAGGTAAGTATTGGTGAGGATTTGGACGTGCACCCTCTGTGGGAATGTGAATTGAGCAGCCACTAAAGAAAATGGCATGGTTGGGCACCTGGGTGGCTCAGTGGGTTAAGCCTTTGCCTTCAGCTCAAGTCATGATCTCAGGGTCCAGAGATCGAGCCCCGCATCAAGCCCTGCATTGGGCTCTCTCCTCAGCAGGGAGCCTGCTTCCCCCTTTCACTCTCTGCCTGCCTCTCTACCTACTTGTGATCTCTGTCAAATGAATAAATAAAATCTTTATTTAAAAAAAAAGAAAATGGGATGGAGATTCCTCAAAAAATGAAAACTAGAACTATCATATGATTTATCAATCTCACTCCTGGGTATACATCCAAAGGAAATGAAGTCAGGACCTCAGAGAGATATCCGCACTCCCACGTTCATTGCAGCATTATTTACAATAGCCAACACAGGAAATAACCGAAGTGTCCATCAACAGATGAGTGGATAAAGAAGATATGGTGTGGGTATTATGTATGAGTACTATTCAGTCATGAAAGAAGGAAATCCTGCCATTTGTAACAACACAGATGGAACTTGAGGGAATTATATTAGATGAAATAAGTCAGGTGGAGAAAGATACTGTATACTCTTACATGTAGAATCTAAAAAAGATAGAAACAGTAGAATGATGTTTGCCAGGAGCTGGGGGGCCTGGGAGAAATACAGAGATGTCAGTCAAAAGGTACAAACTTCCAGTTAGAAATGAAAAATTTGGGGCACCTGGGTGGCTCAGTGGGTTGGGCCTCTGCCTTTGGCTCAGGTCATGGTCTCAGGGTCCTGGAATTGAGCCCCACATCGGGCTCTCTGCTCAGCGGGGAGCCTGCTTCCCCCCCCCCCTCTGCCTACTTGTGATTCCTCTCTGTCAGGTAAATGAATAAAATCTTAAAAAAAAAAAAAAAGAAACGAAAAAGTTCTGGGGATCTAATGTACAGCATGGTGACCATAGTTAACAATACTGTATTGTATACTGAAAGTTGCCAAGAGAGTAAATCTTAAATATTCTCACCACAAAAAAGAAACTTTAAGTATATGAGGAATGGGAGTGTTAACTAAAGCTATGGTAATAATCATTTTGCAATAAATAAATCAAATCAGCACCTTGTACACCTTAAACTCACACAATGTTATATATCAATTACAAATCAATAAAGCTGGAGAAAACAAGAACAAAATGAGTTTTCAAATTCTACTTTTTGGGGGGGATAGCATCGCCTCCTAGTGGCTGCATCTAGAATGGCAACGTCGATCCATCCTTAGGACAGGGTGGTTCATTAGTTCCCTTCAAATTCCGGGCTCGCCTACGAAACCACGAGTTCCTGGGGAAGCCCGGCGTGCCACTGCCCCCTAGTGGCCAATGATCACGCACAGGCCTCACAGCTTTTCTCCCAGGCTGAAGGGTTCCAAAATTTCCCGGCAGGAGGTTATCAAACTGAAACTGGCTGGGCTACTGTAACCAGCCACAGTTCATCGTCCTCCATTCAAGCCTCCGAAAACGATGGAGAAGGCAGGAGGAATCGTCAGGCCCTGCACTGGGAGGGCGGGCTGAGATGTGGTCCCTCACCTGAGGTGCGGGATCTGAGCACTTTCCTAGTCAATGCCACCCCCCCACCTGTGGATGCACAGTGAACACGACCGGGAGAGAGGACAGAGTGGATCTTTTCGCAGCCACCCAGGGCCAAATTGTCTTTTTTTTTTTTTTTTTTTGTAATTAATTTAAGTGACCCTTGGTTTGCAGGGGGTGGAACGGGTGTCTCTAGCAGACAAAAGGTGACAGGTCCCTCACAGTTTAGTTCGTCCTCCAATTCTACAGGTGTTTTGTTGTTTTAGTTTTGGGTGTTTTGTTTTCTGTTTTTTGCCTCCCAACCCAAGGTTTTGAAAGCTGATTTCCTTTACCCCGATTTTGACCTCAGGCTCTACCTTCTAATTGATTAAGTTCTTCTTTCCAGTTTATCTCTTAACTCAGGCAAAAGACTCTGTGGGCAAAGCATCCTGTGAAGGGAACCAAATTTATACCCCCCAACCCCAAACAATAAGGACTACCCTGAGCTAGCAAGACCCCAGGCGACTGACTACAAGACAATGATCAACCTGACCTTTACTGCCCGCCAACCTTTGTCTCACCTTTTCCTTATATAAACCTAGAAGTATTTTCAGCACTTTGGACACAGTCTTCGTGATGTTACTAATGTCCAGTGTCTTCCCAGTGTTGGCCTCACTGAAATAATATTCCTTTCTTGTTTTACCACTGCAGGTCTCTCTGCTTTGGATTTTGTCCATGAGAGTGGCCACACCTGGTCTGGTTGGGACCCCCAGAAGACCCCTGCGTTGCACCCCTGAGTCCTGGTCACAGTTTCCTTCTCTCTCTTTGTTTCTTTCTTTCTTTCTTTCACCTTATTTTTCTCCCTGGATTCACCTGCTCTGATAGCTCTAAGCCTCTGTGCTATCATCTTTTCCAAGTCTAGAACCAAGACTCATGCAGCCATGAAGGATCGTGATAGATATACAGGTGTATTTAAAACGAGCCCAGGCGGGGTGCCTGGGTGGCTCAGTGGGTTAAGCCTCTGCCTTCAGTTCGGGGTTGTGGTCTCAGGGTCCTTGGATTGGCCCCTTCGGGCCCCCTGCTCAGCGGGGAGCCTGCTTCCCCTTCTCTCTCTGCCTGCCTCTCTGCCTACTTGTGATCTCTGTCTGTCAAATAAATAAATAAAGTCTTAAAAAAAAAACTTAAAAAAAATAAAAATAAAAATAAAATGAGCCCAGGGGCACAAGGGTGGCTCTGTCGTTAAGCGTCTGCCTTCAGCTCAGGTCATGATCCCAGGATCTTGGGAATGAGCCCTGTATGGGGCTCCCTGCTCAGCGGGGAGCCTGCTTCTCCCTCTCCCTCTCCCTCTGCCTGCTGCTCCCCCTACGTGGGTTCTTGCTCTGTCAAATAAAGAAATAAAAATTTTTAAAATATATTAAAAAATAAAATAAAATGAGCCCATATTCTCCCTTGTTCTCCTCATCATTCCTCTCCGCCTCTCACAGATACATCTGAGTCCACTGTTATGGAAATGGATAGATGCAGTGAGGTAAATGAGAGGGATGACCAACAGACCAATGGAACACAATACTGAGCCCCAAAACAGTACTGCACAACATGGAAGCGGCAGTGTCTCAGAGACTATAAACACCACTAATTGTGAGACATATCCTGATTCTCAGTGTGTTAAAATAAGAAAAATTGTAGAGTCCTTTCCAATGCCCAATCTTCTATGGCATTCCCAGTCCCTCCCAGCCCAGTGGACTTCACACCCTATTGCTGTCCACGAATGCATGTTCTTTTCATCCCACATGGGCTCAGAACATTGCCCAGGGGGCAGGCAGCCTTTAAGATGGCCCTCAGTGACCTAGTATTCATATCTCTCCTATAATCTCCTCCTTCTGAATGTGGGCTGGACCTGGTGATTTCCTTCCAAATATAGCTGGGTGGACTCAAAAGCTGAGTCAGGCTTTGCTGAAGCTGAGAGCCGGAGGTTGTCAGATAACTGTCAGATAACTATGTTCCTCATAGCTGTTCCTCAAGTCCTTTTATTCAAGGGGGAACTGAACAGTTAGTATCAAACAAATCCGATATACTAAAAAACCAGGTGTTTATACTGATATTCAAAACTAATGAAACCTTTAATAATCAGCATTGGATGTTGCTAGGACGTACCTTTTCTCTGCAAACTGAGAAAGCGCAAGAATTAAACATTTATTCAGTTGTTGCCATATGAACTGCACTGTAGTCTAAGAAAACAATTACTGAAAGTACATATTTATAGTACACACCCAGTAATAAATGAAGATGAATGGTAGGATGAAGTAATCATCATTTTGCAATCCCCCAATGATATCATGGATCTAGGAAAGAATCATTAACAGATGCTAATGCCATTAATTAATACATTAATGAGAGTATACTAATAGAGAGATCAAACCTATTATCACTTAAATCCAGTTACAATTCTTACTCTCATTATAAGATACTATGTGCTTTTTAACAGAGAGATATAGCATCACTTATGAAGTATTTTTATCTATAAAATTCAAACTAAATCTAACAAACATCAAGATCGTATGTTCACAGAGCTATGAGTGATAAAACAGTACACAGGAAGTGATCTGTCAAATCCAGGAAGTGGAAAATTCTACAGGATAAGCTACCTACATTTTTCAACAATAAGGCCAAGAAAAAGGGCCTTGGTAAATTGCTACAGATAAAAAAAATTTATGAGGCAAATCGACCACATGCAATGTGTGGATCCTTTCTGAATCTTGATTTATTTTTTTTTAAGATTTTATTTATTTATTTGACAGAGATCACAAGTAGGCAGAGAGGCAGGCAGAGAGAGAGAGGGAAGCAAGCTCCCTGCTGAGCAGAGAGCCCGATGCGGGACTCGATCCCAGGACCCCGAGATCATGACCTGAGCCGAGGGCAGCGGCTTAATCCACTGAGCCACCCAGGCGCCCCTGAATCTTGATTTAAATAAATCAACTGAAAAGGGGGCTCTTTTAAGACTGTGGACAATTTGAACACATACTAATTATTATATAATACTAAAATTATTGTTAAAACTATAAGATAAATAATGGCAATATGATTATGGAAAAAAAGTCCCGTGTATTATACAGATGCTATAGTATTGAGAGTAAATGATACAATGTCTATTATTTGCTTTAGAGCAAATAATCTAATGTAAGGGATATGTGAAACAAGATTGGCAAATGTTGAAAATAGTTGAAATAGTTAAAAACTGGTGGATGGATACATTAAGGTTCATTAAACTATTCTCCTCCGTTGGTATACTTGTATTTTCCCATAATAAAATTTTGAAATAAAAATAGAACGGAGGTGTTTGGGTTATTCAAGTCACGATCCTGGGGTCCTGGGACTGAGCCCCGTGTGGGGCTCCCTGTTCAGCAGGGAATCTGCTTCTCTCCCTCCCTCTTCTGCCCTCCCCCCCACCCCGCTCTTGAGTGTGTTCTCTGTGTCTCAAATAAATAAATAAAATCTTTAAAAATAAATAAATAAATAAATAAATAAAAATCACTTGAGCTCCCAATGTCAGATTCAGCAAATATCTAACATGAAATGTGCTTTATGCATTCATACTCATTTACTATGCATCAGGATTTTCTCTGAACTTCAGAACCTTAGTTCATCCAAAGAGAGATCTGGTCAATGTTCACAATCAAGTATGAGAGCCCAGATGCCTCTTTGTTCCTGCCCTGAATTATATTCATATATTTTGCCATCGTACCTTGTTGTGATGGACGCTGAGCACCTGCAGATGCACTCCCATTGCTGGCTCTCTCTAGAGACTTCTTTCTGGTCCACCCACAACACAGGCTAGCTGTGCCTCCCCTCTCCCTTGGATTTCAGCTATGACTGTGTTCAAACAATTGTGTTGGCCTCACCTTTTTTTTTTTTTTTTAAAGATTTTATTTATTTGGGGCGCCTGGGTGGCTCAGTGGGTCAGGCCTCTGCCTTTGGCTCGGGTCATGATCTCAGGGTCCTGGAATCAAGTACTCCATCGGGCTCTCTGCTCAGCAGGGAGCCTGCTTCCCCCCCATCTCTGCCTGCCTCTCTGCCCACTTGTGATCTCTCTCTGTCAAATAAATAAAAATAAAATCTTTTAAAAATATTTTATTTATTTGACAGAGAGAGCAAGCACAAGCAGGGGGGGCAGCAGCCAGAGGGAGAAGCACGCTCCCTGCTGAGCAGGGAGACCAACGGGGGCGTGATCCCAGGGCCCTGAGATCATGACCTGAGCCAAAGACAGACTCTTAAGGGACTGAGCCACCCAGGCGCCCCTGGCAACTCCTGGTGGTCTCCTCCTAACAACCGACGCAGGGTTCTCCTATTTGAGTATCTTTTCCCAATATTCAGCCCAGCTGTGAGAATCCTAAATTGCTCTCATTAACCTTTCAACTAGCCAGAGCTTTCATCATCTGCCATCTCTACGGTCTATTGTTTGATTTTTCTATTGTGTTATTTCTCATTTATTACTTCTACTGTAGTCCATTCCCCCCGGCCCCCGCAATTAGGCAAACAATAAAAATCTGGCATTGAAGGAAGGTATCAGGTTTAGAATATTTCTTTCTGGTCATTAAATCACCTCTGGCAATGCTCACAACATTGGCTGTGTTCTGATGGTCTCCTGACGGTGTCTCTGCTCTCTCCCTGGGAGGTAAGGTCTGAGAGCCACCGGCAGTTTCTTCATCTTTGTGTTGTGTGGCTCTCATTACAGCACCTGGAACATGGGGAGGATATCAAAATGTGCTTCCTAAATATCGGGTATAACTACGTGAATATCTAGGTGAGAAAATCCACAATGTATGATGCTTTTGTTAGTAGGCTGTTTGACGTAGGCGAAAAGGGATATATTACTATGCCAAACACCACCGATGATGATACACGAAGGGAACAAATAATTCATTTACAGAAAGAAAACTCCTCCAAAAGGCAGTATTTAACATTTTTTCTCATTAAGATTATAATTCTATCCATGATAATGCTGAGAATAATGATAATCACAATAATAATTGAGGAAATTAAATTCATGATGGCTACCTTGTAATGAGAGGTGATTTGCTCAGCACTTCAGAGATGACCCCGGGAGACCTAGAGAGGTGAGATTATCTGCTGAGGATCACTCATCCAGAAAGGGGTGGAACTTCCCCTTCACCCAAGCAGTCCCCTTTTGGAGCTTCTGGGAGTAACACTGGTCCAAAATCAGTCTGAAGTCTTCTGAGTTGAGCCATTCATCAGGAGACTGCAACACTGGGAAAGTGAAAGTCCATTTTAAGAACTGGGTCACCACCCCTGTAACCTCTTTTGCATCACAAATGATCTTTTGTCCCTCCTCCCATTCATTGTTCTGCTTGGAGACTTGGGCTTCTGCTCCGTCCCAACACCACAATCCAGTGTCCAGTTTTTTTTTCTGAGGTGCATTAGTACCTTTTATTTTCAAACCCAATTCAATCTACCATGGAGAGAATTTGACCTTGGATAATTTCACCCAACATGATTGGTTTTTATTTGAATATCATCAGGTCTTCTGATCGGGGGTGAGCGGGACGCGGCGCTGCAAGGCCTGGGATTCCGCAGCCCAGGCTCCAGGGTCCCAGACACCCCCAGCCCGGAGCTCCGCAGCCTCAGTCCTGGCGGCTCCCCTTCTCTCCCGCCCTGGGCAGGCTGGGTTAGAAACCGCCTAGACGACAGCTGGGAAAGGCTTGCCAGTCGCCGCGGGCTTCTGAGCTGGCGCTAACTCGAGTCACCGAATAACCTCCCCTTGCAGAGCGCGCAGTCTGCTGCGGGGACCCGACACCCGCCCCCTACCAGGAAACCCACGCCCGCAGGCCAGCCGGAAGCCACTCGCTAGCCGCGCCGCCCTCCGCCCCCGCAGCATCCGGGAGCGCGGTCGCCTCCCCCCGGGGCCCACAACAGGAGCCCGGGGCCACTGACGGCGGGGGCTCTTCGGAGGGTGGCCCCGTTCCTGCCCCCAGGAGCCACCACCGCACGTCCCCAGGCACTGGATGCGAAGCGCTGTGGCCCGGACGACCCTGGCCCCCGAGGAGCCCGGAGATTTCCGCCGAGACGCTTCTCGGCACACGATCCTCAGCAAACGGAAGGTGTTACAGTAACACTCTGCGTTTGCACGATGACCGCGGAATCAGCTGCGTCTTCAGAGTCCTTCCATAATTTTGATTTCGCGACTCCGGGCCCAAGAACAGCGCCAACGTGCTTTATCTCTCCCCCGTGTCCCTGGTTTGTCTGCTGGGGAAGGACGAGGTGCAGCGGTGCGGGGGGCGGTGCGGGTTCCCACTCGGGCCCCTCGGCCGCCGGGCTTCCCGGGGCGCTGGGAAAGCGGTGGGGTCTGCGGAGCATTGGGGCGCGGTGGCGGCCGCCGGGGGTACAGCGTGGCCACTCGTCTGACCTGCGGACTATCGCCGGCCTCCCAGCCACAGCCAGGCCGCCGGCCGCCGCGGGGACTTGGTTTAGCCCGGGAAGCGCCCCGCAGCGAGGCCCCGCCCTTCTCGGCTGGGAGTCCGTCTCAGGGGCCGCCCCGGCCTCCGCCTCCTTCCCCCACCCCCTCTCCAAACTCACCCAGAAGTTCAGGGCTCCTCAGGTGCTGATCAAATCCCAGCCAGTGTCCCTCACCCCTCCGACTCTCAAAATCTTTTTGCCCAGCGCCCGCCCGCCTCCGCCAAGCGGACCCGCCGTAGGTTCTCGAAGGTGCAAAGCGGAGGCGGGCGTGACCTGCACACGTGACCTGGGAAACCGGCCCCTTCGCGGAGAGGGTGATCCTAGGTCCCGGAGTGGGCATGCGAGCTCACAAACCCAAGGTGCCCTAACGCCCAATACCAATACCGAATACCAATACCAATACTCAATACCAAAGGGACTTGGATTAGAGAAGCCACTCCAACCTGGATGTGGGAGGGAGTTCGCCCTTGAGAACAATGCCTATCGAGATGGTGATAGTATCCCGCTCAGCACGTGCGACCCCTTTAGAATTCCCGAGCTAGACGAATTCCAACGCGCATCTGGCCCCAGTGTTTCTGAGAAGCTATTGCGAACCTGTCAATTTTCTAGTTATATATATGTATATACATATGTAACACAGAAATGGAACAATAATATATACCCTTATGTAACTAGCTTTTTCATTCCATTTCTTGTAGCTACAAAATGAACTTTTTCTTTTAAGATTTTATTTGACAGAGAGAGAGAGAGCACAAGCAGGGGGAGCGGCAGGCAGAGGGAGAAGGAGAAGCAGGCTCCCCACTGAGCAGGGAGCCCCAGGCTAGGGTCTGGATCCCAGAGCTGAGCTGAAGGCAAATGCTTAACCCACTGAGCCACTCAGGGACCCCCAAAATGAACTTTCTTAATTTCATTTACACACTAGATACATTTATTTGGGGGTTTTAAATTATTTATTTCAAATTTCCTATTGCTACATTCTTCCCAGTTCTTTCTTTTTTTTAAGATTTTATTTATTTATTGACAGAGATCACAAGTAGAGAGGCAGGCAGAGAGAGCGGGGGAAGCAGGTGGGGCTCAGTCCCAGGATCCCGAGATCATGACCTGAGCCAAAAGTGGAGGCTTAACCCACTGAGCCGCCCAGGCACCCCATTCTTCCCAGTTCTTAGTTTTGACTAAAAGTATGCTGAACTTGTGGGGTGCCTGGGTGGCTCAGTGGTTTAAGCCTCTGCCTTCAGCTGGGGTCGTGATCTCAGGGTCCTGGGATCGAGCCCCGCGTCTGAGCCTGCTTCCTCCTCTGTCTGCCTGCTTCTCTCCTTACTTGTGATCTCTCTCTGTGAAATAAATAAATAAAATCTTAAAAAATAAAATAAAAGTATGCTGAACTTGTGAACGTACTGTGTGTCGGGGGGGGGGGGCTTGTTTGTGTGCTGTATGTAACAGGCTGCCATTTAAGTTTTGGTTTTGGAGGATATGTGCTTTGTAAGTGTCATTGCCTCTCTATCTCACTGTATTACTGTACCAAATACAGCCCCACTTGCAGTACATGAAACCTTACAACGTGAAGATCATTGGTAATATAGATGTAAATTACCATTTCAATTTAGTAGTGAAAGATACATGTTGTGGTTTCAATTTCTGTGCTTTTTAAAAATTTTTTAGTTTGAACCCTGTTTAATAAACGTTTAAAAAAAAGAAATTTATATGACATGAATGGCATTTTGCTTTCAACAAAATTGGGTAGCTAAATTTTACTAGTTCAAGATTAAGTTTTAAATCCCGGGCTGATGCTGGCTGGGAGCTGTCCTGAGTTCCTTGCGAAGTGGGCTTGTGGAGGTCAGCTAGCCAGAAGGTGTCCTGCTTCAGCAAGACAAGCAGGAGGGAAGAGTCAGTGAGAGACGGTATGAGTAAGCTGAGGCAGGTTAAGCGTCAAGTCTTTCTCTTAGATAATTTGCTTAATCTAGCTAAGGAGCTAAACTTTGGTCTTTAGTTTCAGGGTCTGCTCAATCCTCCACCCTCACTACCAGCACCAGTGTCAGTCCCTAACCATATCAGACTCTGGATGCCCCAATCTTTGGACTACTCTGTGGCTATGGGGCATGGAGAGCCTCCTCTTCCTATCCCAGGGCTCTCATGTTAAAATTACCACAGGGGCGCCTGGGTGGCTCAGTGGGTTAAAGCCTCTGCCTTCGGCTCAGGTCATGATCCCGGGGTCCTGGAATCAAGCCCCGCATCGGGCTCTCTGCTTTGCGGGGAGCCTGCTTCTCCCTCTCTCTCTCTGCCTGCCTCTCTGCCTACTTGTGATCTCTGTCTGTCAAATAAATAAATAAAATCTTTTTTAAAAAAAGAAAAAAAAAAGAAAATTACCACATACAGAAGACATCAAATTACTTATTAACATGGTTTATTTAATTCTTGATGGGAGAATGTGTAAGAAAGGAAAAATGTAAACTTTCAAGATGGAATATTGAAAGGAAATTTTCTTTTTTAAGTTTATGGTCTCAACTAAAAATCATGATTAATATAAAAAACACATTCTTTTTTTAAAGATTTTATTGATTTATTTGACAGAGAGAGATCACAAGTAGGCAGAGAGACATGCTTTTTAGGAACAGAAATGAAATATGGTCAAATAGTTTCGGCATGAGATAATTCTTTTAATTCTTTTATTTTCATGGAATAATTTTTGACTGAGCATCAGGAATGGCTTTCAGAATCACACAACAAAGTGGCTCCCAAGGAGAAAGCAGAAAACACGGAAATGAAGCTACCACCACTACTGATCTGTTCTGAATCACCAGGCCCTGGCGGATGTTAGATATTGAGTCATTCTAAATATCTGTGAGGAATGTGTGCATTGCGTAATACTCATGCATTATTGTTGGAGAGTATGTGTTGCATGTATCCTGAATAAGAATATGGCATTACTCAACAAATTTAGGTTTTTGTACTTTGTTCTTTAAAGATTTTATTTATTTATTTATTTGACAGAGATCGCAAGTAGGCAGAGAGGCAGGCAGAGAGAGAGGAGGAAGCTGGCCTGCTGCTGAGCAGAGAGCCCGATGCGGGGCTCAATCCCAGGACCCTGGGATCATGACCTGAGCCGAAGGCAGAGGCTTTAACCCACTGAGCCACCCAGGTGCCCCAGGTTTTTGTACTTTTATATGGCATAGTTCTATTCATGGGTATGTATCTTAAAGAAATTTACTCACAAGGAGACTATCATATGTGGTGAAGGTAATTACATTCTGAATATTCACTTTGGGCAGCAGATAGGTAAAATGTGGCAGGGTTCATCAGATGTTAATATTTCAGCATTGGAAACAACAGATTAAATAACACGCAGCAAGGGCACCTGGCTGGGTCAGTTGGAAGAGCATGGGACTCTTGATCTTGGAGTTGTGAGTTCAAGCCCCACCTTAGGTGTAGAGATTAGTTTAAAAAAACTTTTTTTAACGTTTTTAAAAAAGAAATGTACATGTAACAATCTTAGAAACTTGCAAAGGAATGATACTAAATTATACATATAAGTTGATAACCTTACATGAATTGAAGATATATACACTTAAAAGAATGCCACATATGACAAGACTGATACAAAAACACACATAAAAATTGTTTCTAATGGGAAGAATTACAATAGAAGTAGGGAGAGCAGAGAAAGGACAATCACTAATGACAGAATGGACATAATCACATAAAACAGGATAGGGGGTCTGAAAAAAATCACTCGAAACTGTGGCATTGACTCAATGCTTTTACCTAATAGGTATGAAAAGCATAGCAAATTTGAAGTCTTCCTTTGATTCAAGTAATCTAATGTAAACAAAAATAGAAAAATGCTATTTTAAGTAAGGCAGGGACTTTCCTTTTCCCACCTCTACCTAATTACTTATTTACTCACTTACCTACCTGATATGCCTGCATGAGGACCTATACTTTCCATTCAGCTCCAGCCTAAGCCATGTTTCTCATCTCGTAAGCATCTAACGCTCAGCGTCTCATGTCTAAAACTAGGCAATCCTCTCTGATGCCCTAAAAGTGTGGTTTGTCTACGTGTGCCTGACAAGTTGAGGGGTTTTCTTTCTTTCTTTTAAAATTTTAAAAAAGATTTTATTTATTTAAGAGAAAGAGGGAGAGAGAGCGAGAAAGCATGAGTGAGGAGAGGGACAGAGGAGGAGGGACAAGCAGACTCCCGGGGGGGGTCAGGGCAGGAGTGAGGGGGTTGGGGTACGGGGGGCTCAATCCCAGGATCCCAGCCGGACCTCAGCTGAAGGCAGACGCTTAACCCACTGAGCCACCCAGGAGCTCCTAAGTGTTTAATACAGTGAATGGGAAGAGCCAGGAACTGGACCTCTTTTCAGAGACCGTCCTTTTTTCTCCTTGCCCCTCCCTTAATCCAATCACGGAAAGAGCTCAAATTTTCAGCAGAGCCTCGCAGAATGGTGCGATTTTTCCATAGTCGTATGATGAGATTTTCTCCTTAATCCTATCAGACTCTGAAGATATTTGCAAGGTAAATACGGCTCGACCTTAAGTACTTAGGTCGTCTTTTCCTACCTCCCAGACGCCCAGAGCAGTATAAAAGGCGCGCTCCGCGCCGGACTCCATCCTTTGCCTCTTCTGCACGGGCCGCGCGTCCCGGCCTGCTCCAGAGACAGGGCGATGGAGCCGCACCTGCCTGCGCCGGCCGAGCTGTCTTGCTGGTGGGCACTGCCGGAGCCCCACATGCCACCCGGCCTGAACCGAGAACAGGCCTGGGCCTGGGCGCTGGACAACTTCCCCGCGCTGAGCCGCCGCTCCTGCCAACGCGCCCACTTCTGCTGGGACGAGAACTACTGGGAGTGCGGGTCGCTGCGCCACGCTTGCCCCGAGCACGGAGCTGGTCCCCCAGGCGAGAGGGGCCAGAAACGCCATCGAGACGTAGGGGTCCAGGCTGAAACCGCGATGGAGCTGCGGTCACCGCTACAAGAGGCAGATGCGACAGACAGCGCTGCCCGCTGGGGCCTGAACCAGCTCGGAGATGCCCGCGCCTGCGGAGATGCACCGACCCGCGGCCAGATCGCCTCCAGGAGCCCGGGCCGCCCTCGGAAGCTGCTGAAAACCGGAGCTTAAAACAGCGTGGAACCCGGCCAGGAAAGGAATTCCAGCCCGCAGCACCCCTTCAGCCGATGCCCTGGAAGGAGCCTGCGACACCCTTTGGGGGCTTTCATTGTCTGTATGGACTTCTCCGACTAACGCCGCCACCCACGTCCCCCGCCCCCGCCCCGACGTCCCCACCCCGCGCTGGCCCCAACCGAGTTGAGCCTTGAGGTCTTTGTGAAGAATTGGCACAATTCTCATTCTAATCTCACATGACGCGATTAAAGCCTTTTTTCCTTATTCGCAGCCTGTGGATTTGATTTTGGGTGGGTGGTGTCAGGACCGGAGGAGTATTGGTGGGTTTGGGGCTGAAAGGCTTGCTGTGACCCAGGCCAAAGCTCATTAAAAACAAAGAAATGGGGACGCCTGGGTGGCTCAGTGGGTTAAAGCCTCTGCCTTCAGCTCAGGTCATGATCTCAGGGTCCTGGGATTGAGCCCCATATGGGGCTCTCTGCTAGGCAGGGAGCCTGCTTCCCCCTCTCTCTCTGCCTGCCTCGCTGCCTACTTGTGATCTCTGTCTGTCAAATTAAAAAAAAAAGTAATAACTCTCAGATACCCATTCTGGGCATGAATTTGAAAAGCTCTTTGGAAAGGCAATCTGGCAATATTATAGGAGACATTTCAAAGCGAGCATTCTTTTGGCCCAGAAATTCTTTTCTTTACAAGCAAGAAATTCTCACTCAAAAACAAGCATGCTTTTCAGTAAAAAAAAGATTGGGAAAGAGAATCATGGTATATCTGTACAAGCCCAAACTATGCGGCCCTTAGAAAACAAAATGGAAGGCATGGTTTTGAAAAGCTGTCCTGGAGGCTGATTATGCTGTATGCGGACTCTTGAACACTGGGAAGGCAGTGACCATAGCAATGGGGCTGAGAGGGTGTCAGTCCAACCAAGGTGGGGAGGGAAGCACGGAGGCAGTGACTTTCCAGACACTAGAGACCAGTCGAGTGTTGATTGCAAGTAACATTGTGATTTTAGACTGCATAAATTGAAGATCCCCGAAGAATCCATCTTCTTCGTCAGCAGTTTCT
Source organism: Enhydra lutris kenyoni (assembly GCF_002288905.1). Lineage (NCBI taxonomy): Eukaryota > Metazoa > Chordata > Mammalia > Carnivora > Mustelidae > Enhydra > Enhydra lutris. The sequence goes on from NW_019154089.1 coordinate 44,881,424, forward strand.
ATCTAGGGGAGTTAAAAGGAACTGGCGCCATGTTTTGTGCGGTTTGGAGGGACAGGCAGGTGGGCTTGAGCGCTGCTCAGTGGGTCTCTGCCTGAGTAGTAGGCTTCCCGCTGGGAGCCCCCACTCTTGTGAGTTCTAGGCCCCCAGGCAATTCCTCTCTCTACAATACAAGTATCCTCTCACTGTTCACACCTGGATGGAGATGTCCCTGCTATCTGGCACAGCAAAGCAGTGGAATTTAAATAAATAAATTATTTTATTTTAAAATATGTAAAATATTTTAAATATTTAAATATTTTAAATAATGTAAAATATTTTAAATTAAAAGCTGAAGCCAGCTTTTGGGGGTCACTGCTGAAGTAGCCCCCATAATCACTTGCCAGTTGAGGCAGCTCCTGCTCTCAGCACCCACTACCTAGAGACCTGGAGTCCATTTGCAGAGATGCTTTACGTTTCTGTTTGCGAGAGTTCCCATCCTGTTTTCTAAATAACATCCTACCTGGTCCTGTCCCCATGCTTTAATAAAACCACCTTTTTGCACCAAAAAAAAATTATGTATATATTTTATCTCATGTTTCTCTAGATTTGATGTTGCAATAAAGAGTGCAGGCTCATCTCTCTGCATTTGTCACTAGATGAGAACTCCTTGGAAGCCACATTATTTTCCTGATATAAGAAATGTCCATCGGGGCGCCTGGGTGGCTCAGTGGGTTAAAGCCTCTGCCTTCGGCTTAGGTCAAGATTCCAGGGTCCTGGGATGGAGCCCAGAATATTGGGCTCTCTGCTCAGCAGGAAACCTGCTTCCCTTCCTCTCTCTCTCTCTGCCTGCCTCTCTGCCTACTTGTGATCTTTGTCAAATAAATAAATTTAAAAAAAATGTCCATCATTTTAATCTTCCTTTCCTGAAGAAAAATTAAATTAAATAGACTGCATAGGCACCCATTAACTTTGTGACTTTGGATGTGTCTCTCCAGGCATCAAGAATGGGTGGACATTTGCACTGTAGAGAGTGGGCAGTGCCTGGGTGACAGTAACACCCAGAGCTGTGGGGTTTCCCAATGAGGAGCCACATTACTCAGCCAGACATCGGCTGAACAGCTCCTCACACTGAAATATTACTTAAATTCTGCAACTCTACATTTTCTTACCTATAAAATGCACTTAAAATCTATTTTATTTAAATTTTTTTAGAGAGGAGAAGAGGGGCAGAGTAAGAAAGAGAGATCTCAAGCAGCTCTGTGCGGGGCAGAGCCTAACGCAGGGCTTGATCCCATCACCTGGAGACCAAGACACCAACAGAAAACAAGAGTTGTTTGCTTAACTGACTGCACCACGAAGGAGCCCCAAAATGCACTGAATAATAGCACCTAATTAAATAAGGTAATAAAAATAAAACTCAATATAATGCCCATCATAAAGTAAGTTCTTAGTAAATACTAGCTATTACGGTTTAAAGGTAAAGTGAATGGGCATTAGAATCCTTTTGTTTCTTAGTTATTTCTAAACATTTTTATTATCGAAATTATATATTTTTAAGTGAATAGGACAATAAGGCATCAAGTGAAAATAGGAATTAGACTCTCCTTCCCCCAACCTCTCAACTGATAGGTAACCTCTATTGATATATTTTGGAGTGTACTTATAGTTTGATGCAAATGCAAATACCCTAACACAAATGAAATATACAAAAATCATTCCCCTCCAAAAAAATCATATTACACACAGAGCATTAACTTAACTTGTCAGTTATTACTGTTTTGGACACCTTTCTCTCTTTATTCAAAGATCCCACCTTCTATTTAAAGCAGTATGGCCGGGCACCTGGTTGGCTCAGTGGGTTAAAGCCTCTGCCTTCAGTTCAGGTCGTGATCCCAGGGTCCTGGGATCGAGTCCTGCATTGGGCTCTCTGCTGAGCAGAGAGACCGCTTCCCTCTCTCTCTCTCTCTGCCTGCCTCTCTGCCTACTTGTGATCTGTCTCTCTGTCAAATAAATAAATAAATAATCTTAAAAAAAATAAAGCAGCATGGCATGGGGCGCCTGGGTGGCTCAGTGGGTTAAAGCCTCTGCCTTTGGCTCAGGTCATGATCCCAGGGTCCTGGGATTGAGCCCCACATCGGGCTCTCTGCTCAGAAGGGTGCCTGCTTCCTCCCTCTCTCTCTGCCTACTTGTGATCTCTGTCTGTCAAATAAATAAATAAAATCTTTAAAAAAAATAAAGCAGCATGGCAATCCAATTTACGGACTATGCTCCAGCATAAGTCGCTAGAACAAAAATTACTGTGATAAAGTCGATTTTGCCAAAAGTAGTAATATTCTCATAGTCTTTGAAACTTAATAGTAGAAGAAGTAGCCTATAGTGCACTACCGTGGGAGTCACCATCCAACCCCTCCCCCATTTTGACAACTGCTCCCCTCTTCCCCACCCACATGCCTGCAGGAGTAGGCAAGATAATCCTTAACCCTTGTGTTAGCTGGGTACTAGGTGTCGGCCTAGGTCTCAGCATCTTACTGAAGCTGAGCCCCTAACTCCCTATCCTGGGTTTTGCAACGGGGACTTAGAATTTGTTCGTACCATGGACTCCTAATGTCAGTTTCTTCCCAATTTATGGTTACCTATGTCAAGTCTATGTGCAAAGGGGTTTTCTCATCTCTTCCTGTGTTGTCCACACAGCCATCTCATCACAGTCCTCACCGTGGTCCATCTCAATATTCCCAGCTCCTCTGTAAGCAAACTTCACATCATTGCCGCTCACCCTCTGTGTGCCAGAACAGCCACCCTCATAGCAGATCGCTGTCGTGGGCTCATACCAGCAAAAGGGTTACTCTCTTTCAGGATGCTTTTCCTGGACTGCCCCTTCTTTATTCCCACCGAGTGTGAACATCATTATATGATGTTGAAATCAAACAGCTGTGTCAGTTTTCACAAAAGGATGGCAGGAAATAACAATAAAAATGGTAGAAAATTAAACTAAATATTAAAAAAAAATATCATTGCTGAGAGTACCCTATGATCCTCTAGAGAAAATGAACCTCTTTAGAAGTAGTCTACTGAGGGCACCTGGGTGGCTCAGTGGGTTAAGCCTCTGCCTTTGGCTCGGGTCATGTTCTCAGGGTCCTGGGATCGAGTCCCGCATCAGGCTGTCTGCTTGGCAGGGAGCCTGATTCCTCCTCTCTCTCTCTGCCTGCCTCTCTGCCTACTTGTGATCTCTGTCTGTCAAATAAATAAATAAAATCTTAAAAAAAAAAGTAGTCTTCTGATAGGGCACAAAAAGGGTTCAAATTAGAATCAGAACATTTACTGATTCTGTGCAATAACTAGAGCTAAGCAGATATCCCGCCACTCCCCCTTCTTCAGGAAGTGGGCCCACCGCTGTCACCAACTTGCACACTGCACTATGTGTGAGAGACACTACTGTGGTTTTCTCCTTAGGGAGCCTGCATTTTATCAGACTGCTCTCTCAAAAAGCAAAAAGATTAGGAATAAGAAGACAATCAACACACAAGGCCACCTCATCCTAAGACTAGAACCCCAAACCCTAGAAAAAGAAACCCTCTTGCCCTACAGGAGAAACTCTCTCTCTCCCCAAGGAAGTCCAGTTCCCGCCTATACACATTCACGTTAACCACTCCCACATATCTGCATTCTTTCACGCTACCCTTTTTCCTTAACAATAGGTCAACACTTACTTTTGGTATAGATGGACAAGAAAAGGGGCTTATTTTATTCTAAAACCCATCTGCATTTATGGCACATCAATGTCAACGATCATTTGTGAAGTCTATAAAACATTCCTTCTGTCTTCTCTTCTTGAAATCCCCTCATTCTTGTCTTGAGAAAATAACTACCTAGATAATTTTATTTATTTACTTGACACAGAGAGAGTGGCAGAGGGAGCAGCAGTGGGGGGGGGGGCAGGCAGAGGGAGAAGAAGGCTCCCTGCGGATCAAGGAGCCTGAGGCAGAGACTAGAGCCCAAGGGAGAGGCTTAAGGACTGGGACTCCCAGGCGTCCCTGTCCCACTCTTATACTAAGCCAAGCGGAGCGTTCTGTCTTAAACATCTTTATCCCATGCCCTGAGTTAGTTACAAAGATTCCATATTAGTCTAATGAACCCTTTCAGCTTAGCGCGGCTGGCTCCCCTGACCACAGCTTCCAACCCCGCTGCTTCTCCTGTTGTCCGTACTTTCCTCTTCTTTCATTTTTCCTTATTTCTCCCCACAACTGCCAACTCAATCTCTCTCCCTCTTTTTCTCTCTGCCTCTCCTTCTTTCTGCCCCCCCCCGCTCATGCTCTCTCTCTCCCTCTAATAATAAATAAAATCTTAAAAAAAAAAAACCCAGACTTTAATCTCGCTCATGCTCTCTCTCTCCCTCTAATAATAAATAAAATCTTTAAAAAACAAAACGAAACAAAACAAAACAAAACCCAGACTTTAATCTCATCCATCGACAAAGTTCAAGTTCACCAGAAGAAGCACCTGGAGAATTTGATTGACTTTTCTGTTAAATTCATCATGTTTTCTTTCACCATCCTGTTCATCTCCCAAGACCCACTTTCACCATCCTGTTCATCCGATACCCACGAAACCCACTTCCACCTTAGGAAAAGTCACCACTCCCAGCGGGCGGGGCCTTGCAGCCCCGAGTACAAATAGGCCGAGAGGGAGTCGTTGAGACATCCCGTGGGCTCAGAGGCGAAGCGCTGGAGCAGAGCCCCGCGATGGAGCAGAGCCTCTCGCGCTGCGTGCGGCGGGCCTGGGATTCGGCCGAGCACATGCCGGGACCCCGCACGCTGCCAGGCTTGAGCTCTGAGGACTCCGGGCCGTGGCCGCTGCCTTTCTATCCTAAGCTCGGTCAACCCTCTGGGGACGAGGAGGACTTCAACCGGGAGCGACTTCGTAAGCCCTGCGGGCTGCTGAGCCCACACTGCCCAAGACACCGACCAGGAAGCAGGAAGCGGAGCCTCCAGCCCTGATCTCAAAGCCCCAGGACCCGCTCGCGGCCGGAGGATCCCGGAGGAAGAGCCCCGCGCCAGCCGCCCCGGCAGCCGTTTCCGGGTGCGCCGCCCTCCCAGAGCCCCCGAGATTCCTCTGCGAGCATCCAGTCCGTTAGAACGGATCAGTGTGGATTTCGTCTTCATAGAGGTCGGGAGATTTCCTCTTTGTTTTCATAATACAATTTCACGAAAATACTCAAATCCTTATTTCTGACTTTTGTTCCTGATTGGCTGTTGGGGAAGGACCCGGCGCGGGAGCGGGAGAGGCCTGTGCCAGTCCCCCCGCGGGGACCCTCCGTCGCCTGGCTTGCTGTGCACGGGGCGGGTCCTGGGGTCTCCCGTGCGTACACGGATGCCCAGGAGACTGGGACGTGGCAGGTTGTCAGACTTGCTCGCTCGCTGGACTTCCAGGAGATCCAGCACGCCGGCAGCCAGCGGCCCCAAGAACTCCACCAGCTCCGTGGCCTTGGCCCTTCTGCGCTCGGAATGCGTCTCGGGGAGCCTCCTGGCATCTGCGCGTTGCTTCGGCGCACGTTCCCACCTCTAACTCACCTGCAAGCTGAGGCCTCCTACGGATCCGGCATTCTCTCGCCCTCGGGAACGTCGCAGGAAGCTTCTTCCCTTCTGCTTCGAAATTCCCAGAACCCTGGTTGCCCGCGCGCTCACAGTGATCGCCCTGGGCGGCTGGGAGGAGTGCCAGGGCGGTGGGGCCAACGGACTTGGGAAAACCAGCGAATTGTCCTTTGCAATGTGGGGCTTAAAGGCCTAGATTCCGGCGAGCTTGCTTCCGATTCCCACTTCAACTTGATGAGTTTCCAAGACGCGTTACTTCTCCAGAGAAACGGGTAGTTGATCAGAGTACCCACCACGCGCCCGGATGAAAGCGCAGCGACTTAGAACAATGTCCAGCAAGGTATAAATGCTCAATTCATGTTAACTGTGATTATTCTCACCCTCCTGTTGTGGTTTCTCTGGGGGAAAAAATCACGGGAATTGAGTTCACAAGTGTCTGAAAATTTGGACTATATTCCATGGAGACTGTTTCCTATAATCCCTTCACCTTACCTCTAGTTTTTGGCATCCCATCCAAACCCACCCTTTTCCTCCTTTTGCTGCCAGGATTCTAGGTGCACCAGTGTAGAGTGGCTTGGCTGTTATAAAAACCCAGGCCTAGGGGGTGCCTGGGTGGCTCAGTGGGTTAAGCCTCTGCCTTCAGCTCAGGTCATGATCTCTGGGTCCTGGGATCCAGCTCCACATCAGGCTCTCTGGTCAGCAGTGAACCTGTTTCCCCCTCTCTCTGCCTGCCTCTCTGCGTACTTGTGATCTCTGTCTGTCAAATGAATTTTAAATATCTTTTTTTAAAAAAAATGAGGCATATCTTTTGGATAGGTGTTTTCATATTGGTGTACTTGAGCTTGATAACCTTAAATTATAACTGAATGGTGAAGAAATCTTTGCTGTGAAATAATAAGAAATATATGTATTGGTCTCTGTTCCAGGTTCCTGATACAGAGCTACTAAAATCCGTGTACTTTTCTGAGTGATTGGGTGATAGCAATGTCTTACACAGAGCTCCTGAATCCCTTGGAACTTCCTAGGTGATAGGAGCATCTTTCATTTTAAGAAGGCAACAATTCATGGGTTCCTGGATGGGGGTCTTGTACAAGAAAGTTCAAGCCATGATTAGAACTTAGAGCCCCACCCCATATCCTCCAGGGAAGGGATAGAGTATGGGGACTGATTTAATAATCAATCATAAATATGTGATGAAGTGTCCATGAAAATCCATAAACCCAGGTTTCAGTGAGCTTCTGGGTTGTAGAACCCAACCACAGGCCCTGAGGTTGGCAACCTGGAACAGCTCTCTGCCCCTTCCCCATATCTTGCCCTATACATCCATTGCATTTGTTTGGTCCTGAGTTGTATTCCTTATAATAAACCAGTATTTTAAGTAAAATGCTTTACTGAGTTATGTGAGCTGTTCTTGTAAATTATTGAACTTAAGGTTGGATGGTGAAAACCCTAATTTATAACTGGTCACTCAGAAGTATGGAAGATCAGGCCTTGAGACTGACATTTAAAGTGGGGGTAGTTTAGGGGCACCTGGGTGGCTCAGTCAGTTAAGCACCTGCATTCAGCTCAGGTCATGATCCCAGAGTCCTGGAATCGAGCCCCATATCAGATCCCTGCTCGATGGAGAGCCTGGTTCTCCCTCTCCATCTCTCCTGTGTTTGTGTTCCCTCTCTTGCTCTCTCTCTCTCATAAACAAATAAAATCTTAAAAAAAAAAAAAAGTAGGGGCAGTTTAGTGGGACTGAGCCTTTAATTTGTGAGATCTGATGCCTACTGCAAGCATAGACTTTTAAAACTGAATTGAATTGTGTGACAGTGTCCTGAGAATTTGAGAATTGCTTAGTGTGGAAAACCCACACGTATGGTGTCAGAAGAGTTTTGAGTAGAGTAAAACAAATAGATTCGTTTTTCTTTTATTTGTATGGCTTGCTGCAATGAAAGAAGTTATTGCTTTTATTGTTCTAATGTTAGCAGGATTACCTGAGGAGGAATAATTTTCATCTTGGGAGATTTCCTTACTTACACAAAAATATAGACTCTTAGAAGGCTGCATAAAACCCTATAGCTGGACAGTTGTTGAATCCTTGGCCTCATCTCTAGGAACAACAACGTGGAAGTTGTGATGGGAGAAACAGATTCTCATTTGGAGCAGGTTTAGAATTCACCACCTCTTGAGACTGAGCCCCAGCTGCCTTCTAGAGGACTCAACAGCAGAGCAAATGGGCCTGGGACAACCTGGGTGGCTCCCTGGGTTGAGCGACTGCCTTTGGCTCAGGTCCTGTTCCCAGAGTCCTGAGATCCAGGGCTCCTTGCTCAGCAGGGAGCCTGCTTCTCCCCCTCCTACCACTCCCCCGGCTTATGCTCTCTCCCTTTCTATCTCTCTTTGACAAATAAATAAATAAAAATCTTAAAAGAAAGAAAAAGAAAAAAGAAAAAAAGAACAAGCTGGCCTGACTGCTCTAGGCAAAATGCATAGAGCCCCACAAGACTTTCATGGGCCCACGAATGTTTTAATTTCTTTTATTTTTTTTTAAATTTTTAAAGATTTTTATTTATTTATTTGAGAGCGTGCAGCACAGAAGGAGAGGGAGAGAGAAGCAGGCTTCCCACTGAGCAGGGAGCCTAATGTGGGGCTCCATCCCTGGACCCTGGGATCAGGACCTGAGCCAAAGGCACACCCTTAACCACCTGAACTACCCAGTGGCCCGTGTTTTAACGTCTTAAAACCAGAAGAAAAAAAAATTAAATTTTAGGTCAAAGAAAATGTATAATATTTAACATTTTAATATATTTTCTTAAAACCAACGCACACATACAATACATGTTTTCTGTTTTATGGGTTGGGGGCCCACGAAGGTAAAAGTGTGCCTAGTGTTCTCAAAGATCACAATACTGTCGCGGGAGGGGCGGGGACGCTGTTCCAACGACCGGGGCAGGAAACCGCTGCAAGTCTTGACTGGCGGCACACTTGGGGCCGGAAGCTTCGGTGTGAGTCAGCCGGGAAGGCAACTGCCCCGGCACCTGAGCCCGCGCCTGGCGGAGCGCTTCCACGCCGCGTCTGCCTAGTGCTCCCCAACGTGACTTCCCTGAATTCTTCTTTCGAGGTTTGTTTAACTCTCCAGTTTTAAGTCACCTTCATTTGTTCCATAACAATGTCCCAAGGTCATCTATAAAATTAAGTGGCTAAAGGTTGCATTGGTTCTGAGACATTATTTCGCAATGGCATTTTACCGTACACCAAAGCTTTTCCCCTACGTTTTGCAGAGGCGGTTGATTCCGAGTTGGGCAGCTGAGGCGGAGGGAGGGTCCTTCCGAGCGAGCGGGGGGGGGGGGGGGGAGGGCAGCAGAGCTGGCGGTTACCGCGGACGTGGGGCCAGGGTGGGGGTGGCGCTTTCCGGACCTGGGCGACCCCGGAGCCGCCAGGTCGGCGGGGCAGGAAGGAGGGCTGAGCGCGGTTTGCGGAGCGCGGGCGGCGCGGGGACAGGAGAGGCCTCGGAGCCGGCCGGCGGCGTTAGGACGCCGTTGTGGGCGCGGACCCAGCCGCCGGGCGAATCTCGGCCTCCTCCCAACCGGTGTCTAGGCTCCTGCATTCTGTGGGGGCCTCCAGTCAGGCCCGTGGTCCACGCGGACTCGGGAGGCTGACCCCGAGGAGGAGCCTGTGAGGGCCGGGCGGAGCGGACACCAAGGGGCCATTGCAGAGGAGCAGATTTGGGGGACAAGGAGAAAAGTCTGCCTGCCTTCAGGATGCGTAGCTTTCCTTCGTCGCAGTAGACAGCTTCAGAATTTCTGGGATGGGGCGGGGGCGGCATGATTCTCCTGGGAACATTTTTTTTTTTTTAAGATTTTTTTTTTTAAGATTTTATTTATTTGACAGACAGAGATCAAAGTAGGCAGAGAGGCAGGCAGAGGGGGAGGAGGAAGCAGGCTCCCCGCTGAGCCGAGAGCCATTCGCTGGGCTCGATCCTAGGACCCTGAGATCATGACCTGGGCGGAAGGCAGAGGCCCAACCCTCTGAGCAACCCAGACGCCCCTCCTGGGAATCTTGAACGTTACACTGTATTTGGGTAAGTCTTCACACTCAGGCTCACAAAACGTCAGGTCTATTAGAGAGAAAGAGAAGGAGATGGAGAGGGAGGGAGACAGAGAGGAGGAAAGGAAAGGAAAAAAAGAAGGGGAAGGGCTTTGGGAGGAGGGTAGTAAGAGACTAAACTAGGAGTGCTTGGAGAGCTAGGAGGCTTGGCTTGGCATTAAGCACCCCCCACCACCCCGTCCGCTGTTAGGGCTGGTTTCCTGCCCACTTTAAGGAGTATGGCGGGCTCTTTCCTGCATTCTTTCTGAGAGTCACCCCGTGTTTTTCATTGCCCCGCTCTTCTCCCTTCCTTTCTCACGTTAACTTCTGCTCACCCGACCCACGGTGTTACATCACTGCACCCGGTAGGGATCCTCGTAAGGAGAAGGGAAGTCGAAAAATTGCTTCCGTTTTCATGCTACTGATTTGAGCCAAAAGTGGGAGAAAAGTTATTCAGCATCTTTTCCACAACAGTTTCTGAATGTGCCGGCGCCTGTGGGCGGCTTGGAGGGGGGCAGTGGGGCTAGTTAGGCCGGAATGCCCCGCACCTAAAGCCTTATAAGTTGCAGCGAACGCTGCCCCTGTCCTCAATAATTTTCCCATCTTTCCTTCTATGGCATATTTTCCCGAAGCTATGGTGATGGATCGAATAAAATAAATAAGCATGGTTCATCTGGATGCTAATAGGAAAATAAGTCTTGTACTAATATATGTTAAAGAGATGCATTAAAATTTTTGTGCAAAAATGTGGATATATATTAGTATATAGAGAGAAAAGATGTATTTTCAGGGCGCCTGGGTGGCTCGGTCGGTTAAACTTCTGAGTCTTGGTTTGGCTCAGGTTATGATCTCAGGGTGGAGAGATCCAGCCCCAGGTTGGATTCTGCTCAGTATGGAGTTTCCTGGAGATTCTGCCTCCCTTCGCCCCTCCCCCTGCTGTCTCTCTCCTCTCGCTCAAATAAATAAAATCTTAAGAAAAGAAAATATGGGGGCGCCTGGGTGGCTCAGTGGGTTAAGCCGCTGCCTTCGGCTCAGGTCATGATCTCAGAGTCCTGGGATCGAGCCCCGCATCGGGCTCTCTGCTCTCTAGGGGAGCCTGCTTCCTCCTCTCTCTCTGCCTGCCTCTCTGACTGCTTGTGATCTCTCTGTCAAATAAATAAATAAAATCTTTAAAAAAAAAAAAAGAAAATATGTATTTTCAGATGAAATAGAGAAATCAAACTGTAAGGGTTGTCTTGAACATTATCTTTAAGTTTTTAAGAAATTTCTATGAAGTTTTGCACAAAATTTGCATTAGTTTTAAAACCAAAATGTCACCAGATTCCTTGTTATTATTTGATCTTAGGCTTCCATTTTTAAAAAAGATTTATTTATTTGAGAGAGAGAGAGAGCAGGGGGAGGGAGAGATGGACAGACTCTCCTCTGGGGCCTTGTTCCTTTGAGAACGTGACCTGAGCTGGTCAGATGCTTAATTGACTGAGCCACCCAGATGCCCCAAGCTTGTAGTTTCTCCCCTTATGTACATGAAATCTGGAATTTTTATCTGCACCCATATAAATTTTTGATTCTTGTTCTGACCTTCTTGCTATAGTACCTTTAGAATTCATTTCCATACACGTTCCAAAGGTTTCTGCCAATACATATTATCTACCTATTGCAATTGTTTTGGTATATGAGCAATAAATCCAAATTTAGACTTTACAGTTGTCCCTTTGGGTCATTCTAGCATCTGCATCTAGTTATGGGTTTGGGATGGTTATGGTTATAACTTGAGGGGAATGGACATTCTTCTACAAGCTAATTTTCTCAGGTGAGATCTCAGGGTCTTTAATCAAGAAAGGGCTAGCCTCCTCAGACAGAGGGGTTCTTTCTTTAAAGGAAGCTTAGAGAGTTGTAGAGATTCAAGGTTCTTGTATTTACAAAGATCCACCCGAATTAACCCATTTGAATCCACAGAGTTCTATTACTTGCTGATCAGCGCTGCCCCCCCCTGCCCCCCCCACATGAGAGGTGTGGTAAGATGTGAGTTCACCTTATATTTTAATTCTGCCTCTAAAAGGATCAAAGTTGGGGTCTGATTTTTGGCTCTCTCATCACTGTATTTGTAAGAAATAAGGCTTCTTTTAGAGGCATTACTGAAATTTTTGGTTCAAAAAATTTAAATCCATGAGTCTTTCATTTTGTTTTTGTAAATCCTGCAATTCAGTGGAGGTAGCCATCACAGCCTACAGTTCCCATCAAAATGGTCAGTAGAGACAATTAGATATCCTGTATTTTGACTTCAGTAAATTCTTCACTACAGACAATAAAAAGTTATTACCTGTCAACCGTGTTTCAGTACAAATGAGGCAATCATCGTGTTCAAGTTTAGCAAATTTATCAGCACTCATCATCTAGGGCTATGCTTATTTTTAGGTCTGAAAACCAATTCTAAATTCTCATTTTTATTTTTTAAAGATTTTATTTATTTATTTGACAGAGAGATAAATATTGAGAGAGGGAACACAAGCACAGGGAAGCTGGAGAGGGAGAAGCAGGCTCCCCACCGAGCAGGGAGCCCTATATGGGGCTCTACCCTAGGACACTGGGATCATGACCTGAGCCAAAGGCAGACGCTTAATGACTGAGCCACTCAGGCACCCTAAATTCTTGTGTGTGTGTTTTTTTAAAGATTTAAAAAAAGATTTTATCTATTTATTTGTCATAGAGCACAAGCAGGCAGATTGGCAGGCAGAGGCAGAGAAAGAAGTAGGCTCCCTGCTGGACAAGGAGCCCAGGACTCTGTCCCAGGACCCAGGACCCTGGGATCATGATCTGAGCTGAAGGCAGCGGCTTCACCCAGGCGTCCCCTAAATTCTTGTTTTTGAGTTGTTTTCTGAAACCACTCCCAGTCAAGTTCGGTCTGGAAAGGAGGAAGTAGCTAATGCTGTGTGAGCCTCATTTACTGGGCTCCTCTTATACTGCCAAAGCCATTAAGTGGCACGACTTCTTCCTGCCTTGGATCCAGGCAAGGGTGCCTTCCATTGACAAAGACTAACTGCAGCTCTGTTGGCAAGGAAAATTTGGAAATGCAGTTTTCAGATGTCTTGGCTTTACCATTCAAGGGAGAAGATGGGTTAATTGTGGCTGAGTACGGAAGTACCCAAGCCACACAGTATAACAAAAATCTGATGAGTCTTAAAAGATCACACTTTAGAAATGCAATGCATTATTACTGTACTGAATACAGGGTTACAGAATTTTTTTTAAAAGATTTTATTTATTTATTCGACAGAGAGAGAGAGAGAGAGAGAGAGATCACAAGTAGGCAGAGAGGCAGGCAGAGAGACAGGGGGAAGCAGGCTCCCTGCTGAGTAGAGAGCCCGATGTGGGGCTCAATCCCAGGACCCCAGACCATGACCCCAGCCGAAGGCAGAGGCTTAACCCACTGAGCCACCCAGGTGCCCCAGGATTACAGAATTTTAAACATCTTATTAGATGTTGCTCATCTATAGGTGGTATGTCCTCTGATTGATCACAGTTTAAAAGTTGGGACATTGGGGCACCTGGGTGGCTCAGTCGTTAAACGCCTGCCTTTTGCCCAGGTCCTGATCCCAGGGTCCTGGGATCAAGCCCCTCATCAGCTCCCTGCTTGGTGGGGAGGCTGCTTCTCCTTCTCCCACTCCCCTTGCTTGTGTTCCCTCTCTCACTGTGTCTATCTCTGTCTAATAAGTAAATAAAATCTTAAAAAAAAAAAAGTTGGGACATGACTATTTTCATTCCTATGAAAAATGGTACAACGTCAGTTCAAGGAAATATTTAATGTGTAAATCTGAGGATCCATATGAGCCTGAGGCCTTGGCCAAATGACCCCTCTGCTGGCATCCCCCCTCTCTTGACCTCAAGCCCACCCATCTGATTAGCTTTGAACTTAGTCCTCTGAGTGGGCTCTTGGAAGCAGGAGCATGTTTCAAGGGACATTTCAGTTAATCTTTGTTGGGATTTTTTTTTAAATGTATTTTTTCAAAAGTGGTTATCAGGATAGCATAAAACTTGTAATTAGAGGAAAGCTATCTGATATTCAGATATCAGGGACTCCTAACTAAAACTCTACTCTATTAACTTTTTAAAAAACTTGACTCAGCATTCTAGTTTCTACCTCTAACCCTACATGGTTATTTCCCCCCCAACTGTTTTTCCTTAGTATGATTTCTTTGCAAACATGTATGATATTAAGCTTAATCTAGGTTTCTGAACTGTACTAAGTATTTAGTACATTTAGTATTTAGCACAATACTAAGCTAAGTATTTTTCTTGTTCATATTTAGTACAATTCAGAAACCTAGGAGAAATTTTATCTTTTGATCCCTTCTCCCTCCCTTCATCCTTAACAATAATCCTAACCTCAGAGGAGTGATACTTAGTGTCTTATTACTTTTCACCTTCCTGATAAACTCTCCCCTTTCCCAGGAGAAGTTCTATCTTTCTTTTCTCTTTCCTGAGCAGATGTTCCAGGTAAGTCTTTCCAGAATGGTTCTCTTGGTGTTTCCTACATTTTGGGGAAAACAGAATCTTCTCACAAGTCCTCCTGGGGTGCCAGTTAACATCAGGACATTCGTGGATTTGGATTACACTGTGAAATCTGAACTCTGCTTTCACAAGACCAGGCTCAGACTATCCCCAAGTAACATTGCTTTTCTCCCACAGGGACACATGCAGTTCTCAGCCAAGAGTTTATTAGGAGTTAAAATTGGTTTCCCAGGTTGTCAAACCCTTATAAACAACCCAACTGTCTTTGCAGAGGATAAGGAGCCAAAGTTCATATGGACTTATACCATTCAGGCAGTCCTCAATCAGTCCATTGGCTGTTTTTATTAACCCCCTCCAGTCTCAAACCACAGAGTATCAGTCCGGGGTTGGAGTGCTACTGCAGTCCAGTGACTAGGATTTTCTCTACTAGAGCCATCTATATACCAAGCATCTTTAGGAATAGGGTATGTGCCTTCCTTTACTTATGGGGGGGGTTCTCCATAAGAGGCTGAGGGGGACATTAAAGGTTTCATATTCTATGGACCCAAACATAGCATGTAATTCATCTCCCAATGGACTAGTGGAAAGAACACTCCATTGTTGCAAGTAGGCATCATAGAGGCTTGTGCTATGACAGGTGCTGGTCTTGCAAACATCCCATCCATCCACCCCTTTATAGGCAAACCAGTCCAGACATTTACCAGAAGAGCAGTCCTTAAGGGCTCCACTTACTAAAGGGTCTTATTGACTCAACACTTGTTCAGTAGGAGAATATCAGATCTCTGCTCTCTGCCAGTGTTGTGACCAAAAGCCCAATGGAGTTAACTTACCATGCTGTTCCTGCCATAATGGCCAATTCATCTGATCTTGTGTAATACATCTAGGGTCCAAGGATACGAGGTCAAGGACCATTCCATGACCAGAAGCCTGTGCTTGAGCAACTAATATCTTAGCTTGGTCAAAGGTAGCTTGACGTTCCTCTACCCAATGCCAATGCACTCCCTTTTTTACCAGATGGTGTAGGGAGTGCAGGCATGTTAAATGTAGTCCTAAGGGTTGGGGATTATGTGCTGAGGGACCACCCAGGAGGAAATATTTGAAAATCACAGTCCTATCTCCAGAACAGATCAAGGATGTTATACCCCAAGACTGTACTTAAGTGTGTGATTAAACAGAAAGAAAAAATGGGGAGGGTGCTACGCTCAAGAAGTCTTCAGATCATGGAATGGTCATCATACTGGATTTGTCCAAGATAGTGTTAGTCTAGTTCACACATTGGGTAAGTACAGTTACTATCAGAGAAAGGGAAAAACAAGGCACTGGTTGTTCAGGACATAAAAGTTGAAGTTAGTAAAAGACTTCTATGGGTGACTGATTGTATTTTGTAGTGACATTAGGAAAATAAGAGAAATTGGTCACAGGGAGGATGAGATATCCAGCATCATGGATAGATCAGAATCTTTGATGATAAATCCAACAATCTGAAAGGTTATCCCCTCTTAGCAATGGCCTGGGTGATATGAATGAGGGTGGTCTTTCCAGGCCAATGACAAAGTAAAGGAAAAGAAAAGTGGGAGAAAGTATTTCATGTTTATAGTATGAAGTCTTGATCCCCTGTCTTGGGAAGAAGCAGTTTACCTGACTGTCAGGTACCTCTCTTCCTTGCAATTTGTTTCAGAGATCTCCAGGGTCTGCACAGGACCAGATAGCAGGTGGAGCCTTCTTCAGTTGTGAGATGCGTATCCAAGGCTCAATGCCTTCTAATTTTGCAGCAGTGTCCATGGTTGGGGACACTTGGCAAAGTCCCTTCCAACGAGGCTCAAGGGCTGTTTTTGTCTAACAATATTTCCAGAATACCCAGTCACCAGCCTCCACACTGTGACCAGCAAGATCCTATGAATTGGAATCTGGGGAGGCTTCTTTAACCTATTGTTGATAGGCTTAAGCATAAGACATTAAAGACTTACTCAGCCAGTTATATTAGCATGAAATAATAAAGGATCAGCAGAAAGCTGTATTCCAATAGACATTGGTATGTTGGTAACTATCTAATGTGGAATGAGTTTATGTTTCCCAAAAGGGTATCATTAGCAGTCAGCAAAATCAAAAGCATATCTTAGGTTAGGGAAGTCCAGTTGTTTTGGCAAGTTAAGAGGTTTTAAGTTTAAGGATTCCATTAGTTCTCTCAACCTTCCTGAAGACTGAGGATGATAGGGACAATGATAATTCCAAGAAGTTCGCAAGGTTTTCATTAAAGTTCATATGATTTGCTTGGTGAAGGTGGGTTCTTCCATCACTGGAGACTAGGAAAGGTATACCAAGTGCAAAACACATTTTCTAACAGTTTCTTTGCTACCAAGAGGACATCAGCTTTGCAGCAGGGGAAACCTTCAACCCATCTGGAAAACCACATACAATAAAAAGGACATATTCATAATCCATAATAAGGGGCAGCTGAATGAAGTCCAGCTGCAGGTGTTCAAAAGGTCCAGAAGGAGGTCTGGGAACAAAACCAGTTTTATAGGACTATGGATTATATTCCAGGATTATTGCTGGTAAACTATTTTTGCAAAATTATGGAAGTTTTTCCATCAATGTCTATTCATAATTTGAGTCATCTTAAATGTACTAGGGTGGGTGAAGAAATGCAAAAGAAAGAAAAAAGAAAAACCAAAAAATGGGGTTTGCCAGAGAGCTGGGAAGAACCAAGCAGGTGTCTTGGGTTTCCCATAGCCCTGACTGTTCATTTAATTTACAACCATTGTTCACCCATCTTAATTTCTCTGATTCAGGAGGAGAGTGTTGCCATGTTACAAAGACATCAAGATGGCAAAAGCTTGGCTATGAGGGGACATTTCTTGCATAGGGAGAACGACTTCATCCATATGTGCCACAATCTAAAAATACAATATAAAGAAGGCTTAGTATTACTTATTTGACAATAGTTCTCATGAAATTTACATGTCAAATAAGCCTAATTTAACAAATACTTTACACTTATTTACATTTCAAATAAGCCTAGTTCAACAAATACTTTGAAATATTGCATGTCAAAAAGACTTGATTTACAATTTGACTTTGGGGAGTTTTTAAATAATATTTTAGAAAAGGTTTTTAAAGTGCTTGTCTAAATAGGACCACAAATTTTTTTTTAAAGATTTAATTTATTTATTTGACAGATAGAGATCACAAGTAGGCAGAGAGAGAGAGAGAGAGAGAGAGAGAGAGAGAGAGAGAGAGGAGGAGGAAGCAGGCTCCCTGCTGAGCAGAGAGTCACATGTGGGGCTCCATCCCAGGACCCTGGGATCATGACCTGAGCTGAAGGCAGAGGCTTTAACCCACTGAGCCACCCAGGTGTCCCAGGACCACAGATTATTAGGAAACTTAATACTTAAAAGATAAAAACACTTGGGAAGTTGTAGCCAGTCGGTGGAGGGAGGCAGTGGTGGTGCGAGAGGTTTGGTATTTGATGGTGGTATAGGCCCAGAAGCTCTCTAATGCTCCCTCTGTCCCTCAAAGGAGTCACAGTAACATCCCTTCAAGAAGTCCCCTTGCAGACTTCCAACTTTGCCAATGTCATCTCTCAAAATGTGGCCAAGAGCTATCTTCTGAATGCACACCTGGAATGTCATTATACCTTAACTCCATATATCTGATGGGTCCATAATCAAAGGAGCGAGACTGATACAAAGCAAAGGTCAAGCAAAGCTTTATTTCGCACCAAGCATCGAGAATCAAATCCACCGGTCAGGGCACCTCTTACAGAGAGGGTGACCCCTCCCTCCTTACAGACTAACTTTTAAAGGGCAAAGGCCATGTGGTTGAGCCTGGCCACACACAGGTAACCAATGAGATTGTAACACACAGAGAAAGCTGCACAGTCATGCTAGGTCACACACAGGTGGCCAATTGCATTACAATTTACACTATAGTAGATATTTGAACTAGCCCATTACCTTGGTCAGAATTGGCACCCAAAAGGCGCCCAAAAGGCGGGGCCCAAACTCCTTGGTAGCTAGGGAGACAGTATGCGCGCTCCATGATTGGATGTCTCCACCTGGCCTGACCCGCCCTTGTGTTTGGGCTCTGTTACCTGGGACTGGTCGACCATATTTTACTAGTTTCCCGGACTTGCTTTTAAGTAAGTTCCCCTGGGGGGGGGGGCAGGGTCAGTTTAAGTTTTACTGCATAAACAACAAAATCACTTTTTAACCAGATGGAATCGCTCTGGCGAAATAGGCCCTTACATATCCATCCACATCCAGAAGATTGGGTTGGTATATTCAAGCTTGGAGGGAGTACTGCTTGTGATTATTACACAATTTTATGGTCTCCTAAGCCTGAACATTACGTAGAAGGATTAACAGTTAATTGTGTATTAGCATTTCAAGGATATTACCTTCCAAATGATATGGAGAAATTCATCAGTTCTGTTATGTTACCCATAAGGGTGAAATTCATGGAAGAAGTACACCTTTCCAGTTTCCAGCTTCCCCAGTTGAAGAGTTACTTGCTATGGAAGATGAAGGAAATTCTGACATATTGGTGATAACCAAAAAGCTGGCCTTCCTGAGTTGAAAACTGAGAAAACTGTGAAAGAAGAAAAAAACTATTAAAGTTAATTGTTGTTCTGGAAAAAGAAACACCACAACTTTGAGAATAAGTTGAAGTATGGAAAGAGAACTTAACCATCAGAAAGAAAGACATGACCAACTTCAAGCACAGCAGAAAGGTCTCGTGGAAGAATCACAGAATTAAAAATGGAAAATGAAGAATTTAAGAAGAGATACAATGATGCTACATCCAAAGCTCTCCAGCTTGAGGAAGATACTGTGTCAGTGAACTGAAAAAGAAACTGAACTAGACAGTTTGTTTTTAAAGATGTCATTTATTTATTTGACAGGGAGATCACAAGTAGGCAGAGAGAGAGAGGGAAGCAGCTCCCCATGCAGGGCTCGATCCCAGGACCCTGAGATCATGACCAGAGGCTCAACCCACTGAGGCACGCAGGCACCCCATGAATTAAACAGTTTAAAGGACAACCTCAGGAAGGCACAATATGAAAGAGAAAAACTGATGTCAGTTACAGATGGAAAAGAATGAAAAGGAACTTTATAAGGTACATTTGAAGAATACCGAAATCAGAAAATACCAAGCTAGTGTCAAAGGTCCAGACTTTAAAGAGTTTAGATGGGAACAAAGACAGCATAATTACTCAGGGGCACCTGGCTGGCTCAGTAGGGGGAGTGTTTGCCTCTTCACCTTGGGGTTGGGAGTTCAAGCCTCATGCTGAGTATAGAGATTCCCTCAATAAATAAACTTAAAAAAAAAAAAAGGCAAGCATGATTACTCATTTCAAAGAAGAGATTGGCAGGCTATAGTTCTGTTTGGCTGAAAAGGAAATCTGCAAAGAGCTTTCTTTGTTTACACTCTCAAGCAAGGAAGATTTTTTTTTTTTTTTTTTAAGGAGCAAGTTCATAAGCAGAAGAACAGGTTCAGGCAAGAAGTTATCTTTCTGGCCAAATGGCAGATCTCCACATTGCACACTTGGGGAAAAAAAGCAGATGCAATGGCAGAACTTAAACTAAATGCTGTGGAGGAAAAAAGGTGGGTGGTTGGAAAGACTGATGAACTGAGAAGAGAAGTTGATGATTTGAAACTTTGTCTTCAAATGGTAACAGATCTTTACAAAGGAAAAAAAAATCAAGGAATGCCAGAGGCTCCAAAATCAAGTAAATAAACCAATCAGCCAAGAGCAATAGTGTCTTCACAAGGAAAACTGGGAATCAGCAAAAACGGGAATGATGTCTCCATAAACACAGACCCAGCTCGTGCTGGCTCTACCCAAGATGAGATAGAAAGCTGCCACCGTCTGCAGCTGAGACAGATCCTGACAGTGTAACAGAGGGGTAAGTCTGTGAAGTGACCAAAGAAACTGCTGACAAAACAGAAAAGTATAATAGAGGTAAATGCCTCTTGCAGGATGAGAAAACAAAATTCAATAGATGTGTGGAAGAACTGCAAACACAGAGCTGAAACGGAAGGAGCAAGTGAAGACTGCTGGAAATGTAACACCAACGCTAGCTGAAGTGGAAACTTACAAGACAAAGATACATGGTCTAACTGCACATTTGGAAAACTCCAGGAGAAGGAACTTAGAAGGAGTCTAGCAAATCAAGCAAAAAGGAAAATGGAAGGTCAGAATTCCCAGAGTCCTCAGATCTCACAGCCCTGCTCTGAGCAAAATGGTCAGGTGGCTGCAGTGCCCAACACACAGCCGGTCCTGCGGTCTGGTGATGCTTGTGAGACACAGGAAACCAGAGACTGAGCCGAGGAAATCCGAAGGCCACCTGTGAGAGTACCTTCTTGGGGACTGGAAGATCGTGTTATCTGCAGCCAGCCTGCTGGAAGTGTTAGTGGGCCTGATGGTTTAGAAGACCCTGAGGAGGGGCGCCTGGGTGGCTCAGTGGGTCAAAGCCTCTGCCTTCGGCTCAGGTCATGATCCCAGGGTCCTGGGATCGAGCCCCGCATCGAGCCCCGCATTGGGCTCTCTGCTCAGCAGGGAGCCTGCTTCCTCCTCTCTCTCTGACTGCCTCTCTGCCTACTTGTGATCTCTGTCTGTCAAATAAATAAAATCTTAAAAAAAAAAAAAAAAGAAGACCCTGAGGATAGTAAAGAAGATGAGAATATGCCCACTGCTCCCCATCCTCCAAGTCAGCATTTACATGGGCACAGAACAGACGTGTGCTGTGATCCCAGCTCTGACATTCACAAGAAGTGTCCCCTCTGTGAGTTAATATTCCCTCTCATCTATGATTTTGGCTAGTTACTTTTTCTTATGAGTTAGCAATACAGTGTAGCAATTTAAAGATTTTTTTTTTTTTTTTTGACAGATCACAAGTAGGCAGAGAGGCAGGCAGAGAGAGACAGGAGGAGGAGGCAGGCTCCCTGCTGAACAGAGAGCCTGATGTGGGGCTCGATCCCAGGACCCTGAGATCATGACCTGAGCCGAAGGCAGAGGCTTTAACCACTGAGCCACCTAGGCGCCCCCATTGGTTTATTACTAAATAGAATTGTAATCTCTGTTAATCTCACCAGTTTAAAAAAAGTTTTTCTGGGGCGCCTGGGTGGCTCAGTTGGTTAAGCAACTGCCTTCTGCTCTGGTCGTGATCCTGGAGTCCTGGGATCAAGTCCCAGTCCCACATGGGACTCACAGCTCCACAGGGAGCCTGCTTCTCCCTTCGACCTTCTTCACTCTCATGTTCTCTCTCTCTCTCTCTCTCTCTCTCTCTCAAATAAATAAATAAAATCTTTTAAAAAAGGTTTTCTGTTTGTATTCTTATTTAATCCATAGTTTGCAAAACTATGTGACTAAAGAAAATGGATTATTTCAATGTTACCACATTGAAAATATATGTATGTAGAGGGTGCCATTTAGCAGAATATTTACAACTTTCTGTTGACCTTCTTGATTGAATTTGACTAAATATTATGCAATAGAACTAGTTTATCATAAAAAGTAAAGAAACTTTATACAATCTGTTATCAAAAACATACCAAAAATCCAAGAAAACTGTCCTTTTAACAGAGAAAAAGCAGAGAGTTAATGAATTTTAATCTTAGCCAGTTTGACGACACATTAAAATTCCTTTTCAATGCTGTGAAGTGTGTAAACCTGGCGATTCACAGACCTGTACCCCTGGGGATAAAAATATATTATATGTTTATAAAAAATAAGATTAAAAAAAATTCCTTTTCAAACATTCCTTTTCTATAACCCTTCTACAACTTTCTTTTCTACTTTCCAGTTTTGTCTTGTTTTTCTTCTTTAAACAATCAGCCTCACTTTAAGACAAAATTATTTTCTTTTCCCTTTAGAAAACACACCCCCATTCTTCACACTTTGTCTTACTGAAAACAATTCCTATGAAGATGCTTCCCTTATTATTTCCAGTAGCTTTAATTATATCTATTATTTACAATTCTTAACACTTAGAAACCTTAATTTCTAGGTTAAACTAAGAAGTAAGTATTGTGAATTGAGGATTATACTCTCACTCTTTAAATTTGCAAATTTAGGGGCGCCTGGGTGGCTCAGTGGGTTAAAGCCTCTGCCTTCTGCTCAGGTCATGATCCCAGGGTCCTAGGATTGAGCCCCATATCGGGCTCTCTGCTCAGCAGGGAACCTGCTTTCCCCTCTCTCTCTGCCTGCCTCTCTGCCTACTTGTGATCTCTGTCTGTCAAATAAATAAATAAAACTTTTTAAAAAAAGAAAAAAGCAATTGCACCACGAATAGCTTTAAAAAAAAAAAGAAAAAAAAGAAAAAAAAGAAATTTGCAAATTTATAAATACATTCCATAATTTCTTTTTGTTTCTTATTATTTATTTGACAGAGAGAGAGAGAGAGATCACAAGTAGGCAGAGAGGCAGGCAGAGAGAGAGGGGGAAGCAGGCTCCCCGCTGAGCAGAGAGCCCAATATGGGGCGATCCCAAGACCCTGAGATTATGACCTGAGCCAGAAGGCAGAGGCTTAACCCACTGAGCCACCCAGGTGCCCCCATAATTTCTTTTATTAACTTTTTCTTTTTTTAAAGAGAGGTGGGGAGAGACAGGGGGAGAAAGAGAATCTTAAGCAAGCTCCATCCCCAGCAGAGTCCAAAGTGGGGCTCTATCTCATGACCCTGAGATCATGACCTGAGCTGAGATCAAAAGTCAGAAGCTTAACTGACTGAGCCACATAGGCAACTCTACATTTGATAATTTCTAAAAGCATATGCATTTTTCAATTTTCTCACATAGGATCAACACAGCCAATATCGTTTAGTTTTTGCGCAATGACAGGACTAGATGATGCCTAGGAACTTGACAGATAAAACTTGGGCTGCGCAAATGTGGGGTATACATGTGATTGTGAGGGTGACAATCTGCTTGTACTGCCTCCTCAGAGAGAATAATGTCATAATGCCCCTCAGCCTAATGGGAACTCTCTTCCTTAAGGGAAATTTGTTCCGGGGAGACCCTCGTGGCTTTGCCTCCAAAAACAAAAACAAAAACAAACCAAAAATAAAGGTTTCCTTGTACGGAAGGGCTTGACTGGACAACGGAAAGTGGGAGCACTAGTGCCTGCATCACGTTCAGGTAGTTCGTGGGCGGCAGCAACGCCTGGTTCGGAACTAAGGGCTTCGCACAGACCACGCAACTCCTTGTGAGGGCTGGTGGTTACTCCCGGCAGCGCAAGATGATCTGGGAGAGGCGATGTTGGTTTTGGCCACACCACAGGCATTCGCTGGGCGGGCGCTGGTGGTGTCCCTGCCGCGCCACTCCTTTCAGGGAGCCGCGGGACCCTCGGGCAGCTCCGCGCGGGATCCAAGCAAGGTTTCTCTTTATCACTAACTTTGGGAGCACAAGCCCAGCGGCGGGTTGGGGGCAGCACAGCTCCCTCCCCGGAGCCGGACCTCACCTGCGCTTGCACCCCTCTGCCGGGGTCCTCCCTACTCCCAGCTCAGTTCCGTGTCCCCTGTGCGCTCCAGGACGTGCGCAATCCCACCTTCTGGCAAGCACAGCCTGCCTGGCGCTCTCCCGGCGGCGGTGGCCCCGGAGGCACGGAGCTGGCATCGCCCCTCTTTTCGCCCAGCGGGGGGTTCGTTTGAGGTCCCAGTGGAATGGGGAAACTGGGCATCTGGGGGGCGGGGGCAGCACGTGGGCTGGCGCCGATCCAGGCGGTCCTCGGCCGCAGCGCCGCTCCTGTCCCCAGCCACCTGCTTCTCATAACCACTTTCTTTTTCTTTTCTTTTCTTTTTTTTTTTTTTCTTTAAGACTTTTATTTATTTATTTGACAGAGAGATCACAAGTAGACAGAGAGGCAGGCAAAGCGGGGCGGGAGGGGTGGGCGGAGCAGACTCCCTGCGGAGCAGAGAGCCCGATGTGGGGCTCGATCCCAGAACCCCGGGATTATGACCTGAGCCGAAGGCAGAGGCTTTAACCCACTGAGCCACTCAGGCGTGCCTCGCCACCGCTTTCACCAGCAGCGCCCACCAGACCGTGGGATCTGGCGCCACTGACTACCCCAGAGCCAAGTTCAGGGTCGCGGGGTGCCTCTCCTCCTCTCTGTCCCGGGAAGGCCAGCGCCGGCCTTTCCGCGGGTCGCGCTTCCCGGCCTTCCCCTTAGCACGGTGGCCAGTAGCTCCGAGCCGCGGGCGTGTCTGTCACCGCGCGGATCCGTGCCCACCTCGGCCGCAGCGCCGCCCATTTGTCACATTGGGACTGTTTCTCGGGACTGCGCCGCTGACTTCGCAGCGCGGCTGTTTGTCGGGGGCCGCACCGCTGGTTTCGCCCAGTCTGCATTTCTCTGCTCTCCCCACCCGGCCGTTTCGAAGGTGCAGTGTCCCTCCTTGCTCCGACCTTAAGGTGTCTTGGTGGCGGCGCGGCGAGAGGGTGCAGCCCGCAGCTTCCCTTCGTCCCTTCGCTAGTCGGCCCGGGCACGCTCTCCCAGCGCGGACAGGAGGGCAGACGGCCTCCCTCCGCCCGGGGGGACAGTTACTGACCGCGCCGCTGGGCTGTCCCAGAAGCTCGAGACTTCGCGGCCATCAGCACTTCCTGCATTTTAGCGGATTTTGACTAGCGGGGCGCGGCATTTCTCGGCAGTAGCAAGTCTGGAGCAGTCGAGGCCGCGATTTCCGCAGCTTGCACGGACGGAAACCGCGGCAGAGGTTAGCGGATCCGGCTTGGGCGGATCCCGGGTTTAGCCGCCGTGTTCAGACTTTTGTGCAAAAGGAAGCGCACGACGACTCCCGACAAATCAGTATTTAACCCGGCCGTGGAGAGGTTTTAGTCCGACCACATCCGGGGTCCGCGATTTCTTAGGACAGTGTGAGGCGCTTTAGTTGAGCCAAAGTTTTCCGTTCAGTAAATCCGAAAAACGCACGCCTGGGATAGCTCGGAAATCCCGTGAACTCAATTCAAGACCAAACATACCCAGATTTTCCAGGAAACTGTACCGGTTTATCAGGCCTGCCACTTCTCAAGGGTAGCAAATTGTGGTTTGAAACAAATATGCTGGTTTTCAGGTCCGATAGAAGTAGAAGTCTCTTGGTAAAACGGATTTTTTTTTTTTTGGTCGTATTTAGTTGTTCTTGCTTTTTGTGTTTTGTTTTGCTTTGCTCTGTTTTGTTGGCAATACGAAGTCTACCTTAGCTTTTTTTTTTTTAATGGTATCAGATTTTTTAAAAGAATTTTTTATTTATTCATATGACAGACAGAGATCACAAGTAGGCAGAGAAACTGGCAGAGAGAGAGGAGGAAGCAGGCTTCCCGTTGAGCAGAGAGCCTGACCCCGGGGGTGGGGGGGGGGGGGGGGGGGGGGGGGTTCGATCTCAGGACTCTGGGATCATGACCTGAACTGAAGGCAGAGGCTTTAACCCACTGAGCCACCCAGGTGCCCCTACCTTAGCTTTTATTACTAAGTCCAGGAGAAGTCCACTGCAGCGGACTACAAAAATTTCTTATTCATGGGAACTTTTTGGAAATTCAGACTTAACTGCTTTTGACTGTCAGCCTCATAGAAGTTGGTGTGTATTTTCTAAATTTGGAGTAAGCTCTGGGGTGTTCTGCCTGAGCTATGGTCATTAAGACCTTAGAAGCCAATGTGTGCTGGCAAAAGCGATTTTTCAATCATACCAATGCTGGATTCGCTTCTTCAATGTTGGTATAAATGGGGAAAGAATAATTTCTTCATCCTAGCAACTTCTTTAAATCTAGATCTAGCAGCATTTCTGTTTATTATGCCAACAAAGTCAGTGTATATAGGCAAAAGCGATTTCTTAATCATAGTAAGTTAGGAGTTGGAAACACAAGGTCAGCCAATCATCTGTTTATAAGAAAGTCTGTAAAATCAGTATATACTGCCGAAAACAATTTCTTCACTGTGGAAAGTTTTGGTTCTGCAAAAGACAGTTGGCCTTAGTGGGTCATTCCTAGCAGTACCAAGTTATGTTTTGGCAATAGGAAGTTCGAACCCAATCGTACTTCTTATTACAGAGTCAGTAGAAGTAGAAATCAGTGTCCATTAGCTGGCAAGATTTCTTGCGCTCAGCAAGTTCAAGGCAATCCTGATTTACCTATGTTTTTGTTTAATGAAGTGGAAGTTCTTAATCATGGCAATGCTATGTTCGCAAGCAAAGGCAGGGACTGTGGAGTCCCTGCCCCCAGGGCTGATGAGATTTTTTTTAGATGTAACAAATACTGGCTAAGTCACGGCAGCCATTTCTTAGTCCTCCTCTCTCTCGGTTTGTGTGTAAGGAACACCGGATTCTGCTGACAGGAATACCATAATCACAGGACAGCACCGGTTAGCATGTCTGCAATTTCTTTCCTTGGGTGAGTTCTTTGGAAGTATTTGCTCCATTAAATTTCCCTGCAGTGTATTTTCCTTTGAAATGCAAGCATGCTGATTTTCTTTGGTGTTGATAAGGGTTAACGCCGATGTCTTTTGATTTCTCGGTACATCCTGGCAGTTTACTGAATGCTGATTTGTTACTTGCAGGATTTCACTATTGTGTATTCTACTTACTTCCTCGAGCTTTTCACCCCTCAGCTGCCTGCCAGTTTGCATTCACCTGTAAGCCAGAGGCCAAAGCTCCGTCTCAGCCGGGCAGGTGCTGGGTCTCTGGGCGTCTTGTAGGCTGCACCAGGGCTTCTGCCAGACTTAAGGAGCACTTGTGTCTGCTTTATGCCCTGAAGCTCCACTCTGACCAGTCTTGGTTTGGGCACCAGTCCTAGTGCCTGCTAAACAGTTTCTCCTGCTCAGGACCCCAGCATTCTCTGTCATCTCTTTCTCAGTCCCAGCACAGCTGCTTTTCCTGAGCTGGCCTGTCCATCGTTGAGTGACCACAGGTGAGGCCAGCGGGTTTGGAACTTCCTCTTCCTGCCTTAATATCATATATTTTCTTTGTTGGGTTAGTTTCTGTACATTATGCTTATTTTTCCGTTTCATTTCGGTTTGTTTTCTTTCTGCTTTGTTTTGGTAATGGGACGAGGACCTCGGGCTTGGGTTCTGGGTGTCCTCTACAACGGTATCCTGTTTCATTTTTGTCTACTGATTTGTTACTACTGGGTACCATGACTTCTACCTTGCCTCCGCCAACAAGCCCAGGAGAGCACTAATACCCAGGCTGTGGCACTGCTGCAGGCTTTGCCAGCCTCACCTGTGCAACCTCATCTTCCCCGTCAGAGGCCTCTTTTGCAACGGAGCAGCATGTTCTTGGCTGTGTGAAAGGGGCTGAGGTGGCACTGGAGCCCCAGCCTCCATCTGTGCTGTGCTCAGAAGATTCTGGGCTTCACCTGCTCCCTTTCTATCCTGTGCTGGGATAGAGTCCCCAGGCCACGGTGATGGTTTGGATTTGGAACTGCTTTCCAGTCTTGCTGGCGGCTTCACGGGGTCTACCTGCAAAATGAAGTCTGTCTAGAGCCCAGAGCAACTTGGAACCAAAGCCCGTTCTGCCCACTGCGAGCCTCGGGTCCAGGACACAGATGAACCCAGAGGCATTTGCAGGAGAGACGGACCCTGGAGAGTCACCCACCAGCAGCTTCCCTCCACCAGGATGCTGGATGGGGACACCTGACAGTGGGCATCCTTCGGAGCAGGAGCACCGAGGACCTCCCCTCCCTGGCTGGGGGAGGCACATCCAGGTGTTCTCAGGCTGCCTGGAGGGGGTCCGTACACCCTGCACAGCATGTGTTACAGCTGCTGCCCCTGCATCTTTGGGTCTAAGGAGTCCTGAGATTGGGGCAGGAGCCTTTTTCTATCTTCTCTCAGGAAGAGATTGTCATCTGTGAAACTCGTGAATAAAAACGTATTAAGATGTGGCTTCAGAGTTCAATGTCCAGTTCTGCTTCTCGGGCTCTGAAGTTTCTCCTTTTTCTTACTGGTCGCTGACTACACTCAGGTTCCTTATATATTCCACATTGAGAAGTATGACTTAGGGGCGCCTGGGTGGTTCAGTGGTTTAGGCTCTGCCTTAGGTTCAGGTCATGATCCCAGGGTCCCACATCGGGCTCTCTGCTCAGTAGGGAGCCTGCTTCCTCCTCTGTCTACCTGCTTCTCTGCCTACTTGTGATCTCTATCTGTCAAATAATAAATAAAATCTTTAAAAAAAAAAAGAAGTATGACTTAGCTTTGTTCCTGTTTCTTCACGTCCCAAGTAGGTGTACACAGAAGCAAGTTGATTTCTTTCTCCCAGCCAGTCCAGGGAAATCAAGATTTAGTTTTGTTTATATTGGCCACCTCAGTGGAAGTCATTGTATACCGGTGAACACGGTATCTTCTTGCTAGCAATACTATAAAAATTACCAGATGAACTTGTTTATTTTCCCTCACATTTAAGAAGTCAGTGTATGGTGGGGGAACAAAGATTTCATTCTCCTCACAAGTTCTGGGATATCACGATTTTGTTTGTATTTGCCACCTCAGTGGAAGTCATTGTATACTGGTGAACAGGATATCTTTCTGCTAACAATATCATAGAAATTACCACATGGACTTGTTTATTTTTCTTCACATTCAAGAAGTTGGTGTACAGTGGGGGAAAACGATTGATTGCTTTCTCCTTACAAGTTCTGGGATATCACGATTTAACTTTGTTTATTTTTGCCACTGCAGTGTAAGTCGTTGTATACTGGTGAACACGATTCTGCTAGCAATTTGCTTCACATTGAAGAAGTCAGCATACAGTGGGGGGAAACGATTTCTTTCTCACAAGTTCTGGGATATCACAATTTAACTCTGTATTTGCCATCTCTGGAGAAGTCGTTGTATACTGGTGAACACAGTATCTTTCTGCTAGCAATGTCATAAAAATTACCAAATGGACTTGTTTACTTTTCCTCACATTTAGAAGTCAGTATAGAGTGGGGAAAAGCAATTTTTTTCTTCTCAGAAGTTCTGGTAAATTATGATTTAACTTTGTTTGTATTTGTCACCTCAGTGGAAGTGATTGTATGCTGGTGAATACATATCTTTCTTCTAGCAATATCGTGAAAAATACCACATGGACTTGTTTATTTTTCTTCACATTCAAGAAATTGGTGTACAGTGGGAAACAATGATTTCTTTCTCCTTACAAGTGCTGGGATATCATGATTTAACTCTGTTTATTTTTGCCACCTCTGTGGAATTCATTGTATACTAGTGAACACAATATTTTTCTGCTAGCAATATCATAAAAATTACCACATGGACATGTTTATTTTTCCTCACATTCAAGAAGTTGGCGTACAGTGGGGAAAATGATTTCTTTCTCCTCGGAAGTTCTGGGACATCACGATTTAATTTTGTTTATATTTGCCACCTCAGTGGAAGTCGTTGTGATCAAGTTCAGAATATAAGTAAGGGGGAAAAAAAAGAATATAAGTGAGTTTTAGTGGGGTGAGGTCTGGAGCTGATGACCAAAAAAGAATTCTTGAGACATCTTTAGTGCAAAACGGTGGTTTATTAAAGCACAGGGACAGGAGCCGTGGGCAGAAAGAGCTGCTGCCCCAGGGTTGTGAGGAATGGTCCATTGTATGCTTGCAAGCTGGGATGGATGGGGTCAGGAATAGCATAAGTCTCTAAAGAATTTTGGAAGCAAGGTTTCCAGGACCTTGAAGGGCTAGCTATTGTTGGGAAAAGGTCATTTATTACCATCTAATAAAACCTTAGTCATGAGACCCTTCAGATATATATCGGTGGGCCATATGCTTGGGGATGATTGCCAGCATGTATCTTGGATGGTTTAGAGATAAAGGAAGATTCCAAAGGAATTTTTATATGTTAAACTAGACATATAGGATCCAGGTTGGGGGTGGGGGGGCGGTCAGACTAGGATTGTCTTTTGCCCTTAGCTAAGTATTGAGGTGGAGGCAGTTGAGTCTCTAGAGGAATGTTACTCTGCCTGTTTCAAGGACTTGTCAGTGGGCTTTAGATAGTAAGGAAATTAATGACTTTTCTTCTATTATAATAACTGTTTCCCACATCAGTCGTATACTGGTAAACACCATATCTTCCTACTAGCAGTATGTTTAAAAGTAGAATCTTGAGGGCCAGTGGGTGGCTCAGTCTTTTAAGCATCGGATTCTTAGGTCTCTCTCTCAGTGTTGTGAGTTCAAGGCCCACACTGGGCTCATGTTGGGTATGGTGCCTACTTAAATTAAAAAAAAAAATCGACTTTGAGTTTTTCCTTTTTCCTCACTATTTAGAAGTTAGTGTACAGTGGAGGAAAATAGTTATTTCTCTTCACAAGTTCTGGGAAATCATAATTTAATTTTTTTGCATTTGCCATATGAGTGGAAGTCATCGTGCACTGGTGAACATATCTTCCTGCTAGTGATATCTTAAAAAGTCCAACTTAGCTTTGTTCCTTTATCTTCATCCCTTAGAAGTCAAAATACATGGGTAAAATGATTTCTTTCTTCTGACAGTTCTAGGAAATCAGGATTAAACTTTGTACTGTGTCTTCACTTCCTCTATAGAATTCAACGTACATGGTAAAAAGGATTTCTTGGTCCTACCAATCTCTGAAAACCAGAATTGATCTTTGTTTGCTTGCTAACCCTAGGGATTCTTTGTATACTGGTGAAAACAGGATCATCCTCCTTGCTGTATCTAAAAACACAAGACTTTGCTTGGTGTTTCTTGTCTTCCTAAAAGTTGGTTTACACTGGGTGTCACCTTGGGGAGGTGGGGATCCTGGTGACTGGAGCTGAAATGATAGGGGGACTACCAACTGATGATCAATAGACATCTTTATTTCTTACAATCACTTCTTTTATACCTTCCACAAGATCTGATTACAAACAGGATATAGATTTATGTGCAGGGGGTGTGAGAGGTGATTCACAAAAGCCATCAAGTGAGATAAGTGACAACGATTATCTCTTAGCTTTAAATGACAATATCTCTTAGCTTTAAATGACAAGAGCAAGTTAAGGATTCTCCACACTTACCAGATCTATCTAAAGGAAGACGTGAAAACACTCCAGGGAAGTTCCCATGTTTATTCCCGGCATTGGCCCAGGAAGACTCTTGCCCTCCATTTCCTGGAGTTTTCTCACAGGATTCAACAGGACCCCAGTCACATTGGCGAGGATCTGTGTTGTGTTCCAGCACGGGGGAAGCTCTTCCTCCAAGCTGTCCTTTGCATTAGGACTTGGGTTTGTTCAACTTCTGGGGAAGTCTTCAGATATACTGGGGATAGTGGTTTCTTGTTTGAATACATATTCCATTTATTATTTCACTCTTATTTCACTTTTTGGTGGGTGTGAGCCTTTGAATCTCAGCTATGTGGGCTCCAGACTGAGTTGACTATGGACCGGGGGTGCCCTGGGGGGACCCACAGTTTCATCCCACTGGTTCTCCCGTACCCACCTGGGATTCCTGTAGCACCTTGGCCAGCAATGCAGGAAAGCTTCCTCCTTTTGGGAGGCACTGCTGAAAGTTTCAAATTCAGAGGTTGGCAGATGCTCCCTAGGGTTGTATTCTTGGTCCTAGTGTCCCTTGAGGTTGGGTCTGGCCGATTCATAAGCACAACACCACATTTACACTGTGCAGGGACAAATAAGTCAGAGAAAGACAAATACTGTATGATCTCATAAAACTGTGGAATCTGAAACAAAACTAAACAGCTACAAGTCATAGATACAAGAGATTGGTCATTGCCAGATGCAGGGGTGGAAGGTGGGCAGAATGGGCAAAGATGGTCTAGAGGTAAAAACTTGCAGTGATAAAATAGATAAGTCATGGGGATGTAATGTAGAGCATGTTGATTATAGTGAATAAAGGGTACTTTGTATCTGAAAATTACTAAGAAAGTAAATTATAAAAGTTCCTATCAGAAGAAAAAATATTGTACTATGTGTGGTAATGGTTAATGAGACTTATTGTGGTGATCATTTCCTAATATATACAAGTATCAAATCACATTGTACGGGGCGCCTGGGTGGCTCAGTGGGTTGGGGCCTCTGCCTTAGGTTCAGGTCATGATCTCAGGGTCCTGGGATTGAGCCCCATATGGGGCTCTCTGCTCAGCGGGGAGTCTGCTTCCTCCTCTCTCTCTGCCTGCCTCTCTACTTGTGATCTTTGTCTGTCAAATAAATAAATAAAATCTTTTAAAAAAATCACATTGTACACATGAAACTAATGTCATGTTGTTTATCAATTTTATCTCTACTGAAACAAAAAGAGTCAAGTTGCATAGAAGAGAATCCCAATGAGACCACTGGCAGAGTTCTGAATAGAAAATTCTTCATGCCAGGAGAAAATGGGATAATATATTTAAAATATTGTAATTAAAAACTGTCAACCAAGAATTCTATGCCTGGAAAAGCTGTCATTTAGCAATGAAGGCGAGATAAAGACTTTCCCAAATAAATAAAAGCTGAGGTGATTCTTACCACTAGACCTGTTTCCCAAGAAATGGTACAGAGAGTTCTTTGAGTAGAATTAAAAGGATACTAATTAACATCGTAAAAACATAGGCAGTAGTGTAAAACTCACTGGTAATGATAATTAATAAGGTTAAATCTGTAATATGGTATTGGTGGTTCTTAAGTTATTACAAGTGTAGTTTATCAGTTTTAAAGCAGGAGCTTCTGGGTGGCTCAGTCAGTTGTGCATCCACCTTTGGCTCTGGTGTGATCCCAGAATCCTGGGATTGAGACCTCATCAGGCCTCCCACTCAGTGGGGAGCCTGCCTCTCCCTTCCTTCTCCCCCTGCTGGGTCTCTCTCTCCCTCTCTCAGATAAATACATACAATCACTTTAAAAAAGTTTTAAAACAGGGGGGAGGGGGTTGGGAGAGGGGGGGTGGGGTTATGGACATTGGGGAGGGTATGTGCTATGGTGAGTGCTGTGAAGTGTGTAAACCTGGTGATTCACAGACCTGTACCCCTGGGGATAAAAATATATTATATGTTTATAAAAAATAAAATTAAAAAAAGTTTTAAAACAAATGTATTAAACCCATGACTATATAATAATCTGTTATTGGATATGCAATAGAAAATATGTAAAATATAATTATCAATAACAAAATGTGAGGGAAAGTAAAAGTGTAAAGTTTAGGAATGCTGTCAAGTTAATTTGTTATCAGTTCAAAATAGGATGTTATCAGTTTCAAGTGGGTTAAGATATTTTATGTAAGAGTCATGGTAACCACAGGGGACAAATTTGTAGCTGATATACTAAAGATTATGATTATAATAATGTAATATAGTCTTTGATTCATTTTGAGTTAGTTTTTGTGAGTGGTATAAGGTAGGGGTCGAATTTCATTGTTCTGCACATGATCATCCAGTTTTTCCAAAACCATTTGTAGAAGAGACCATCCTTTCCCAATTGGGTGCTCTTGGCTCTCTTATCTAATATTAGTTGACTGTGTATATCTGAGCTCTCTATTCTGTTCTATTGATCTATGTGTCTACATTTATACTAGCACCATGCTATTTTTATTAGCTTATTAATTTTTAATTTTTCATATCTTTTGAGTATAGTTAAAATGAGGAAGTATGGTGTCTCCAGCTTTGATCTTTCCCCTCAGAATCGCTTTGGATATTTGGGGTTCTCTGTGGTTCCTATAAATTCAAGTGGAGACCAGGCTTGAAACCAACCCCCCCACCCTGCGGAGCAGGTAGAACCATTTAAGCCACGTAAGCAAAACTCGGTCTAGCCTGTTTCATGAACATAAACAAAACTTAACTTAGGTTATTTCTTTAAAAGCCTCAATCATAAATGAAATTTGTCATCTTCCCAAAATAATACAATGTAATCACCTGCACCCAATTCCCTGCCATCTGGAACTTCCCTCCCCTTTATAATAACAGATCACTGTAAAGGTTAAACAGCTTTCTCCTTTCACTTTATAAGCCATCCTCTAATGTCATGCCTCTGAACTTCAGACTACTTTCAGGTCCGTCCATGATCTCCAGAGTTCTCAGGGGAATACATCAGGTAATCCATGGCTGTCTCCCCCAGTAGCTATTCTGAGGTGAGTCTGCCCATTTCTGCTAAACAGGGAACATCTTTGTGGTTAGGGTAATATTCATGTGCTCGTGTTCAGATATGTTTACAAAGTAGTTTCATTTTTGTCCTTATCCATCGTTGGCAGTGAGTGGAATTCCCTGATGTTAGTGTTCTGTGAAACTTTTTATGAAAGAGAAGAACACCAATGCCTACCTGTGGGTTCCAGGCCATCTCCTGACAATACTAAAGTATAGTACATAGCCCCACCCAGTTCTTTGATTTTTTTTTTTTAAGATTTTATTTATTTATTTGACAGACAAAGATCACAAGTAGGCAGAGAGGCAGGCAGAGAGAGGAAGGGAAGCAGGATCCCAGCTAAGCAGAGAGCCTGATGCGGGGCTCAATCCCAGGACCCTGGGATCATGACCTGAGCCAAAGACAGAGGCTTTAACCCACTAAGCCACCCAGGTGCCCTGCATTTCTTTGATTTTTGAGGTTGCTTTTCCCTTTTTTGGGTAGTATTTTCTCAGCTGTATCTTTCATAAGCTAAGCCTATATGCAGATGTGAGGAAGAATTCCCTTTAATCTGAAATAGCAAAACTGCTATTTCATAGTGGTCAGACTTTGGAATAAAGTAACACCTTTTCAGTCTACCTGGAACAGATGGGATCTTTAACCCTAAGAAAAGGCTAGGGGATATCAAGTGGGGTCTTTCCGCAGGTTAAGATCTCTCCACCATTGCATTCTACTCGATCTACTCAGATGTTAAGGGTCACTTTTTTTTTTTTTGAAGCCTACAATGTGGCAGCAACTTCTGTTAATGGTTATGCTCACCCCTAAACCTGCCCCTCCTTAGGGAACATTAAAAAAGCCAGGGGAGGGGGCAACTGGGGGGCTTAGTGGGTTAAGTACCAAGTTCTTGGTTTGGCTCAGGTCCTGATCTCAGGGTCCCGAGATCCAGCCCTGCATTTGCTCAGTGGTCAGCAAGGAGTCAGCTTGAGATTCCTTCACACTCTCTGCCTCTTCCTCTCCCTCTAGAGTAAAATAAAATCTTTCATATAAAAGAAAAGCCAGGGAACACACTTCTTAAAGCTTAGTCTAGGCCCTCAGGTGTTAGGGGAGCCTTGCTTTCTCCTTACACATTCCACACTTCCACCCACAGTCACGACCCTGGTACTTACAGCTAAAGCAAAAACAAACAAAACCCTCCAAACAAACACTACCCCCCCAAACACCCCTCCCCGCCTTTGATAATTCTAATTATACTGAAAAAGACAAGGAGCATTTTGCAAAGAGACATGAAGGCTAACTTTTTTTTCCGTCAGGAAACAGAGAGTTGTTATTGTAAATGATACTCATTTCAAAGAGGAAGATACAGTAGAAACCACGAGCAGAAATGTCAAGGCTCCTAGACCGGGAAAACGCAGGCAACGCGGGGGCATGCGCTGGGGGCTAGGTGGGAGAAGTAAGCCCGGGGCAGCAACCGCGGACTGCTAGGGGCGCGGCCGCCGAAGGTCCTACCTGTCAGGTTCTCTCTGGGCATTGGTCTGCACTTTTTGCGACGGAGCGTACCAGGGGATGCAGTCTGGGTGAGCAGAGGTCCTGCCGCTCCAAGACCCACCAACAGCGCGATGGCTCCACTAGCAGTGCTGGGATCCAGAAAGCCCAGGTTCACTCTTCACTCCGCTCATGAGAGTGCTGAAGTGCTCACGCCACCTCCCAGCGTGTTGCTAGCAAGAGCCACTCGGCTTGGAGGAACGATAGAGCTGACCAAGAAAAACCCATCCCAGGAATTAGCAGCGCGGGCACCCAGAAACTTTTGGCTTGGAGGAGTAGTGGTGCCAAGAAAAGGCCGACTTGGTGCATGGGCTCAGTGACACAAAAACAGGGACGCCGTGCTGCTGGCAAACGTGCTAACAAAATGCCTGCGCGGCGCAAATACAGAGCGGCGAGTGCGCGTGAACCAGCTGCCGCCGCCCAAACTGCCCGAGGACCCACCCCACCCCACGAAGGGAGCACCTGCCACCCAAGCGAACTGGACACCAAGTGCTCCTGGCCTGGAGCGATGCTGCAGAAAAGAGGGAAGCTCCGCTGAGCGGCGGGCAAAAGCGCTGCCGGAAACCCGAGTGCGGACGGGATGGGACCGGACTGCAGGGTAGGGGAGGGGAGGGGAGGAGCGCCGGAGGGGCGGGGCGGGGCGGGGCGGGGCGGGGCGGGACGGGACCCGACTGGACTGCTGGGGAGGGGAGGAGGGGATGAGGGGCGGGGCGGGGCGGGGCGGGGCGGCGCCTGGAAACGCCCTCCTCCAAGCCCGCAGGGTCAGCTTGCGCGCGGCTGGGACCGGAGATGCGCACGCCTTCGAGAGAGGGGAACTAGGAAGAAGTAACGTAATACAGGGAACAGAAACGTTTTAAACAAGAAGTGGATTTCCCCAGTGCTCCTGAGGACGTCCCAGGGGTTAGCAAACACGGACGAACCCAAGTCCTAATGCACAGAACTGGCTCGGAGGAGAAGCTTCTCTAGCGCACAGCGACTTCCAGGAAGGCAAGAATCTCAAAGCCAAGTCCTATGTTTTCATCACCGGGAGGAGGAAGACTGTCTTCCCCAGTATGCAAGGAGGACGCTTGCTAACCCTTCAGGGTTAGCAGCAATTTGTGTCCTGTCTTTCAACAGTGTGCTGGGACCAAGAAATGATTTTCACCAGTATATAGCGACTTCTAGAGAAAAAGTGAAGATATAGGGACAAAGTTTAGTCGTGATTTCCCAGAACTTGCCAGGAGAAAGGAATTTTTTGCCCCACTGTACCTCTAGATAAGTGGAGAAAAAGGAACAAAGCTAAGTCGTACTTTTTAAGATATTGCTAGCAGAAGATACCGTGTTTACCAGTCTACAATGATTTCCACTGCTGTGGCAAATACAAAGTTAAATTGTGACTCCCCAGAACTTTCGAGGAGAAAGAAATCGTTTTCGCCCACTGAACACCGACTTCTGGGAAGTGAAGAGGAACGAAGTAAGACATACTTTTTAAGATATTACAAGCATCGTGTACACAAGTGTAAAATGATTTGTTGCACCGAGATGGCAAATGCAAAAAAGGGTTAAATCCTGATTTCCCAGAATTTGGGAAAAGAGGAGAAAGAAATTGCTTTTTCCTCACTGCAAACCGAATTCCATCAAGTGATTAAAAAGAAAGGAAAATAAGTCTTTTTTTTTTTTTTTTTCAGGTACTGCTAGCCATAAGGCACCGTGCTCCTTAGGTTTACAAAGACATCCACTTAGGTGGCGAGTACAAAGTTAAATTTTGATTTCCCAGAACTTGAGGAAAAAGAAATCGTTTTGCCCACTGTACACCAACTTCTATGAAGTGAAGAAAAGGAACAACTCTTAAGTCATACTTTTTATGCCATTGCTAGCAGAAAGAAATTGTGTTCACCAGTATACAACAACTTCTGCAAGGTGGTAAGTACAAAGTTAAATCACAATTTACCAGAATTTTGGAAGAGGAAGAAATTGTTGCTCCTCGCTGTACAGCGACTTCTAAATGTGAGGAAAAATAAACAAGTCCATGTGGTAATTTTTATGATATTGCTAACAAGAAGATATCGTGTTCACCTATATAATGACTGCCACTGAGGTAGCAAATACAAAGTTAAATTGTGATATCCCAGAAATTGTGAGGAGAAAGAAATCATTTTCCTTCACCATACGTTGACTTCTTGAATGTGAAGAAAAATAAGCAAGTCCATGTGGTAATTTCTATGATATTGTTAGCAGAAAGATATCCTGTTCACCAATATACAATGACCTCCATTGAGGTGGAAAATAAACAGTTAAGTCGTGATATCCCAGAACTTGTGAGGAGAAAGAAATCATTTTCCCAATGTACAATGACTTCTTGAATGTGAGGAAAAATAAACATGTCCATGTGGTAATTCTTATTATATTGTTGGCAGAAAAATATTGTGTTCACCAGTATATATTTTACTGTGGAATATATAAGGAACCTGAGTGTAGTCAGTGACTACTGGTCACAAAGGTCAAGAACCCAAACACTTCCAACCATTCTTTTCTCATACATGTTCTCACATAAACATTGTTTTCCACTTCAGTATGGTATTCAATAAATTACATGAGATAGCCAACACTTTATTATAAAATAGACTTTATGTTAGATGATTTTGCCCAACTGTAGGCTAATGGAGTGTTCTGAGCACAGGTAAGGTAGGCTAGGCTAAACTTGATGTTCGGTAGGTTAGGCGTATTAAATGCATTTTCAACTTACGGTGTTTTCAACTTATTATGGGTTTCTTGGGACATAACCCCGTCATAGTCAAGGATGATTTGTACTGAAATGTAGAACTGTCCCTGTGTGAAAGGAGAAACGTCCTCATAGGGTGACTGAATTCATGCCAGCACCTAGTTTCTGGGTCTGGATTTCTAACATCTGAGGGGACAGAAACCCTTAAAAGCCCAAAGTGTCCTTACTACAAGCTTTTTTATTTCTCCTAGCCCAGCCATTTTCACGCAGTGTGCAGGCTGTGGGTATTTCTCCTGGGACACCAGCCGGAAGGGGTCACTCTCAGATACTGCGGGCCCTGAGAGGGGCAGAGACTCAGGGCACAGACTCACTGTGCCCAAGGGTTGCCTGTATGAGCTTCACTTTCACTGGATCTTGAAGGAGCGTCCCCACGGTTGCGGGTACAGGGCAGATCCCAAGAGAAAGCTGGAGAGGCAGATTCTGTAGCCGCGGGAATTTTCTGACCTGGGGCTGGTGCCCTGCAGCCCCAGGGCTGTCAACTGTGATAGCTCAAGGATTAAGATCTTTATCTTGTCCTGCCTAAACTTAACCTTCACCTCCCTCCTTGCTAATACATCCTTTAGAAATGCAAGGAACACCAATGCCTGCTCTCTGCACTCAGCTGGAGGGTCACACTCTGCTTGGAGAGAAACACCCCCCACCCCGCCCCCACCAGCGAGGTGTCCTCCACTGTTCCTCCCTCCCACCCCAACACCAGGTGTCCTCCACTGTTCACCCCCCCAACCCCCAACCCCCAACACTTCCGAAAGAGCATTCTAGTACACGTCCAGCTCTTCCTGCCCTAAGGCCACCCCTTCCCAATCTAATGCCGCCCTCTGAGGGGGTATGATCACACTGGACAATAGGAAAAGGGGTTTAATTGTTGAAAATTCAATAAGAGAACCATGACAATTACAAGTAGATCTAAAATTTCTTTAGTATATTATAGATTACATTAAGAGCGTTTTTTTCTAACTTAAAGAATTTGTAAGCCGTTCAGAGAGGAAAAAGAAGGGATGCTCTCTACTGCAGTCTGAGAACCTCTACTGGTGTGTCTCTTGGCTCCTTCCAGGGCATCGGCTGAAGGGGTGCTGGGGCTGGAATTCCTTTCCTGGCCGGGTTCCACGAGTTTTAAGCTCCGGTTTTCAGCAGCTTCCGAGGGCGGCCCGGGCTCCTGGAGGCGATCTGACCACGGGTCGGTGCATCTCCGCAGGCGCGGGCATCTCCGAGCTGGTTCAGACCCCAGCGGGCAGCGCTGTCTGTCGCATCTGCCTTTTGTTGCGGTGACCGTAGCTCCATCGCGGTTTCAGCCTGGACCCCTACGTCTCGATGGCGTTTCTGGCCCCTCTCGCCTGGGGGACCAGCTCCGTGCTCGGGGCAAGCGTGGCGCAGCGACCCGCACTCCCAGTAGTTCTCGTCCCAGCAGAAGTGGGCGCGTTGGCAGGAGCGGCGGCTCAGCGCGGGGAAGTTGTCCAGCGCCCAGGCCCAGGCCTGTTCTCGGTTCAGGCCGGGTGGCATGTGGGGCTCCGGCGATGCCCACCAGCAAGACAGCTCGGCCGGCGCAAGCAGGTGCGGCTCCATCGCTCTGTCTCCGGAGCAGGCCGGGACGCGCGGCCCGTGCAGAAGAGGCAAAGGATGGAGTCCCGCGCGGAGCGCGCCTTTTATACTGCTCTGGGCAGTCTGGGAGGTAGGAAAAGACGACCTAAGTACTTAAGGCCGAGGCGTATTTGCCTTGCAAATTGCTTCAGAGCCTGATAGGATTAAGGAGAAAAGCGCATCATTCTGGCGTGAGCTGTTGAAATTCGAAGGGTTTTGATAATTGAATCAGGCAGAGGAAGGATTGACGGGTGGGGAGAAGGCTCGTGTTACCGACAGCTTCCGCTGAGTATGGAAAGACAGGTTTCCGACAAGCCTAGACAAGTCACACTTTATCTAATTCTCTTCCCACCTATCAGAGAGACATTGTCTGGTAGTGGAGATGAGACTCTGGTGAAGTTGGATCATAACCCAACATCACGAAACTAGTTCATCCTAGAGCGGGACTGACAACCTAGGTCTTTAAGCACGTGTCTCAGGTGAGGGAATGAGCAGAGAGGAATGAGGACGTTGGGTAGGGAGGAGGAGAGTCTCATACCTACTTAGAATTGTAATTTTTCTATTTTTGTGTACACTAAATTACCTGAAAGGGACACTCAAAGTTGCTATGTTTTTCATACACTGTAGACAAATGGGTTGACTTAAAGTCACATTTTTCAATAGTGTTTTTTTTTGTTTGTTTGTTTTTTAAGATTTTATTTATTTATTTGACAGAGAGAAATCACAAGTAGGCAGAGAGGCAGGCAGAGAAAGAGGAGGAAGCAGGCTCCCTGCTGAGCAGAAAGCCCAATGTGGGGCTTGAACCCAGGACCTGGGATCATGACCTGAGCCGAAGGCAGCGGCTTAACCCACTGAGCCACCCAGGCGCCCCTGTTTGTTTTGTTTTTTTAAGATTTTATTTATTGGAGTGCCTGGGTGGCTCAGTTGGTTAAGCGGCTGCCTTTGGCTCAGGTCATGATCCCAGCGTCCTGGGATGGAGTCCCACATCGGGATCCTTGCTCAGCAGGGAGCCTGTTTCTCCCTCTGCCTCTGCCTACCACTCTGTCCTAACAAATAAATAAACAAAATCTTTAAAAAAAAGATTTTGTTTATTTATTTGACAGAGATCACAAGTAGGCACAGAGCCATTCAGGCGCCCCTTCAATAGTGTTTTTGCTGAAAGCTATCCTTCCTGAATGCACTTATGTGTGTTCTTAGCTGTTTCCCTTATTTGCTTTCCTTTTTTCCACTGCATACTAATACTATTTTACTTTAAATGTGTATTTTCCTAGCAACCAGTCCTGTAATATGTGATTTAATTGTGTGTTTTGATTCTCAATTCATGTAAAAACTCTTAGATTGTATGTTATTTATTGCTTTGCACTCATTTGCAAATTTCTAAGATCTCCACATGGACATTTGAGCTGTTGCTTCCAAGTCTGGCATATTTGCCTCTAATGAGTCTCTGCCCCCTCTTTACCTGTCTGCTGTCCCCAGTGACTAGATTGCCATATGGTCACTGTCACCACCTGTACAAGTCCATTACGGACTTGTGAGAGAATTTCTCTAAGCTATAAGCCCATGAGCAGAATTGTACCATAGAAAATATATAAGCCTAGGCGCGCCTGGGTTGCTCAGTGGGTTAAAGCCTCTGCCTTCGGCTCAGGTCATGATCCCGGGGTCCTGGGATCGAGCCCCGCATCTGCTCTCTGCTCAGCAGGGAGCCTGCTCCCCCCTCTCTCTGCCTGCCTCCTCTGCCCGCTTGTGATCTCTGTCTGTCAAATAAATAAATAAAATCTTTGAAAAAAAAGAATATATAAGCCTAATTTTACTGAGTTCTGCCAGATTGTTCTGGAACATGAATGCAGTATTTACCTTCCAACAGTGCATGAGGATTACTCCATGCACACAACCCTCACAAGCCCTTGGAAAGACCCAGCATTGGAACACTTACCAGGGGTGGAGTTGTTCTGAAGAGATTAGCTGTGGTGGTGGCTGCCTGATTGATTGTGTTCGGATTTCTGCCAGTGTCTCTCTTGGGATGTGTGCTTTTTAAAATGTTAAAATTTTTAAAAAAGATTTTATTTGACAGAGACACAGTGAGAGAGGGAACACAAGCAGGGGGAGTGGGAGAGGGAGAAACAGGCTTCCTGCCCAGCAGGGAGCCTGATGTAGGGCTGGATCCCAGCACGCTGGGATCGTGACCTGAGCCCTGAAGGCAGATGCTTAATGACTGAACCACCCAGGCACCCCAGTACGTGTGCTTTTGAGAGCTGTTCTTTGATGTTCAGTCTAAAATCTGTGGTCACCTGTTGAATTTGAAGTTATATTTATCTGCGCAAACCCTTTATGCTTAAACTATTAAGTGCTTCTGTTGAAAAAAAAAAAGGAAATGATAGTGACCTCTTGTTCAGCTTTATGCTTTAAAAATTTTTTTTATTTTTAAGATTTTATTTGTCAGAATAATTTATTTGTCAGAGAGCACAAACAGGGGAACGGTAGGGAGAGGGAGAAGCAGGTTCCCCACTGAGCAAGGAGCCCGATGCAGGACTCCGTCCTGGGATCATGACCTGAGCCAAAGGCAGACGCTTAACGACTGAGCCACCCAGGCATCCCAACTTCATGCTTTTTTAGCTTTTTGCAGTCTCTTTTCAACAATCTTGATAGAATGAATCTAGATTTTCCTCATAAAATAGTTATGTATTTGGAGTATTTTCTCTTTTCAGGGTATTTCAAGATTTTTTTTTTTTTTTTTAGATTTTATTTTTAAGTAATTTCTACACCTAACATGGGGCTTGAGCTTACAACCACATGTTCTACTGGCTGAGCCGGCACCCCTATTTCAATGGTCTAGTATTTTTTTTTTAAGATTTTATTTATTTATTTGACAGAGAGAGATCACAAGTAGGCAGAGAGGCAGGCAGAGAGAGAGAGAGAGAGAGGAGGAAGCAGGCTCTTCACGGAGCAGAGAGTCTGATGCGGGACTAGATCCCAGGACGCTGAGATCATGACCTGAGCTGAAGGCAGAGGCTTAACCCACTGAGCCACCCAGGCGCCCCAGTCTAGTATTTTTAGATGAGAAAAAAGTAAATATGAAAAAAAACAAATTCCCTTCATTATCACATCTTGAAATTTTGCATTTCCCTTTCTTATAAGTCCTTCCATCAAGAATTAAATAAAGACATTTGATCTTTTCTGGATGTGCTCATTTCTTTAACACAGGGACCCTGGGGCAGGAGCAAGGAGGGCTGCCTCCCAGGACCGCCTATGATCCTGGCGGGGAGGCTGCTGATCCAGATCATACACTTGAGGCGGACTCTGTGGCTGGGGGGTAGAGAAGGCAGAGAAAATGAAGATGTAGGAACTGTTCCTTGGCTAAACTCAGAAGAATTGTTCAAGCAGAAATATATCCTACTTAAGCAGATTCCCAGATTCCTGCCTCATTGCATATCCATGCCCTGACTTGCCCAGATTTTAAGGCTGACTTTGTGAGACTAAAATTGGCCCTCCTTTGCCACTGGCCACGTTGAACTTTTTACCCCCTGCCCAGGACCAAAGGAGAGGAGACCTCTAAGTGCCTACCACGAGTAGGTGCCAAGGATAGCTCAGGACCAGCTCTCTTCCCCTCTTATAGTTACGTCTACTATTGAGAAAGAACAACAAAACATTTATGAAAGCCTATAAAAACAACATTTATTGTATTGTTAGTGACTAAACAAAAAGACTTTAACTGAAAAGCCTCTCTAGAAGAGGATGAGCAAAATACAAGTTCCCTGACCGACCCCTTAGTTTCCTAAGGCCATATGGTCACGGCTCATGGTTCAGAAGTAGCATGTTTCTGGGGAGGGGGAGGACTGCATCATTCTGGAAGCCCCTGCCGCCATAGATCTCAGTCTCCAGGGTTGTGTACAGAGTTGGATGGATCTGGCTAAGAGCCAGCCATGGCAGGTAGCTGTCCCAGTGTTCTGCAGTGCCCTGTTCTCCGGGGGCTGACCGACTCTTTCTGGCTCCTGGGTGATGACTCCTAGGCAGACAAGTCTAAGACTGGCTCCAAAGTGTTCTGGGCTCTAGACGAGTGTCTGTGTTGAGAGCAGGCACGGCTCAGTGGTCCACACAGACT
The DNA here is from genome assembly GCF_002288905.1 of Enhydra lutris kenyoni. NCBI lineage: Eukaryota > Metazoa > Chordata > Mammalia > Carnivora > Mustelidae > Enhydra > Enhydra lutris. The sequence goes on from NW_019154089.1 coordinate 44,925,550, forward strand.
GGAAAGCAGTTCCCAGTTGAAATACAGACTGTCCCACCAGGGCTCCCCCAGCTTAGGGTAGAAAGGGAGTGGCCATGGCCCCAACTCTTTTGAGCTCAGAGACAAAGGCAGCTGGGGTTCCAGCACCACCTCCACTGAATCCCAAGCCTGCTTCACACAGTGGCAAAAGGGCTGGTCCATGATCTCTGCCTCTAGATCTGGAGAAATGGCATGTCTGGACAGAGAGAGGAGGCAAAGAACAGAGCTTAGCATGAGAATTTATACTGTTTGTCTCTTGTGCAGTCCCAAATCACAGTGCATTAGGTAAGGGCAGTGACACTACTTTTTGAGACAAACTACTTCAGAAGGCAGAGTTGATGATGTTAAGTCAAAAGGGTAATTGTATGGATCGCAATTTTATGAAATTGAACTGGTATCAGCGACTAATTGGATTAAGGTTAAAAACAAAGACCACAAACGGGGTTACTGATTCTGAAAAACCAGATACATTGTGTCCTTTATACATGTGACCCCGGATGTTCTCATCACCTGAAATCAAAGCACAGGCCGCTCTAGAGCCGAGATGGAAACCAGGGCCTCCAGAGAGATTTCTGTAGAGGGACGGTTTGGAGAGGCGGTAATTGATCGATCAAGTAATTGATTGATTCTCCAGTCTTGGACTCTCAGCTTCCTGCTTTGGTCCTCTACTTTTGAACTCCTAATTACAACTAAGAGGAAAGAGACAAAGGAGGTTTAATATCAGAAAGTTACATATTTTGGGTTCCAATTCTTATTTTAATTGTTACTATTAATATACGTAATTCTTACTTAAACTCTCTAAGCCAGTTGTTTTTTTTTTTTAATCTGTGAAGGGAAGACAAAAAAACACTAATTTCAAAAAAGAGCTGTGAGGATTTAATAAAATAATATAGGTAAGAAACAAAACAGAGGATCATGAGGAAGAGAGGAAAAAATAAAACAAGATGGAATCAGGGAAACAAACCTAAGAGACTGTTGTTAATCACAGGAAACAAACTAAGGATTGCTGTGGGTTGGATATTAAGGAGGGCATGTGATATAATGAGCCCTGGGTATTATAGAAGACTGATGAATTACAGACCTGTACTCCTAAAGCCTATATTATATATTAATTGAATTAAAATAGTTAAAAATAATATAGGTAAAGAGACAGTTCCTGATGCACAATATAATTCATAACCTTTGTAAAGTTATAATCGTTTTTTTCTAAAGAATTTATTTATTTGACAGAGAGTGAAAGAGGGAGAGAGCACACATGCAGGGGGAGCAGTAGAGGGAGAGGGGAAGCAGGCTCCACGTTCAGCAGGGAACCTGATGTGGGACTCGATCCCAGGACCCTGAGAACATGACCTGAGCTGAAGGCAGAGGCTCAACCCACTGGGCCACGCAGGCACCCCATAATCATTATTATTTGATCAATGCTATTATGGTAGAAGTCCATGGTTCTATCATTTTTTTTTTTTAGATTTATTTATTAGAGAGAGAGCACACGTGAGCAAGCACAGGGAGGGGGAGAGGGAGAGAAGTAGACTCCCATGAGTGCTGAGTTCAGGCGGGGCTCCATTCCTAGGACCCTGAAATCATGACCTGGGCTGAAATCAAGTCCCTCGCTTATGGACTGAGCCACCCAGGTGCCCCCTATTCCCTATTATGGTTCTTCACCCCCATGAAGAACAAATAGAAAATGTGGCTTTTAAGAAATATTGCTCATATAAGTAGATTTTTACATTCTTGTATTGGATTGTAGTAAAATTATAGCCAGTATACCTGTTCTCTGTTCAGCATTTTGCATGATTCAGTTTCCTCTTCAGTGTCATCGACATTGCATAATCATTCAATCAACAGGCACGTATCGAGGGGCACCTGGGTGGCTCAGTGAGTTAAAGCCTCTGCCTTCAGCTCAGGTCATGATCTCAGGGTCCTGGGATGGAGCCCCACTTCAGGCTCTCTGCTCAGCAGGGAGCCTACTCCCCCCCTACCGCCTGCCTCTCTTTTTTTTTTTGAAGATTTTATTTATTTATTTGACAGAGAGAGATCACAAGCAGGCAGAGAGGCAGGCAGAGAGAGAGGAGGAAGCAGGCTCCCTGCTGAGCAGAGAGCCCGATGCGGGGCTCGATCCCAGGACCCTGAGATCATGACCTGAGCCGAAGGCAGCGGCCTAACCCACTGAGCCACCCAGGCGCCCCCAAATAAATAAAATCTTAAAAAAACAAAAACAGGCATGTATCGAGAACCTTCTCTTTGCCAGGTATTGTGGAAGGAGATACATATACAGAGACAATGAAGGCCCATTTTGGCTCTTCTGCCTGAAGCAGGTGCAGGACTTTTCGGCCCCAGAACTTCAGCCTGAAAGCAATCTGCTCACCTGGGTAACTGCTCTCTGAAAAGGAGGGAGCAGGCAGGAACCCCAGCCAGCCTCCCTGTGGACTGCTTGGCCCCACTGGTAAAGACACTGCCAAGGTCTGGCCACGGAGCCTGATCTCTGCCAGACTCGTTGGGACCCAAGACTTCGTTCTGGGCCCGAGAGCCCGAGGCAGCAAAAAACCTCAAATAAACGGGATAATGCAAGTCCTTTGCACCTGCCTTTTGTCTTCCAGGTTAAGCCCTGACACGTTTTTGAAATCATTAGCATGCATTTCAAATATAAATTTGCTTAAAATAAAACTAGTGGCTCAAGGACAGAGTATCATTAGCTAATGAAAAGAAACAACCAACACTCACAGTAAGAACTAGCAGGCAGCTACGAGGTTTTAAAGAACAAAGTTTAGGATTTTTTTAAAAATTTATTTGATAGATCACAAGTAGGCAGAGAGGCAGGCAGAGAGAGGAAGGAAGCAGGCTCCCTTCGGAGCAGAGAGCCCAATGCGGGACTCGATCCCAGGACCCTGGGATCATGACCTGAGCCGAAGGCAGAGGCTTTAACCCACTGAGCCACCCAGGCACCCCTAAAGAACAAAGTTTAAACCTAACACAAGAATGGGGAGCACAGAGTGGATCCTAAGTGTTTCCAGCACACACACACACGTACACACACATGCACACACACGCACATGCCCGCAATGAAATGAAGTGATGGCGATGTTAATTAACGTGATTACGGTAATCATTTCATATTGTACACAGTATATTAAATCCTTATGTTGTACATCTCAAAAAACTTAAAGAAAAAAAAGAATGGGGCGCATAGAAAAGTTTGAACCAGAGAGAGAAGCTTCCTCCAGATGAAACAAATTTCATACTCTCCTTCTGTTGCCCAGTACTTTCCAGCAACACAATTATATCTGTTATCCCACAATATACTCTCAGCTATATAAGAATAACAATTCCAAAACCAGGAATGCGATTACCAAAAATAATTATTTGGGGGCACCTAAAAGTCTGGTCTATCCCACTAGAAAGAAATTAAGTTACTGTTTTTAAAAGTCACTTAAAAGAGTTCCTCCTGCCATGGTTAGGACACACATTTGTTACACATTTAGGACTTTTGTTCATTTTGGTTTCAATTCTTAAGCATTATTTTATATAGGGGTGACTGGGTGACTCAGTTGGTTAAGCGTCTGCCTTCCACACAGGTCACGATCCTGGGGTTCTGGGATCGAGCCCCATGTTGGGGTTCTTACTCTGTGGGGACTCTGCTTCTTCCACTGCCTCCCCTGGCTTGTGCTATCTCTCAAATAAATAAATAAAAACTCTAAAAAATTATTTTATGTAATCATGAAACAATTTTTTTATAATATTAAAAATTTTCCCAAACCAAATCTATATATTCAGAGGTGTTTAGCTTTTATTCAAGCATCCTCCACTCATATATGGAGAGAGACAGACAGACAGCAATGATATTCATTTCTTGCTTTTCTTCACTTTTTCCTCACCAGCTTCTCCCTTAGCTGCAATCTTTCCCCCACCTTTCCCGATTCTGTAAGGGAGTTCTCACTACATTTTCTTGTTGGTAAAGAACATAATGTGTGATGGAATATTGTGATTTCTCCCTCCCCACCTGTCTTACTGATTTAGGATGAGAAAATTAGAGGGGTAAGGGCAATGGGGGAAACAGGAGAAAAGGGATTCCCATTCAAGAATGAAGGAACTTAATTTTGATTAATTAAAAGCATTTGGAGTCTCCTTTCCTGGTTTCCTACCATGTGATGTGAAGAGATAAAGACTCTCTTGATCTCTCATTGCTTATTATTGTTCTGAGGTTTGTGAAAAGATGTTTTAGGAAATAGGGAAAAATATTTAAAGACTGGCTAGACTGGAAAGTAGTGTTGATTCGTAAAGTGCATTTATAATCAATCACTCTACAGATGACTGGACCTAAAATGTCTTTACTGAGATTTTAAAATAGTTTTCACAGCCTAAAAAACAAAACAAAACTCCTTATTCTCCAACATCCTTAAAACCTTGGAGTACATCCAGAAATTTCAGACTGCGGTCTGACTGCTGTCTCTGCACTGTCGTCCTGAAGACGAAGGTTTCGACCGATTCCCAGGAGCAACCCTGTAAGAGCTTCATTCATACTTAGATACTATCTCCCTCCCCATGCCCAACCGCCGGGCTCCCGATATATTCTCATACCTCCCCTGGCAAAGACCTTGCCTTTTCTCCTCTGTGCCGGCAAGTCGGTGTTGCTGTCATCGCCCACGGGAGGGTTTGAATTGTTCATGGAAAGCAGAAAAGGCTCTCTCCACCCTTCCCACCCTTCCCTCCCAGAGGGGCCAGAGGTCAGCTAGGATTTATAGTCTAACTTGCTACTGAACGTGTGGTCAGCAGACAGCACAAGCATCACCTGGGAGCTGGTTAGAAATGCAATATCCCAGGCTCCCCGCCAGACCTCCTGAACCTGGATCTCATTGGTGGCAGGTGATTTGTGTTCACATTCGACTCTGTGAGATCAGATTCTAGGAGTCTGGGAACCAGCTCCTTGTAAGAGGCCCAAATGTGGTCATCAGATCCTTGGTCACAGGCTTTGGAACACAGATGGCACACCGGTTGCTCAGCCCAGAACCATTGTTCCTGGGAGAGGTCAGGATGTTGCCAGACAGGCCCTGGGATTCAAAGCTAGATGAAACCGGAGTCGCCTCTTGGTAAATCCCTAAGAGGCAAACTCCAGGAGGCTGTGGCCTGAAGAACCAGTGTCTCTCTCTCCTCATCCCCCTCCTCCCTCTAAATGTAAGGACAGTTACCTTTCTGTTATTGGGAGTTATTGTGGGTGGGATTGCTAGTCCATGGTACTTTATACATAAATTAAAATTGCTTGATTCTTATTGGGCAGATTGAACTAGAGGTTGAATCAAGAGGCAAATGGCAAAATCTTTGTAAGTGGCTGAAAATTTTTTTTTTTTAGTATGAATGAATATTGAATTTTCATCAAATGATTTTTCTCTATCTGTTGAGAGGGTCCTAAGATTTTTTTCTTTTATTCTTTTAATGCATGGAATGCATTCATCAATCTATCCCTTGGATACACCCAATTTGGTCTCAATATAATTCTTTAAAAAAAAAAAAAACAACACCTATTGCTGGTTTCCATTTTCTAGAGGGAAGGGGAAGCTGAAGAGACTCTATAAAAATCTGCTCTTTGTCCCCTTTCCTGCTGGTGTTCTTGCTAGGACGGGCACCCCCACTTTACACATGCCTTATCATACAAATAGTGTATGCCCTCCTTGTAAGGAGGAGAGTTAATGATTTCTTTAGAGCCTTCCAGCACAATAGAGAGTATCCAAGGAAGGACCGGGTGAGAATGGCTGGATGAAACCAATGTGTCCGGATTCCAGACAATGGGCAGCAGACATCTAGACGCCAGGACCCCTGGCTCCGTGGAGTAAGTGACTTACGGAGGACACCTGGACCCTTGTCCTTGTTCTCACGATTTCCTGGATGCCTGAGAGGACACATACACCAGTCCGCAATCCTCAGTAAATACCCCAGGCCCAAGCAAAGAGGGAGTCTCTCTCCTTTCCTTTCTGAACCTCATGGACACTCCGTGTGCGCCCAAACTTTCTCTATACCTTCAGCAAACTCTGCGCTAGCCTCCTGCTGGGTTAAGTTTGATTTCTAACCCAAGAAAACCCAAGGATGCTCTTGGTTCTCAGACCCAGTCAGCCTATATCACTATTACTGTGTTAGAATATTTGTATTACTGTTCATAACTAAGATTTGCCAGAAGTTTTCCCTTTTTTTTTTTTTTTAACAGTATCTTTTCCAGGTTTTGTAATAAAGTTATTCCCTTACAAAGGGAGTTGGGAAATGTTCCCTTTCTCCACTCTCTGGAAGTCTGTGCAAGTGTAGAGTTATTTCTTCCTTTGAAAAGCTGGCTTCCTAGAGGGACAATGTTGAAGGCAATCAGTCCTGGTAAGCAATAAGACTAAGTTGTTCCCCAGTCTCAGATCTTGCCAGGGTTGGGGTGGATACATTCTGAACCATGAATGTCAACATAGCTCAATCTATAATGTGAAGAGATACCAAAACCACAGTCTTGTCTTTTTTTTTTTTTAAGATTTTATTTATTTATTTGACAGAGAGATCACAAGTAGGCAGAGCAGCAGGCAGAGAGAGAGGGGGAAGCAGGCTCCCGCTGAGCAGAGAGCCTGATTTGGGGCTCAATCCCAGCACTCTGAGATCATGACCTGAGCCGAAGGCAGACACTTAACCCACTGAGACACCCAGACACCCCTAAAAACCATAGTCTTGTAATATACTTTGTGACAAATAGAATCATTGCTCAGTGAATTCAAATTATTTTTTTCAGTGAACTCCAGTTTTTTTTTTTTTTTTCTGCCAATAAGAATGAGTCACAGTGTGGGTCACCTGGGTGGCTCAGTTGGTTAAGCATCAGCCTTTGGCTCAGGTCATGATTTTGGGGTCCTGGGTTTGAGCTTCATGTCAGGCTTCCTGCTCAAGGGGAAGTCTGCTTCTTCCTCTGACTCTGTCCCTCCCCTCCTTGTGCTCTCTTGCTCTCTCTCTGCCAAATAAATAAATAAAAATCTTAAAAATAATGAATCACAATGTTATTTTACTGATATAAAGAAACAAACTCAAATTTATCATAAAACTTTGAAAGTATTGTACCTGGAAATTTTATGTAATTTAATATTTACTCTTTTCCTGAATAGTTTGTGTTTTTATTATAATCATAATATTAAAAAGTAATGGTTTTTAAAACCAAGCACCATAAACCTCTCCCCAGTCCCCTTTGCTTTATCCTGGGTGCCAAATATTTTTGTCTTCTATGTACGCCAGGATATGAAAACATTGATCAGTCTTGTGTGAGATTATAGTACAACTTAGTTACAAACTATATTTATACTCCATATTTTCCAAAACGGCTCCTATAGTTGTGTAAGGGGTTATTTAGCCAGAGTGACGCCATCTCGGTTAAAAACCATTTTGTTGTTTGTGCAGTAAAACTTAAACCGACCCTGCCCCCCCCACCGAGAAACTTACTTAGAAGCAAGTCTGGGAAGCCAGTAAAATATGGTCAGCCAGGTCCTAATAACAGAGCCCAGAATACAAGGACGAGTCAGGCCAGGTGGAGACATCCAACCAGTAAGAAGCACACATACTGTCTCCCTAACCACCAAGAATGTAAACCCCGCCTTTTGGGCACCAACCTTGAGCACCAATTCTGACAAGAGTAATAGGTTAGGTCAAACAGCTACTATAGGGTAAACTGTAATTCAATTAGCTACCTGCGTGTGTCCTAACATGATTATGCAATATTACAATCTCATTGGCTACCTATGTGTGGCCAGGCTTTTGCTCTATAAAAATTAGTCTGTAAGGCTGGGAGGGGTCGCTCTCTTCGGAGGTGGCCCTGGCCGGTCAGTCTGATTTCTAATACTTGGCATAGAATAAAGCTTTAAATAACTTTAACTTTGTTTCAGTCTCATTTCCCTGGCCAATCAGTCTGACTTCTAATGCTTGGCATAAAATAAAGCTTTAAATAACTTTCACCTTGCCTTAGTCTCATTGCTTTGATAATGGACCCCAACAGTTGTAACTTATGTGACTTAGGAAAATAAATCTTTGATAGTTTAAAGCCTCATCCACTTCCATTATTATGAAAAAATGGAATCTCTATAAGGATGAATGCATGCTTACAACCCAGTAATGCTTTCTGTGGCCACTTTACCCTTACCGAGTGCAAACTATTATGTCACTTTGGACTGCAGAAGCATTTAAAAAATCCTGGTGTTCATAATTTTAAGAGACTTCACTGTTGGCCAGAAGTCCCAGTTAACCGCTTAGCTCTCCTACCCCATTCCAAGTGTTGGGATAATCAAGACAAATTTGAAACACTTCCCCTGAACTCAGAAAAAGGAACATGTGAGTCCCAACTGGGCCACAGTTTCACCAGAACATTTCCTCCCTCTTTCTCATTCCTCTTCCTTGGTCCCATAGTTACCTTCTCTAGTACATCTTCTGCCTGCCCTTTGCCAGGTGACCCCTTTTGTCAATGCAATTTCTTCTTCTTCCTCCTCCTCTTCTTTTTAAAAGATTTTATTTATTTGAGAGAGAGGGAGGGGATGAGAAAGAGAGGGAGGATGAAAAAGAGTGCTTCAGCCAGCATAGGAGCAGGGGGAGGGGTAGAGGGAGAAGCAGATACCCACTGAACAGGGAGCCTAGGACTAGCTCCATCCCGGGACTGGGAGATCTTGACCTGAGCCAAAGGCAGATGCTTAACTTACTTAACAAGCATTAATAGGCTGAATTTTAAAAGAACATTCCCACCACAGCACAGATACTATTTGCTCACAGCTAGGAGCCCAGGGATGGGGTTAGGAGGCACCCCAGGAATGGGGTCAATCAGAGCTCTGAGCCTTACCACCATCAAGGATAAAGGTCTGGAGGTTGTCCTGTCCTCTGGGACTGCAAATGGAAGAGCCTGAACAGGCAGACAGTTAACTGAGTGAATCGGGCAGGAAAAGGTGGTGGAGTCACAGGGGAGTGAAATGATGATGTTGCTTTTGGAGGCTGGTTTCCTACTGTCCTTAAGGTCTGGAGTAACATCTTAAGAATTAAAAAAAAAAAGGGGGGTGCCTGGGTGGCTCAGTGGGTTAAGCCTCTGCCTTTGGCTCAGGTCATGATCTCAGGGTCCTGGGATCGAGCCCCGCATCAGGCTCTCTGCTCAGCAGGGAGCCTGCTTCCCCCTCTCTCTCTGCCTGCCTCTCTGCCTACTTGTGATCTTTCTCTCTGTCAAATAAATAAATAAAATCTTTAAAAAAAGAATTAAAAAAAAAAGCCTTCCTTCTGCAATAGTGCTCATCTTTTTTTTTAA